>NC_142026.1:74845404-75146004 GCF_982192425.1 Myodes glareolus
CTGTAACTCCAGTTACAGGAGACTCAAAAGCCTTCCTCTGACTCCCTGAGCACTGGGCATACACATAATGAACAGACATATATGCAGGCAAAGCACACACACACACACACACATAAATTAAAATAATAGGTTTTGTTTTGTTTTATTGAGACAGGTTTTCACTCTGTAGCGCTGGATGTTCTGGAACTCACTCTGCAGACCAGGCTGTCCTCGAACTCACAGAGATCCTCCTGCTTCTGTCTCCCAGGTGTTTTGGGATTAAAGACATGTGCCACCACTGCTTGGCTAAAAGAAAATAAATAAATAGATAAATAAATAAATAAATAAGTGTACTGCAGGAGGTGTCATCATCCCTGATCTCAAGCTCACTATAGACTATAACAATAAAAACAGAATGATATTGGCATAAAAACAGACACATTAATCAATAGAATAGAATCAAAGATCTAGACATAAATCCACGCATCCATGAACACCTGGTTTTTGAGAAAGAAACAAAAATTATACAATGTAGAAAAGAAACATCTCCAACAAATGGTGCTGGCATAACTGGATGGTGGCATGTAGAAGAATGCCAATAGATTCATATCTATCACCCTGCACAAAACTCAGGTCCAAGTGGATACATGGCCTCAGCATAAGTCCAGTTACACTGAACCTCATAGAAGAGAAAGTGGGGAATAACCTTGAATGTACTGGCACAGAAGACAACTTCCTGAATAGAACTCCAGAGGCACAGATGTTAAGACTGACAATTAATAAATAGGACCTCCTGAAACTGAAAAGCTCTGTAAGGCAAAGGACACTGTCAATAGAACAAAATGGTACCCTGCAGAATAGCAAAAGATTTTCACCAGCCCCACATCTGACAGAGGGCTGAAATCCAAAATATATAAAGAACTCAAGAAACTAGATATCAAAATACCAAAGAAATAAAAATAAATAAATGAGGTACAGACCTAAACAGAATTCTCAACAGAAGAATCTCAAATGGTAGAGAAACACTTAAAGACATTCTTAGCCATCAGTGAAACGCAAATCAAAAGGACTCTGGGATTCAATCTGACACCAGTGAGAATGGCTAAGATCAAAACCACAAATGACAAAATATGTTGGAGAGGATGTGAAACAAGTGGAAGACTCCTCCATCACTGGTGGGCATGCAAACTTGTACAGCCACTTTGGAAATCAATATGGCATTTTCTCAGAAACTTGGGAGTCAATCTATCTCAAGACCCAGCTATATCACTGTTGGGCATATGCCCAAAGGATGTTCAATAAGGACACTGACTCAAATATGTTTATAGCAGCTTTATTCATAACAGCCAGAACTTGGAAACAACCTAGATGCCCCTCAACTGAAGAACAGATAAAGAAAATGTGATATATTTAAACAATGGAGTATTACTCAGTTGTTAAAAACAATGACATCTTACACTGGCATTTACCCATCCGTTCTTCCAATTGGTGTGTGTGGCCCTTGTGTCTGTAGCATCTGCTGATGTTGCAGGAGAGGGCTGTTCCCAGGAAGGATGCTGGGGTAGGTAGGTGTGGTTGAGCGGCAGACTGGGTCTTGTGAGAACAGAGTCCAGTGGGTGGCAGTGGTGGTGATGCAGCCTGTCCGCAGGTCTGCTGGACAGCTGCTGGGGACTGCACCAGAGCAGTGGAGTTCTACTACAAGAGTTGGGGGCAGGACCCAGCTGCCTTGCTGCGGCTGAGATGGGAGGGGGAGGGGCACAGGGTGTGCCCTGGGGTTTAGGGCCTAGAGATGGAAGCAGTTTAGCTGGGATACCAGTAATTCTTCCAACTGGAATAGATGGTTGTATAAAAGGTAGTTGCTTGTGTATAAATGGTTCTGAGCCAGCATGTTGTGTAACTCCAGATGGAAACTGAGTCACACATTGGCTCCCAGAATGCTGGTACCAGGAACTGAACCTGGGTCCTGTGAAAGAGCAACAAGTGCTCTAACAGATGAACCATCTCTCTAGTCTCTACATATGATTTTCTGCTAGGCAAGACTGAGAGTCCTCCCATTTAAGGCAATAATTTCTCTGATAGAATACAAAAATGGTTTTGATTCTTATTTTACTTAGTGTTATTATTATTTAGGTGTGTCCATACACACGAGAATAGGTAAAAGAACAAGTTGAAAGAGTCAACTCTCTCTTTCCAGGTATCAGAGTCAGGTCACTGGTCTTAGTGGTAAGAGCCTTTACAGGATTAGCAATGTCACCAGCCCCCAAAAGGTTAGCCTTTATTATAATATATATGTACGTGTGTGATGTGTGTATGAAGTTTCTATCTGCATGTATGCCTACATGCTAGAAGAGACCATTAGATTCCATTATAGATAGTTATGAGCTACCATGTGGTTGCTAGGAATTGAACTCAGGACCTCTGGAAAAGCAATGTTCTTAACCACTGAACAATCTCTCCAGCCCCCAGCTTCAGCCTTAAATGAAAAGGCATCTTTTTTTATTGATATTTATTGAGCTATACATTTTTCTCTGCTCCCCTCCCTGCCTCTCCCCTTCCCCCTTCAGCCCTCCCCCAAGGTCCCCATGCTCCCAATTTACTCAGGAGATCTTGTCTTTTTACACTTTCTACTTCCCATGTAGATTAGATCTATGTAAGTCTCTCTTAGTGTCCTCATTGTTGTTGAAGTTCTCTGGGATTGTGGTTTGTAGGCTGGTTTTCTTTGCTTTATGTTTAAAAACCACCTATGAGTGAGTACATGTGATAATTGTCTTTCTGTGCCTGGGTTACCTCACTCAAAATAGTGTTTTCTAGCTCCATCCATTTTCCTGCAAAATTCAAGATGTCGTTATTTTTTTCTACTGTGTAGTGCTCCATTGTGTAAATGTACCACATTTTCCTTATCCATTCTTCGGTCAAGGGGCATTTAGGTTGCTTTCAGGTTCTGGCTATGACAAACAATGCTGCTATGAACATAGTTGCGCACATATGCTTGTGGCATGATTGAGCATCCTTTGGATATGTACCCCAAAGTGGTATTACTGGGTCTTGAGGAAGGTTGTTTCCTAATTCTCTGAGAAATTGCCACACTGACATCCAAAGGGGTTGTACCAGCTTGCATTCCCACCAGCGATGCAGAAATGTACCTTTTCCCCCACAACCTCTCCAGCATAAGTTGTCATCAGTGTTTTTGATCTTGGCCATTCTTACAGTTGTAAACTGGAATCTCAGAGTTGTTTTGATTTGCATCTCTGTGATGACTAAGGATGTTGAACATTTCCTTAAGTGTCTTTCAGCCATTTTAGATTCCTCTGTTGAGAGTTCTATGTTTAGGTCTGTACTCCATTTTTTAAAAATTGGATTATGTGATCTTTTGGTGTCCAATTTCTTGAGTTCTTTGTATATTTTGGAGATCAGATCTCTGTCTGATGTGGAGTTAGTGAAGATCTTTCCCCATTCTGTAGGCTGTCATTTTGTCTTGTTGACCGTGTCCTTTGTTTTACAGAAGCTTTTCAGTTTCAGGAGGTCCCATTTAGTAATTACTTTATTAATTAATTTATTAATTACTCTCAGTGTCTGTGCTGCTGGGGTTATATTTAGGAAGTGGTCTCCGGTGCCAATGTGTTCAAGTGTACTTCCCACTTTCTCTTCTCTAAGGTTCAGTGTGTCTGGCTTTATGTTGAGGTCTTTGATTCATTTGGACTTGAGTTTTGTGCATGGTGATAGATATGGGTCTATTTTCATTCTTCTACATGTTGATATCCAGTTATGCCAGCACCATTTGTTTAATATACTTTCTTTTTCCCATTTGATATTTTTTGCTTCTTTATCAAAGATCAGGTGTTCGATGATGTGTAGATTGATATCTGGTTCTTCTATTTTGTTCCATTGGTCCTCTTGTCTGTTCTTAGGCCAATACCAGGCTGTTTTCAGTACTGTAGCTCTGTAGTAGAGTTTGAAGTCAGGGATTGTGATTCCTCCAGAAGTTCTTTTATTGTATGGTATTGTTTTGGCTATCCTGGGTTTTTTGCTTTTCTATATGAAGTTGAATACCGTTCTTTTGAGGTTTTTGAAGAATTTTTCTGGAATTTTGATGAGCAAGGAAAAAGCATCTTTGATCATTGATCATTGGTTTTATCAAAGTTCAATTTTTTTTAGTATTAAAAAAATTTTAATAAACAGGATGTCTCCTGTTGTTGACAACCCTCACGGGATCTGCAAGGTTACACAGTAGATCAGTTGACATTTAAAAGGCCAACCCACTGAAGATTTACACATCTGATGGAGGTTAAATTGATGAAGGCATGGCCCATGAATAATGTTGAATTAGAGCAAAATATCAAAAGTCAACAGAGGCCTGCTTTGCTGACTTCCTCCAATGGGTCAGTTGCCTCAGTATAGCGAAAGGGATCTTAGGATAGCTCTAATCTGAAGGACAAGGCTCACATGCTTGCAGTTCCAGTCATGACTCTTTATTGTTCTGCTTTAATCCTAGTTTTCCTGCTCTAGTTGTCTATAATTTCTTAGCTCTATTTCTCTGTCTCAACTCCAATTCTGTTACAAATTCATTCTTGTTCTGTTTACTTCACATTTTCTTCTTCCACTTCTTCTTCTCTTCTTAACTTTCCTACATTCTTTACTCTTTCAATGTATTTTCTTCCTCAATCTTATTTCTTCTGCTGTCACAAATTCCCAAGTATGTATGTATGTATGTATATGTATATACATATGTATATGTATACATACATACATACATACACACACACACACGCACACACACACACACACACACACACACACACACACATATTCATTAGCAACTTGTTAGTAATTAAAAACCCAGAAAATTCTCAGGGACACAGACAGTCTTTGAAGATATGTAGCAAACCTTATCAGCTACTTTGTAGCTAACTGCAACTGTAGCTGTGAGGAGCTATTTTAAAGGGGCTGCTACAGGTTGCAAAGGGAAAAAGCTGAACCTCTGAGATATCTAAGGAAAAGGATATGTGCAATATGTGCATTATTTAACATTTCTTTTTCTTGTCTCTTCTTTTTTTTTTGGAGGGGGGGGGATTTCAAGACAGGGTTTCTTGGTGTAGCTTTGGAGCCTGTCCTGGCACTCACTCTGTAGATAAGGCTAGCTTCAAACTCACAGAAATTCACCTGCTTCTGCCTTCCGAGTGTTGGAACTGAATGTGTGCTTCACCACTATTTGACTGTTTCACATTTCTTAAGTGTGATTAATAATATTTGGACATGGTTAGTTAATAAACAGTCTTTTTTTTTCACCTGAATCTCAAGACCTAAACGAAAACAGTCTACTGCATCAAAAGTTGGTAAAAGTGTTAATTCCTATTTTTTTTTTTGTTTTTTGAGACAGGGTTTTTCTGTGTTGCTTTGGAGCCAGTCCTGAAACTAGCTCTTGTAGACCAGGCTGGCCTTGAACTCACAGAGGTCCGCCTGTCTCTGCCTCCCGAGTGCTGGGATTAAAAGCGTGTGCCACCACCGCCTGGCCTAATTCCTATTTTGAATCAGAGCAAGGAGATGCCAGTGAAGGAAACATAGGTGCTATTGATTTCTCGAAGGACTATGAGATACAGACACCTGCAATACCACCTAATTGTCATAAATCTTTGAAGAACTTTTACCTAACAAGACCAGATACCTGCAATTCTGCTCTGTGGAAGTTCCTCCTGTGATCTCTCTACAAGGACATTCTATCTGCCCAATTTGCCCTGTCAGTCAACCTATACGTAGATAACAGGCTTCTCACCGTGAAATGGGACAAAGACTGGTGTAGACAGTAGTTTCTGTCCTGCCCAGTCTCGCAACCATTAAGTTCCAAATAAACACACAGAGGCTTATATTAATTATAAATTATTTGGCCTATTAGCTCCGGCTTATTATTAATTTTCTCTTATAATTTAAATTAACCCATAATTCTTGTCTATGTTTAGCCACATGGCTTGGTACCTTTTCTTAGTGCAGCATTTTCATCTTGCTTCCTCTGTGTCCGGCTGGCAACCAACTCTCTGCCTTTCCTCTTCACAAAATTCTCTTAGTCTTTTTGCCCTGCTTATGCTTCCTGCCTGACTACTGGCCAATAAGCATTTTATTAAACCAACATGGGTGACAAATCTTTACAGTGTACAAGAACATTCTTCCATAGCATTTCCCTCCCTTTTTTTTTCAAAACAAGAACTCTGAATCCAATCTCTTTTGTTTAGCTTTTATCCTGGTCATTTTCCATAGCAACTTGTATCCAACAATCTAAATAAAGATAAACATCCATAATTCATTTTTTGAGAGTGTAAGCATAGTTTTTCTAGGCTACTTCCTGCTGTTTGGGGGCACTGATAATCTTACGGGGACCGAAAGAAAATTTAGGATTATGGTAAAGTCCTGACTGGAGTATTCAAGCCAGCAGTCTTGAAGCTGTTCTGGATGTAGAACTCAGAGGTAGAAACTAAAACAGAGGTGCTCTAAAACATTGGATCATCTGGGCCATCTGCCCCATTGGAGATTTTGCAAGGGTCTTCCTTGATCAAACCTTATTATTTTTCTAGTCCAGAATGAATTCACAGCCTCTCATTTCCTGTGAAAATAAAAGCAAAACCTCTTCTCCAAAATAATATATTTTTTGACTCAAATATGAAGTCAAGGCATTTTTCAAAATTTATAGGTTGTATTAAACCGATAGCATTTATAATCAAATGTCTTTTAGCAGCTATAACTCCTTCCTCAGCAGTAAAACAATTCAAAGACAACACAATAACAAACAGTATCCAGACTCTCTGTGTATTTTCCATCTTTATGTGAATTTTTTTTAACACTATTTAAAATTTTTTTAAATTTTGTTGTTGTTGTTGTTGTTGCTGTTTTTTCGAGACAGGATTTCTCTGTAGCTTTGGAGCCTGTCCTGGAACTTGCTCTGTAGACCAGGCTGGTCTTGAATTCACAGAGATCCACCTGCCTCTACCTCCCAGGTGCTGGGATTAAAGGTGTGAGCCACCACCACCCAGCATGGCAGAGTCATGTTGTGTATCTCTTTTTTTGACCACAGGAGTCTTTAATATGCTAAGTGATAAGGCTAGGATTAAAGATGTGGCTTTGGCAGCTGACGTCACCCCATTCCTTCTAGCTTCATGGCAGAGGTGCTGGTGAGAGACAGATTTATCGCCACAACCCTGTGAAGTTTCTAGGTCCATGACACCACCAAGAAGCCTGATGTTGGCTGCTCATAAACATCATTTAAGTGTTTAGTGGCAGAGACTCTGGATTTATTTTTTAAAAGTTTTCGAGACAGGACTTTTCTGTGTAACAGTTCTGGCTGTTCTGGAACTTTTTCTGTAGACCAGGCTGGCCTCAAACTCACAGAGACCTTCCTGCCTCTGCCTACCAAGTGCTAGGATTAAAGACATGCACCACCACCACCACCCAGCATGGCAGAGCCTCTTAAAAGAGCTGCAAGGTTTTGGCCACTAACACTGTCAGGAAGCCTCTCATAAAGGGGCCATGCCTATGCTTACCACCAGCAAACAGAGCTTTTTCTCAGTAAGGTCTTCTCATCTTGCTTCCTCTGCATCTGACTGGTGACTAACTCTCTGACTCTCATCCCAGAATTCCCCTAGTCTGGTTCTCTGGTTGTCTTACCTATACTTTCTGCCTGGGTACTTTCCAGTCAGTGATAAATCTTTACAGTGTACAAGAGCACTCTCCCATAGTAGACTGTACTATGAGAGCTTGTATTATATTCCAGAAAAATACAGTGTAAGGAAAAGTCATCCTACTAACAGAGCACAGGAAGATTGAGTCTGACATATGAGGAATGCACTGCTTAAGAGTCCCAAAGCTGAGTAAGAAGGGGAGCATGTTATCACACAAGAGAATTTGAAGTTAGACACCTCAAAAAGCAGTATTTTTCATGGGCAGTGCCTAGGTAGATTTAACCTCTATGAGATGTGTAAACCTCTGATGGGTTGGCCTCCTAAATATCAGCTGATTTACGGTGTAATCTTGTGGATCCCATGACTGCCCTAATTGTCATCATAGAACCTTTGTCCAGTACCTGATGGAAGAAGATACAGAGATTCACAGCCAAGTACTGGACTGAGCTCTGGGAATCCAGTTGAAGAGAGGGAGGAGGGATTATATGAGCAAGGTGAGGTCAAGATCATGACAGGAAAACCCACAGAGACAGGTGACTTGAGTTTCTGGGAGCTCACAGACTCTGGATGGACAGTTAGGGAGCTGACTTGGAACTGACCTAGGCCCTCTGCATGTGACAGTTGTGTAGCTTGGTCTTTTGTGGGGACCCTTTCAGTGGGACCAGGACCACTCCCTGATGCATGAGCTAGCTCTTTGGAACCTATTACTTATGGTGGGATGCTTTGTTCAGCCTTAATGCAGTGAAAAGGAGCTTGGTCCTGCCTCAACTTGATATGCCATGTTTTATTGATTCCTACGGGAGACCTTATTGCATTTGAATGGAGACAGACGAGAATTGCTTGCAATGCACTTCCTGTTTCCTTAGGTAATATTATATCCTTCTGGAGTCTTTGATAGAGTTGAACAATAGATACAGTTTTCCTTAGTTATGATAAAAGATAAAATAGATATAAATATTGTAACTGTAATTCTTGCTTGATAACTGTTTTGTTATATGTAATTTTACTATGTTAAAGTTAAAGCCTTCCTTTTTATTTAAACAGAAAAGGGGAGGTGATGTGGGATTTACCTCTGTAGGCTGTGATTATCATTAATGAATAAAGAAATTGCTTTGGGCCTGTTGATAGGACAGAACTTAGTTAGGCAAGGAAAACTAAATGGAATGCTGGGAGGAAGGAGGAGGAGTTGGAGGGACGCTATGGAGCCTCTGCCAAAGTCAGACATGCTGAAACTTTGCTGGTAAACCTCTGCCATGTGGTGATACACAGATTACTAGAAATGGGATAAATTAAGATATAAGAGTTAGTCAATAAGAAGCTAGAGCTAATGGGCCAAGCAGTGTTTTAATTAATATAGTTTCTGTGTGGTTATTTTGGTTCTGGGCAGCTGGGACAAACAAGTGGCCTCCTCCTACAGAACAGGAATGGATGGGGAGGTAGAAGGGAGATGGGGGGAAGGTGCAGGAGGAGAGGAAGGAGGGGAAATTGTGGAAAACATTAGTAAAATATTTAAAAACTATTAACAAAGAATAAGAGAAAAAAGACATCATAAAGAAGATGATCTATATATTCTTAGAACACAAAGTAAAAAAGATAAAAGTAAAATAGCTTTAAAAAAAGGCTAGGGAGACAACAGGACCAGTAACAGCATGAGGATCTGAATTGTTCTTTTTATTAATTTTATCTTCTCTCATAGAGTATGCCACTACTGCAGCTTCCCCTCCATGTACTCCCCCCAGACCTACCCTACCTCCTCTCTACCACAGAACCACCTTAATCCCCACCTCTTCAGAAAAGAGCAGATCTCCCAGCACAACAAGATACAATAAGAGTAGACACATGCCCTCACATCAAGACTGGGCAAGGAAACCCAGTAGGATGAAAAGGGTCCCAAGAGCAGGCAGAAGAGTCAGAGACTCTCACTCCAATTGTCAGTGATTTTCCCCAAACACCAAGCCAACAAACATAGCACATATGCAGAGGACCTAGAACAGACTCCTGCAGGCTGGGAAGTTGCCACTTCAGTCTCCGCGAGACTCCATGAGCTCTGCTTAGTAGATTCATCAGGCCATACTCTTCTGGTATCCTAAACCTCTCCCTCTCCCACAAGTCCTCATCCCCCTCTTCAATGGGTTTCTGGAGTTCTAAGGGGAAGGACCAAATAAAAACCTCCAACCTGAGCTCTTTTCTCCATCTAGTAAGTGTGACTGTGGGAAGGACCTGAGTTCTATCCCCGGTACTCACATAAGAATCAGATGGACCAACGTGTCCCTGTAATCCCCTACTGGTGAAAGGGAGACAGGAGAATCTCTGGAGCTTCATATCCTCCCAGTCTGGGCAAATCCCAGTGAGCTCCAGGTTCAGTGAGAGACCCTGCCCAAAAACAGTATGAAGGGATAGAGACAAAGATCGCCTATTGGTTAAAAGTCCTTGCTGATCTTTTAGAGGACCAAGGTTCAGTTTCCAGCAACCACTATCAGGCAGCTCAGAACTACCTGTGACTCCATATCTTGGGGATCTAGTGCCCTCTTCATGCTGAGGTGGGCCCCTGTTAATACATCTCTCTCTCTCTCTCTCTCTCTCTCTCTCTCTCTCTCTCTCTCTCTCTCTCACACACACACACACACACACACACACACACAAATAAAATTTTAAAAATATTATTAAAGTGCTGGTTAGTAATAAAGAAAAGACACCTAACACTGGCCTCCATATGCACACATGCATACACAAACACACATCTGTGAACACACACAAAATAAACAAGGCATCAACCCAATAACTTATCAGAAGCATTAAAATTAATTTTATATGAGATAAAAGTAATAATACTGCTTAAAGGTACATAAACATTATCAGCATACTACATTCTGAGTCAAGGATACCTGAGAAGGTATATAAAGTACATTCTAAGGAAATTATAAAATAAAGTTTTATAGATAATACTAACATAATTATGAACCCTGAAACCAATCCATAGTACATAGCTTTGGTTTATGTTCTAGGCAACTTGCCCATCCATAGGGAGAAATAGGATTATACTTTCAGTGTAGCAATTGTAAATCAGTGAAGTATCTTGTGTGCACCTGTGCCCAGTTCTGTCCTCTACGCCGTGCAAAGGATGAAGAGATGGAGCTGTCATCCCTTCCCTGGATAGCTCTCAAGAGTTGATAATGTAGACTTCACAGAAAACTGAAGAGTTGCTTGCCCACCTTGACCAAGGATTCATGGTGGCCCTGGGGTACTGCAGGGTCTGTGGAGAAAGAAGATTAGACCTGAATTTAGTTGAGAAATATTAACTCTTTTGTTATCTTTTATTTATTTTGTGTTTGTGTGTATGTGTGTGACCATATGTGGGTGCCACATTATGTGTGGAGAGGTCAGGGAATAACTTGTGGGAGTTGGTTCTATCCTGTTACCATGTAGATTCTGGAGATCCAAATCAAGATATCAGGCTCAGCAGCAAGGGCCTTTACCCACCAAGTCACTGCTCCAAAATTATTAACTATGTAGGTCTGAAAACATGGGTTCTACTCTGGGTGTCCCCATACCCACTTCCCATCACTCTCGCTTGAGGTGATTGAAAGCTTCAGTAGGTAGAAGAGGCTTTTTAAAAAGGTAAGTTTTATTTTTTAAAAATGTGGGGGTGGGGAGTAGATATGTGCATGTTGAGTGGGGGACTGCAGAGGGCAAAATAGGGCAATAGGTCCCTTTGACTGGTGTTACAAGTGGTCGTGAGCTAACTTCCGAGAATACTGGGAACCAAACTCATCTCTGCAAGAGCAGAGCAGAAATTTCTTAATTGCAAGGCAACCCTCCAGCCCAATGGGTAATTTGTTTTTATTTCACAAACTTGAAGCCTCAGCTGGCATTTAATGGAAAAAGACATCGTACTGCTTACTAACCTAGATGTGTTAAATATGCCTATGCCTAAACATACAGGACAATGCAACATGGTAAAAAAAAAAACCTATTGCATATAAAATGATGTCGTCAGTGCCATTGTGGAAAACCATGAGAGTCTCCACACCATGCCAGATGTTCAGATAGTTCCCCAGAATGATAGAATGTACAGTGTGGTAACCTCAATGGATAATGAAAACTCTCTATATAATGTAAACTTTTCATAGATAGGTTCCTTAACTTAAGCCTTTAGTTATTAGTGCAACTGTTTAATACATAATTAATTACTTAGTTTCTCATATTGATTAATGTATAATTAACAGAAACTAAATAAACATAGCATCATTTGTTATTTCTTTTTCCATTGTTATTTGCTATTTGTTTTTGTTTTTGATGACAGGGTCTCACAGAGTAGCCTTGTCTGGCCTGGAGCTCTCTATGCAGACCAGGCTGATCTGGAACTCATAGAGATCCACTTGCCTCTGCCCCCTGAGTGCTGGGATTAAAGTCATGTACCATGACACCTGCCCATTTTTATTTCTCCATTAATTTAATGGTCGCACACCTCATAACTACCCAACAGTCATGAAATAGGTAAAATCTCAGTTATTTTACGTGAGTCTGCTTGGTGACACCCTCTGGTTGTACCAGGCTTCAGCCAGGAAGAATGCCATAAGCACCACAAACATGGCAGACATTCCCAGCCTGGTGAGATTAATCTTGGTGTAATATCCTGGTAAGTACCTTAGGGAAACTGAAAGAGAGAAGATGATTAACACTGTAAGGAGTATCCTTCCTCCATAAAAGGATCATCCAGATCTGACTTTCTTCCATTCACTCAAATATTGACTGTGGGCAGCTGTCCATTCTTTGCACTTTTTACCCCTGAACCCAAAACATTGGCTCTTAGGAAAGTTGAAATGAACTGAGTTCTTTTCAAACCTTATTTTCTGTATACTCATTCTGTCTATTCTACTTTTGTTTTTGTTGTCATGCTAATTACATTCTAACATGTCATGCTAATTATCAAAAGCAATTTTGCAGAGGAAAGAGTTTATCTCATTTTACAGGTTACACACTACCAACAGGGGAAGTTAGGGCAGGGACTGAAATGAGAAAACATGGAGAATGACTGGAGAGATGGCTCAGTGGTTAAGACAGTTGGTAACTGTTGCCAAGGACCTGGGTTAGATTCCTGGTACTCACATGCAGCACACACCATACATAGTTCCAGTTATAGGAGCTCCAATGCCCTCTTCTCAACTCCTGGGTACCTAGCACAAATGCGGTGCCCAGATATGTATATACAAATAAAACACTTAAGCAGAGGAAATAAGTAAATGTTTTAAAAGGAAAAAGAAACCTTACATTCCAGCAGCACAGAACAGACACATAGATCAATGGGACACAGCAGACAATCCAGATAGAAACTCACACAGCTACAGACAATTTTGACAAAGATGCCAAAATTCACATTGAAGAAAGGATGGCCTCCTCGCCAAATGCTGGGAAACCCTCACACAGAAGGAAACCAGATCCTGATATCTCACCCCAATAAGATCAACTCCTAATGAATCAAAGACCTTACTGTAAAAACTGAAACTGAAGATATTAAAGAAAAACATTTAAATATGCAGGTATTGGCAAAGGTCTAAATTCAGTTCCCAGCATCCACATCAGGCAACTCAAAAACACCTGTAACTTCAGTTCCAGGGGAAACAATGCTCTTTTCTGGCCTCTGTGTGCACCTCACTCATGTGTATATACCCACACATGAACAGACACATACATACAATTTTCAAAAATGTAATAGATCCCTTTTTAAAAAGAAAGAGTACAATGATGAACCAATGAAATTAAGGAAAGAACTATGTCTTATTAGAGAAAATAAAAGCTACCATCATACAATTCTTACTTGCCCCTGCTATATCTAGATGCTCACTTGGATGTGAAGTCCTGAAAGGGGCTTCTGCCTGCAGGTACACACAGCTGTACCTTCCCGCATCATGGACTGTCACATTCTGAAGGGTGAACTCCACCATGTCGTTTTTTGAATTCAGAAGCTGTATGGGGGATGAAGTTCCCTCCTTTAGTAGAACAAACACTATATACTGTGTGAAATTGTGTGATTTCTGACACTGTAGGTTCACCTTTCCTCCTGTGGCTACTCGGCCAAAAGTGCTGGACTCAGAGGGAAGGCTTAGGCGAGTATCCTGAAAGAGAACCAAGATCCAAGGGCAAGGGGTCAAGCCTAGAGTACTATATTCATCCTCCCTGTTCTGAAAGGGTCCTCATGAAGCTGAAACTTTCCCATGGTTTATCCTGACTCTCAACAGTTTCAGTAAATGTAGCACTACCTCTGACCTCTATAGGCACCAGGCATCCAGTTGGTGTACTGAGATACATGCAGATGAAACAACCATATACATAAAATAAAAATAATAAGTATTGAAGAGATTATATGAAATTTTGATCAGAGAAGCTTCTTTTTGTGTTGGTAGCATTCAATGGAGAGAAGCAGAACAGATCAGAGTGCTGATAGTAAGAGAGATGCCCATATTATTACCACCATCACCACCATTACCACCACAAGCATCACCACCACCACTTCTATAACCACTACCACAACCATCACCAAGGCTCAGGGAATATCATAGAAGACACAGAAGAAGGAAGAGTGTAAAAGCTGAAGGATGGGAAGTATTTCTGTGAAATGCTGTCTTCTGGACATGACTCAACTATTGCACTTATGAACTTACAGCAGCTATGGGTACCCGAACTTGACCTGCACAAAATCATGCTATACCAAATCTTGGTATAGGTGTAGAAGATCTCCAGGATCCATCCCTTACTGAGCAGTTATTGACAGTTGATAGTTGCTGAACCATCAACTTATTTTTTGAGGATGTGAACACATGTATGTTTTCCATGCTCCAGTGATAGCATAACACCTACGCACAAAGGGGTAGCACTAGTTGAACTTAATGGCTATATCAACAACAACAACAGCAACAACAACAACAAGAGCAAATAGATAGGGAGCTAGAGAAATGGCTCAGTATTTAAGAGATTGAACTGCTCTTTCAGAGGACCTGAGTTTGATTCCTAGCACCCATGTTAGATATCTTACAACTGCCTGTAAATCCAGCTGCATGGGATCTGATACCTCTATTCATTTGCATGGACACACACACGCAAATGAAAATATTTAAAGACATGAAGAGGAAGTTGTGGCGGGGTATAATCACATTTTATTATATACATATATGATCCTCAAGTAAGAAAACAATTTGAAAAAATAATAAGACATCTGAAAGCACTAGAGAAACAGAAAGTTAGGTTAAAAGAGAAGGCAATCTGCCTGGCTGTAGTATGAGGGCCGGCTTGTTGGGGTATCTGTCCCGCCTGATACCCCACAGTCGGCATGCTCCAAAGAGAAAATCACACACAGAATTCCATAAGGTTATAAACTTATTGGCCCATTAGGTCAGGCTTCTTATTAACTCTTATAACTTATATTAACCCATTATTCTCATCTATGTTAGCCATAATGGCTCCGTACCTTTCTCAGCTGGGCAAGTTACATGCTGCCTCTTCAGTGGTCTGCGCAGGAGTGGCTGAGGGCTTCCTGTGTCCCAGAATACTCCCAGTCTCTTTGCTCCACTCCTACGTCCTGTCTGGCTTTCCCGCCTATACTGCCTGCCTGACCAATCAGCATTTTATTAAAATATGATGGACAGAATACAGACAATTCTCCCGCACCACCTGGCTTCTCCACAGAAGAGGTGAGACCAAAGATTAATTCACAATACAAGCTTTTGGTTAAAACAAAACATTGGTTATCCTCCTCACAGGACAAAACTACAAACTTCAGAAATGTAAGCCCAGTGGGGAAGGAAGAATGACAGCAACTGATCCCATGAGGCCAGTCCTCATTAAGAATGAAATTCATCTTTCACAAGCACAGGATGTATCAGGATACGTGAAGTTTGAAGAGAATTGAACACAGATATAAAATATTTTGTTCACCAGCACACAGGTCACTGCACAGCCACATCCTGGCAGTTAACCTGTCACATCACAAAACAAGCAGGCAGCCAAAGGCACACATAGACAAACACACAAAAGCTACACCTATATAGTCACACAGACCTACAAGCAAACACACATACACACACACACACACACACATGGAGTCTTATTTAGGGTTTTTATTGCTGTGAAGACACAGCATAACCACAGAAACTCTTGAAAAGAAAACATTTAATGCGGGTGGCTCCCTTACAGTTCAGAGGTTCAGTCCATTATCATCATGACAGAGAGCATGGTGGCAGGTAGGCAGACATGATGCTAGAGCTGAGAGTAGTTCATCTTGTAGGCAATAGGAAGTTGATGGACACATTGAGCAGTATTCTGAGCACAAGAATCCTCAAAGCCCTTTCTCACAATAACACATTTTTTTCCTAACAAGATCATACCCACTCCAGCAAAGTCACACTTCCTGATAGTGCCACTTCCTGTGGGATTATGGGAGCCAATTACATTCAAACTATCACACACATTCTTACACATACACATTCACACACACACACACACACACAAAGGCAAGTTTGGAAAGGTGAAGGCTCTAGCCTCTGACCACAGGTCATATTTTTATAAAACCACATAAAAGTGACATCCTGCCACAAATAGTTACAGAGAAGATTACACCACTTGTTTGTTTTGGGCATTCTAGACATTCAGTGTCAACCATTTTCTTTTTTGTTGTTGTAGAAGCATGGAATGGTGTATTTTAATCCCTGAAAATGAATAACTTCTAACCAAGATTACTATGTTCAGTCTATAATCAATAATTAGAAAGGAAATGATCATGTTCAAATCAGTGAAACTGCAAATCCCTAACTTGAATGGGGAGAAAGAAGAAATATAATTCATGTCTACCAGAAAACAACCAACAGAATTACAGAAATCAGGAAATCTATCTTAAAATTACCCTAAGAGCGGGAGAGATGCTCAACATTTGAGAGCAGAGAACCAGTTCCCAGGACTCACAAAGAGAGGCTCCCAACTACCTGTGAGTCAAGATCCAGGAGATCCAAGGCCCTCTTCTGGCCTCTGCAGGACCTGCACTCATGTGCACATAGCCACATAGACACATATTTAAAAAAGTCAATCCGCTGGTGCTACCTCATGTCTTTAATCTCAGCATTTGGGAGGCAGAGGTAAGCAGATTTCTGAGTTCAAGTTCCTGTTCTACAAATCAGGTTCCAGAACAGCCAGAGCTACACAGAGAAGCCCTGTCTCAAAAAACAAAAAGAAACAAACAAAAGAATAATGTTTTTAAAAAATAAATTTCTTTTTTTTTTTCAAGACAGGGTTTCTCTGTAGCTTTGGAGCCTGTCCTAGAACTCACTTTGTAAACAAGGCTGGCCTCAAATTCAAAGATATCTGCCTGCTTCTGCCTTCCAAGTGCTGGGATTGAAGGCATGCACCACCACCCAGCAAGTTTCTAAAAAATTAAACTAAATCTAAGAAAGAAAAAAAAAAAAGAATTTCCCTAATGTGTTAGTGTTTTCTCTCCATTTACAAGACCATCAGACTAACTGATAGAATTTTACAAGCAAGATTCAACTATGTCCTCTCTGTAAGAAATACACTTTCCTTCATAAACACACACACACACACACACAGACACACACACACACACACACACACACACACACACACACACAAGCATACACTGAAAGAGAAAGAACAGCAAATCATAATCAAGTAAATGCAGCTCCCAAACCGGCACAGTAGCTATACTTATATCTAACCAAGTAGAGTTCAACTCAAAATTAATTAAAATATCCAGGCATGATGGAGCATGACTTCATTGCAAGTACTTCATTGGCACATCTCTGTGAGTTCAGGGCCAATTGGGAATATGTAGCAAGTTTCAAGCCAAACAGAGCTACCTAGTGAGACCCTGTCTCCAAAACAGTTAGTTATAGGATACCAAGATAACCTTATATTAATAAAGGGAACATTCCATCATGAAAATGTAAAGATTAAATGTAAAGGTTAAGCTAGTGAGATGTCTTAGCAGGTAAAGGACTTGCCACCAAGCCTGACGACCTGAATTCAAGGTGAATCCCACATAATAGAAGGAGACAACAGACTCTCTGAAATTTTGCTTTGAACTCCACATGGTTGTTGTGGCATGTTTATGCCTATGTACATATATACATGTATTTCAATAAATAAATAAATAAATAATATAATAAATAAAAATGTAAAAAGAAAAAAAAAGTTGTGATTATTTTGTTGGATATAGTGACTCGCGTCTTCAGCACTCAGGAGGCAGAAGCAGGAAAGCTGTAAGTTCAAGGCCAGCCTTGACTCCATAGAAAATTCCAAGGTAAGCCTGAACTATATAACAAGATACTATCTTTAAAACAAACAAAAGACCTTACAGAAACTCTGGTAACGAATGGTGAGATCATGTGGCAAAGCAGTAGTATATCAAATATTAGAAAGATTATCATAAATTTATATGAAATATCTATCTTTGGGCATGGAGAGATGTCTCAGTAGTTAAGAGCGCTGGCTGCTCTTCCAGAGGATCTGGGTTCAGTTCTCAGCACCCACAGGGCAGATCACAACTGTCTGTAACTCCAGTTCCAGGGAATCTGACACTCTTGGATGCATGTAGGCAAAAACTGATGCACATAAAATAAAAACAAAATGGACTGAGGGTTATATATTTGTTGAAAGCTGTTACATTCATTTTCATAAAACTAACACAAAAGAACACAAAGAACAGTCCAAATACAAAAATAACAGGTGGCTTCACTAAACCCCTGTTATCAGTAGTTACACCATCCAGAAAAAATATCAAAAGGAAACCTCATAGTTGAACTGCTCCACACACACACACACACACAAAATGAATTTAAAGGACTTCTAAACGATACTCCATCCAACATCACTGCAGTGCACATTCTTCAGAATAACTTTTTCTTTATTTTGGCCATTGTTGTAAGGCAGTTTCATCCAAACTGAAGCATTCACTCCGGAAGGACAAGGAGGTTTGCGGGAAGGGAAAGATTCTCAAAGGCCCCTTCCAGTAAATAAAAAGAAGTCAGGTGCCGCTGGAGGTGTAGACTCTGACTAACCTAACACAGAGAGAAGAGAATTCTGGGAGCATCCAACTGCTTGCACGCTGTGCAGAGCTCCAGGCTGCAGCGTTCTTGAGTCATCAGCAGCGCTGGAGTGGGCTTTCTGCTGGTGCAGCTGCTGTGGAGCCATCCCTGCTCCAGGGGACACTCCCCCACCCATGCTGCTCTCAGTAACCCCAGTAACAACCCATCCTGTTCATCATCTTGGCCATTTGCTGCAATTTGTTTCTTTGCTTCATTGAGTGAGTAGATGCATACCTTTGTGCCTGTATGTGTGTGGGTGTGTGCATATCTGTTGTATCTACCCAGAAAGTCTGCTTATAATTCTATAAAGTAAGTCTTAATGAACACAAAAATACCTAAATAATTTCTTTTTATATTATGACTTTCTTTTATTTAATCTTTATTTTTATTAGTTTTATAATTTTATTTTAATTTTTTAGTTTTTTGAGACAAGGTTTACCTGTGTTGCCCTGACGGTCCTGCAACTAGGCTGGCCTCACAGAGATCCCCTTGCCACTGCCTTCTGAGTGATGGAATTAGAGGTTTGAGCTTCCGCAGCCAGCCTTTTTTAGTTTCATGCGCGCGTGCGCATGTGTGTGTGTGTGTGTGTGTGTGTGTGTGTCTATGTCTCTGTGCCTTATACGCATATCTGTATGTGGGAATATGCATGACTACAGGTGCCGTCAGAGGGCAGAAGACAGCGTCAAATCCCATGGGAGCTGGAGTCACAGGCGGCTGTGAACTGCATGCTATGAGTACTGAGAACTGAACTCTGGTTCTTTGCAAGAATAGTAAGTGCTTAACTCCAACCCCTAAACAATGTCCTTTCTCTCTACAGTAACTATACAAATAAATTAAATTTTAATGAGAATATTTAAAGCTTACCTGACACCAAGATCTCAAGGAGATCACTGGGGTGGGAGGCCCAGAAAGGGGCTCCTATCTGGAGGTAGACACAGCTGTAGTTTCCTGTGTCCTCAGGGGTCACATCACGAAGTGAGAAGTCTGCTCTGTTCCTTTCTGATCTCTGAACCTGTACAGGTGATGAAACTCCTTCCTTCAGAAATAGGAACATTTTGTATGCAGTCACATTATCTGGCTTCTTACACTGAAGAATCACGTTCCCTCCGACTGTCACACATCTCCTCCGTTGGTGAGCTTGGAGGGAAGGTTTAGGTAAATGGCCTGAGAAAGCAGAATCCTGTGATCATGGTGAGGAAGGCCTGGCTTACACTCCCACCCTTGTTCTCATGATGACTGATCTCTCCCTCTGTGTATCTGATCTCACTGTGCATCTCTAGCTGTCCTGGAACTCACTAGACCTGGCTGGCCTTGAACTCGCAGAGATCCACCTGCCTCTGCCTCCAGAGTGCTGGGATCAAAGGTGTGAGCCATATCAAACCCAGTTGAAAATGGAGATTTTTTTCCTTCTTTCAACTCTCAGATAAAACTAAGGTATCAAGGTTGAGATGGCTTAGTAGGTAGAGTACTTGCAATCCAACAGCAAAGGGAAGGGAAGGCCTTAAGCGAAGGTCAAGGTTCCAGGAAGTCAGCTATTTGGGAACTGCAAAAGAAAAGCAGATACTGATTGGTTGTAAGAAGATAAAAGACCTTGCATTTGTAAACCAGTCTATCTAAGGAAGCAGCTAACCTCGCCTGTGTGCATGCCCGTAGAATCTGGAAGGTGATGTTCTCATTCTCAACTGCTCTTCCACCTTATCTACCAAGGCAGGACCTCACAGGCAGTCATAGCTCCTGGATATGGTTACTCTTGTTAGTCAGCCTGCCCTGGAGATCTCCTGTCTCTCTTCTGAAGCTGGCATTATATGGTCATCACACATACACAGAAATCACATGGCTGCCCTAAGGAACTTATCTTCCCCCTTCCCTATCTCTAGCTACCAAACCCTCTGCTTCAAGGATGTCATCCATGTTCTCTTGAACTCTGACCTTTGAATGACTGGCTCCTGTGACCTGATCATAACATGGTCAGAATTAGAGATGACACCTCTCTGCCATTAAATAAAACCTGCACTATCTGTTTGAGGTCACATAAATTCTCATCTTTCCTTTATTCCTACAGTGCTAATTCTTTCTTATCCTTATAAAGCCTTGCCGTGAGAACCAGATTTGTATCCCCATAAGTCATGAAATATCTAGGTGAGTGGGCAGCCTGTAACTCCAGCTTCAGGAGGAGAAGATGGAGGATCCCCTGGAGCAAGCTAGTTACCAAAATAGCCGTATTCCAGAGCCGATTGAATTCTGAGATCTCGCCTTGGTAAATAAGGGGAAAAAGTAATTAATGACTTCCAGATTCTATACACATGCACACAAACAATAAAAGTATTTCTGTCATTGTTACTCCCTGCTTGCCCCAACTGATCTGAATATGATCACCTTTTCTCCCTCCCTTTCTTCCTCTGATAGATTGACACATGCCATTCTGAGGAAGCCCCTCCTCACCTGTGACCAGTAGTAGAATTGCATCACTGTTTTGCAGTGGTACATCAGGGTCATCCTGTCCATAGCATACGCAGGTGTAGTATCCAGTGTCACTCTCCTCTAACCCAGTGAGATAGAAATCAAACCAACCTGGGACTCCCCAACTTGAATGTAATTTAGATGGTCTTTTTCTCAAGTTTTGTGGTATCCAAGGATCCAAATTATTACCTTCCCTTTGAATATCACAGATTATGTTTTGCTCAAAAGTGACACAGCACAGTGTCACATTGCTCCTGGTGGGAACCACAGAGCTGGGCCAGATACTGAGGACGGACTTGGGTAAGATCGCTGAAAGAAAATAAAACTCAAGAGTTGCATATGACATATCCTCCTCCTCCCTGGGAACCATTTAGAACAAGGGATGAAGCCATTTAAATACTTGGGATGAAGGATCAAGGAGGGATTGCTTTAAGAGCAGTTACCATCCCTCCTTATGTCTATTTGCCCAGCACATAGTCCTGCAAGAGAATGATCTATGAGATACAGTGCCTGCCCCATCACTATCCATGATTCCACAATCTACCAGTGAGCTCAGACTCTGGCTTCACTTATTCAGGCATTTCTGTGGTTCCTGTGTGTTTTTTTCTCACCAACAGCCCATATCCTCCCTGTTCATGCCTATAACCCTATACTGGTGAGCAGAGACAGACAGATCCAAGGAGCTTGCTAGACAGTCAACCTTCTGAAACACGAAGCTTCACCTTCAATGAGAAATTTCAAGAAATAGGAGAACCAAGAAGGATTCATAGTGTCCTCTCTTCTTGCCTTTCCACATGTGTGCACTAAGCTCTTAAATGCACACATACACACATTAAAAAAAATACAAAAGAAAGAATGTAAATGTCATGTTCAAGTGGCAGAAACTCATTGGGAAGTTCAGGATCTACTTATTTGGAGGAAACAGGAGCATGTGTGTAAATCACTGAAAATGTTCCCCACCTGTGATGTGTGTTCAGAAAATGAAATTTATTCACTTATCCTACAGCTTCCCTAGACCCCCTACTGGTCTAACTCCAGCTGCCTCCACAACCCACCCACCCACCACAAACAGCCCTGCTCCCTCTCAGACTTACCAAGACAGAACAAGAGCAAGAATTGGGAGTTCATGATGCCTCCCAGTAACATGCCTTTTGTAAAATGTGTCTGCAGTTTCTCATACCTGCTAGGTCAGAGTCTAATTTTGAGACCAGGCAGTAATGACTTTCTTTCAGTTTTTAATATTCAGATTTAGACCCCAGTTTCTGTTTTGTTGTGATAATCAAGATGTGATCGCTCTGCAATATCACACCACTTCCTCCTGTCTTAGATAACATAGGCCTGTCACCACACAGAAAAAATTCAGATCAATTACTTCTAAGTTTATTTGTGTACTCTGCCAGATTTTCTGAGAAAATGCTAATCAAATCAAATATGAATTAGCATGTCTTCCTGTCCTTTTGTTCTTTTTTATTTGATTTCTTTCAATGAAATTACTTTTATATATTTGATAATTTCATACTTGCAAACAGTATATCTCAAGCATATTCATTCCCAACTCTCTCCTCACACTTCTACCCACACCCCCAATATTTCCTGCTCCCTGCTTCATGTTCTCCCCCTACATGTTTGCAGCCTGTTGTGTTTGACTAGTTTTATTGCAACTTTACACAATCTTGTGTCATTTGAGAGAAAGAAACCTCTGTTGACAGATGCCTCCCTGAGACTGGACTGTTGGTCATCCTGTGGAGCGTTTTCTTAATTAGTGACTAACGAGGGAGGGCCCAGCATACTGTGGGCAGTGCCACCCCTTGAGCTGGTGGTCTGGATGTAGGAGAGTGTGAGTGTTACAGCTCTGGAGCTGCAAAGACTTCCTGACTTACCGGGAAGTCAGGCTATACTTAGAATGGCAATAGGACAGCTCTGGAGGGGTAGAGCCACAGTAGCACAATTCTGGAGGGGTAGAGCCACAGTAGAACATCTCTGGAGGCTGGAGCCACAATAGAAAGCTCAGCCCTGGAGGGAAAGGTGTCCTGACCTGTTGGGAAGTCAGGCTACCTAGAGCCACAGTAGGACAGCTCTGGAGGGGTAGAGCTACCGTAGGACAATTCTGGAGGTGTAGAGCCACAATAGGCAATTTCTGGAGGCTGGAGCCACAAAACAACAGTGCAGTCCTGGAAGGAAAGGTGTCATGACTGCCGCGCCAGCAGGGCAACTGTCGTTCTTCTGAGCAAGGGACATCGGGATTAACACACAACACAACTTCAGGTTCTACACATGATTTGACAGCCATGGACATAGGAAGCTATAGCTGTGTCTACCACCAGATTGGAGCCCTTTTCTGAGCTCTCACCACAGTGCTCATCTTGAGATGTTGGTGTTAGGTAAGATTTATATGTTCTCCTTTAAAATTATTTTATTAGTTACTATAGAGATAAGAGACATTGTTTGAGGGCTGAAGTTTAGCACATTTGACTAGCAGAGAGCCAGAGGTCAGTTCTCAGTAGTCACACCATGCGGCTCACAATGTCCTGTGACTCCAGTTCTCCATGGGATCTGACCTTGTCTTCTGGCATCTGAGGGCACATGCACTCATGCACATTACCACATACAGACACACCAAAACAAAGACATGTAGACCCACACAGACACATACACTTAAAACTAATAAAAATAAATATTGAAAAAACCCATAATTTAGAATAAGCTATTTAAATATTGTCTTCATTAAGACATTCTCTATGGCATTTATATGGCAGACTTTTCCTGTTTAGATGCAAAATATATGAACACACAAACATTAATACATACACATAAACACACAGAGAGGGAGAGAGAAGGAGAGAGAGAGAAAGACAGAGAGAGGGAGGAAGAGAGAGAGGTGGGGGGCGCTAACCTACTCATCCCATAAAGGGAGCCCAGGACAAGTCAAAGAAACAATTGTAGCAAAGTCCAAATTGATGTAATTCTGTGTTATTATTTGGGTTACTAATGGGAAAATGTAAAATGAGATAAAGAAGTCAGACAGTTGTAGCACACACCTTTAATCCGAGCATTCAGGACTCAGAAGCAGGCCCTTTTCTGAGTTCAAGTCCTGCCTGGTCTATAGAGCAAGTTCCAGGTCAGCCAAGGCTACAGAAATGTCCTGACTTGAAAATACAAAAAAAGAGAGAGATAAAGACAAAATAAACAATGGGCAAAAACTAAGGCAGTGTGGTAGTTTGAATGAGAATGGCCTTATAAGCTCATACTTTGAAATGCTTGTTCTCCAGTTGGTTGAACTATCTGGGAAGGATCATAAGGTGTGGCTTTTTTTTTTTTTTTGCAGAAGGTGTGTCACTGGAAGTGGACTTTTAGGTTCAAAAGCTCATGCCATTCCAGTCAGCTCTCTCTGCCTTGTGCTTGTGGGTTGAATTGTGATCTCTCAGCTACTGCTCCAGCATCATGACTACCTATTGTCATGGTCCCCATCATGATGGCCATGAACTCTTACCCTCCTATACATTGAACAAATATCTCAACTTGGAGAGGATGGGAAGTTGGGGTGGTAACACCAGATAGAACCCATATTTGGATACCCTACACTGTTAATACTTTTAGAGCAGTTGGCTTGACTTAGTGGGTAAAGGCACTTGTTGCTGAGTCTGACAACCCAAGTTTGAATCCAAGAATCCACATGTTAGGAGAAGAGAACCAACTCCCACGTTATCTCCTAACCTCCCCACACATAAGCCACACACATACATGCATACATTCATATAAAATAAATAAAACATAATAAGAGAGTTAATATTTACCAATTGATTCAGGTCTAACCCTCTTTCTCCACAGACCCTGCAGTACCCCAAGTCCACTATGAATTCTTGGTCAAGGTGGACAAGCAGCTCTTTAGCTTCTTATGAAGCCTGCACTGACAAGTCTCTGAGAATTATCCAGCGATGGGATGGCAGCTCTGTCTCTTCATCCATTCCATGGCACAGAGGATGGAATTTATCATAGGTGCTCATGGAGCCCTTCACTGATTTACAACTGCTGCACTGAAACTACAATCCTATTTCCCCCCATGCAAAGGGTGTGCTGCCTAGAACATAAACAAAAGTCATGCACTATAGATCTGTTCCTGCATACAAGACTGTGTCAGTGCATAATCTATAAGGCATTATTTTATAATTTCTTTAGAATGTACTTTCTGTACCTTCTCAGGTATCTTTAGATTATATATGGAGAATGTAAATTATGTATTTGTAATTTAAGCAATTCTATTACATGTATCTAACATGCAATGGATTTTGATGTTTCTGATAAGTTGCTATGTTGATGCGTTTTCTATTTTGTGTGTGTGCACATGTGTTTGTTTGTGTGTGTGTGTGTGTGTGTGTGTGTGTAGACCAGTATCATGTGTCTTTTCTTTATCACTATCCATCATGCTATTGAAAGACCTGGATAAATCCAGATCCCCTTAGCAGGAAAATAGAGCCAAAAATCTAGCAGGAAGAGAAGAATCAGAAATCTAGGATTAGCCAGTTTCAGGGTTTCAGGAACTAGCTGAAGATAAAGGTAGATTGTAATCTTGAGAGTAATCTTGAGAAACAGGGAGATTCCCCCTAGTAATTATCACCCCCTAGTAATGATCATTGGTATTTTTAGAATAGGAACTAGCTGATTGTGACCTTGAGAATGATCTTGAGAGGCAGGGAGTTGCCCCCTTGTAATCATCACTGGAATTTTCGGAATTTTCTGTGACACCCTCCCTGCCCCCCTTTCGGATTACTGGGCAGTGTGGTTTCTTCCTATAAAAACTACTCCTGGTCACTCGGGGTCGAACTCTTCCCCTGCGTGGGTTATGAATCTCGGCCCCAGTTCACTGGTTCCCGTCTTGTCGTCTTGTCATTAAACCTTGTGTGATTGCAACAAGGACGGTCTCTCGTGAGTTACTGGGGGGGGGGTCACGTTATCCTGAGGCTTGAATGAGAGTCTTCCAATATCGGGGGTCTTTCACTATAAAGTATTTGTTTTTATGTATGTGTGTATGTGTGGCTTATGTGCAGATGACCACTGTGGGCAGAAAAGGGCATGATATTTCCCTGGAGTTAGAATTACGGGCAGTTGTGAACTGCCTGATAATGGGTGCTGGAACCTGAACCTGGGTATTCTGGGAAAGCAGTAAGTGCTCTTAACCACTACACTGTTTCTCTCACTCTCCATCCCTCCATCTTGTGTTTGAGGCAGGGTTTCTCACTGAACCTAGAGTTCACTGATTTGCCTAGACTGGTTGGACATGAAACCCAGAGAGCCTCATGTCTCCCTCTCCCTAGAACATGTTAGTACATCTGATTTCTTATGGGTACCAGAGATAAGAACTCAGGTCCTTCCCACATACAGACATTAGTCAGAGAGAGAGAGCCCAAGTTGATGATTTCCATCGGGACCCTTCTTTTGGAATTTTGGGGACTCAGCAGAAGGAGTGGAGGAACTGTGGGATCGAGAGGGATAGAGGATATCATGGCAGTAGAGCCTGGAGAATTAACTAAGCAGGGCTCATGGGGGTTCACAAAGACTGAAGCACCAATTGCAGAGCCTGCCTGGTTCTGATCTAGTTCCTCTGCATATGTGTTATGGTTGTTGTAGGCCCATATTTCTTTATGCTGTAGCAGCCAGGCTCTGAAGCCTTTGAGCCGATCCGAAGTGATCACATAGCCCTGCAGACAGCCCATCTCTGCCTGACAAAGGTCAGGATGTTGGCTGCTCCCTTTCTTTGTAATTTAGAGGATGCCTTATACAGATGCTATTTCAAGCCTACATGACAGCTAGCATACTCACCAGACAGATAGATGACAAAAGGCCATTCACCTAGTTGCCTAAGTGACAGAATGCTGGTGTATTTTCCCGCCCAATTATGTGTTGATATAAAAGCTGTCTGGAGAATAAACGGGAGAGCTTCAGGGAGATCTTCAAGGTAGATCTTCAGGGTAGATCTTCAGGAGGAAGATGCCTGAGATGCCCTTTTCCGTAATAATGGTGTAAGTTGTGTCTGGTTATTCCTTGTGCCTCTGTACCAGTCCAGTTAGGGAAAATAGATATTTGTGTTGAAGCCACATGGGCTCCAACAGGTTGTTGGCTTGATGTTTTGGGGACTCCTGAAAGTGGGAGTAGGGGTGTCTTTGACTCTTGTCTTCTCTTGAGAACCCTTTCCTCCTACTAGGTTTCTTCTCCCAGCCTTGATGTGAAGGTTTTTGTCTTCTCTTGTATCTTCCTTTGTCACATTTGGTTTATGTCCCTTGGGAGCTTGCTTGTTTCTGAACTTTGGTAAGAAACAATGATCAAAAATGCCTATTTTTTAATGTCTAAACTTTTGGAGGCTTGTTAATTACATAAATGCAATTACCACCAAACACAGTGACTTGATTTTAATGCCTGGAAAGAGATAATTGTCTCTTAAGAGTTATTTCACTGAGACATCTGACCAGCGAGTGGCACTGATCCGGTAGCAGAAGATACAATGGAGGGGTAAGTATGTTCCTGACCACCACACAAGTCTGGTAAGGGAACACACAATCTTCCCACCATCCTTATCTCCCTGGCTACTCCAAAGGGGTGGTTTCCCTCAGCTAAACCCCCTCTCCTCCTACGCCATCCCGGCTTTCTGCCTGGAACCCCTACCCTTCCTCTCTCCCATTTTTGGGGCTTAAAATCCTTCAACTCAGCCTGTGTGGGCACTGCTGGGACGGGGCGGTGAGTGCAAATGGGAGGGAGTTCCTTTGTTTTAATAGCCTGCCTGCAGCAAGGTAGGACTGCAGGCAAAGTGATTCCTGGATAGCAAGGGGCACTAATCCGGTAGCAGAAGACCCAGAGGAGGGAAGAGCCATTGGAGAGCATCTGAAGGAAGAGATGGGCAGGCGCCAAGGCAAGAATTCCTCCAACAATCTGAAAAACAACATGAAAACACCAGATCCCAGCAATCTTACGATAGAAGGACTTGAACACCCTACTCCGGAAGAAGTGGAAAACAGTGTCATTATGAAAGCAATAGAGTCTCTTAAACAGGGTATGAATAACTCACTTAAAGAAATAGAAGAGAAATATAACAAAAAGATGGAAGAAATGAGTAAATTCGTAAATGAAACCCTGGGAAACCAAGAAAAAAGAAACAAACAGGTAATGGAATCAGTTCAAGAATTGAAAACTGAAATGGAGGCAATGAAGAAAACACAAACCGAGGGCCGGCTGGATATGAAAATCTAGGTAAACAAACAGAGACTTCAGGAACAAGCATAACCAAAAGAACACAAGAGATAGAAGAACGAATCTCAGATTATGAAGACACCATAGAGAAAATAAACGCTCTGACCAAAGAAAACAGCAAATCCAACAAATTCTCATCACAAAACATTCAGGAACTGTGGGACACAATAAAAAAACCAAATCTAAGAATAATAGGAGTAGAAGAAGGAGAAGAATTGCAGATCAAAGGTCCAGAAAATATACTCAATAAAATTATAGAAGAAAACTTTCCCATCCTAAAGAACGATATTCCTATGAAGGTTCAAGAAGCATACAGAACACCGAATAGACTGGATCAGAAAAAAACATCCCCTCTCCATATAATAATCAAAACACAAAGCATTCAGACTAAAGAAAGGATATTGAGAGATGCAAATGAAAAAGGTCAAGTAACTTATAAAGGTAAACCTATCAGACTTACACCAGACTTCTCTATGGAAGCCATGAAAGCCAGAAGGTCCTGGATAGAGGTACTGCAGAAACTAAGAGACCATGGATGCAAGCCCAGACTACTATACCCAGCCAAGCTATTGTTCACTATCAACGGATAAAACAAAATATTCCAGGATAAAAACAAATTTAAACAATACGTAGCTACTAATCCAGCCTTACAGAGAATATTAGAAGGAAAATCACAACCCAAGGAATCCAACATTCCCAACACTACCTACACTAACTCAGACATCTAGGGACCCTTCACAAGCACAACTCAAAGAAGGAAAACACATACACTCTACTACCCAAAAAAATGACCGGAGTCATCAATCACTGGTCATTAATATCACTTAATATCAATGGCCTTAACTCACCTATAAAGAGGCACAGACTTAGAGATTGGATACGAAAACAGGATCCAACATTCTGCTGTTTACAAGAAACACACCTCAACCACAAAGACAGACACCTACTCAGAGTAAAGGGTTGGGAAAAGGTTTTCCAAGCAAATGGACCTAAGAAACAAGCGGGTGTGGCCATTCTAATATCTAACAAAATCGACTTCAAACTAAAATCAATCAGAAGAGATGGAGATGGACATTTCATACTCATAACAGGAACAATTCATCAGGAAGAAGTCTCAATCTTGAATAGCTATGCCCCTAATATAAAGGCACCCACATATGTAAAAGAAACTCTTCTAGAACTCAAGGCAGTCATCAAACCACACACACTAATAGTAGGAGACTTCAACACTCCTCTCTCACCAATGGACAGGTCAATCAGACAGAAACCTAACAGAGAAATAAGAGATTTATTGGAGGTACTGAATCAAATGGACTTAACAGACATCTAAAGAACACTCCACCCAAATAGGAAAGAATATACCTTCTTCTCTGCAGCTCATGGAACCTTCTCGAAAATTGACCACATACTCGGTAACAAAGCAAACTTCCACAGATACAAAAAAATATTAGTAACCACCTGTGTCTTGTCAGATCACCATGGATTAAAATTAGAATTCAACAACAATGCTACCCCCAGGAAGCCAACAAACTCATGGAAGTTGAACAGTCAACTACTAAATCACCCCTGGGTCAAGGAAGAAATAAAGAAAGAAATTAAACTCTTCCCTGAATTTAATGAAAACAAAGACACAACGTATTCAAACCTATGGGACACTATGAAAGCAGTGCTAAGAGGAAAGTTCATAGCACTAAGTGCCCAGTTAAAGAAAACGGAGAAAGCACACATTGGAGACTTAACAGCACACTTGAAAGCTCTAGAAAAAAAAGAAGCTGATTTACCCAAGAGGAGTAGAAGACTGGAAATAATCAAACTGAGGGCTGAAATCAACAAAATAGAAACAGAGAAAACAATCCAAAGAATCAATGAATCAAAAAGCTGGTTCTTGGAGAAAATCAACAAGATTGACAAACCCCTATCCAAACTAATCAAACGGCAGAGAGAGAACTTGCAAATTAATAGGATCAGAAATGAAAAAAGGGACATAACCACAGACACAGAGGAAATTCAGAGAATCATTAGATCTTACTACGAAAGTTTATATGCCACAAAGTTGGAAAATGTAAAAGAAATGGACACTTTTTTAGATAAGTACCATATACCAAAGTTGAACCAAGAACAGGTGAACAATCTAAATAGATCTGTTAGTCGTGAAGAATTAGAAGCTGTTATCAAAAATCTCCCTACCAAAAAAAGCCCAGGACCAGATGGTTTCAATGCAGAATTCTACCAGAACTTCCAGGAAGAGCTAATACCTATACTCCTTAATGTATTCCACAATATAGAAACAGAAGAGTCACTGCCAAACTCCTTTTATGAAGCTACAGTCACCCTAATACCAAAACCACACAAAAACACAACCAAGAAAGAGAATTACAGTGCAATCTCACTCATGAACATCGATGCGAAAATTCTCAATAAAATACTGGCAAACCGAATCCAAGAACACATTAGAAAAATTATCCAGTATGATCAAGTAGGCTTCATCCCAGAGATGCAGGGATGGTTCAACATACGCAAATCTATCAATGTAATCCATCATATAAATAAACTGAAAGAAAAAAACCATATGATCATTTCATTGGATGCTGAAAAAGCATTTGACAAAATTCAACACCCATTTATGATAAAGGTGTTGGAGAGACTGGGGATACAAGGATCATACCTAAATATAATAAAAGCAATATACAGCAAGCCGACAGCTAACATCAAATTGAATGGAGAGAAACTCAAAGCCATTCCACTAAAATCAGGAACACGACAAGGCTGTCCACTCTCTCCATACCTCTTCAATATAGTGCTTGAAGTTCTAGCAATAGCAATAAGACAACATAAAGAGATCAAGGGGATTCGAATTGGAAAGGATGAAGTTAAACTTTCATTATTTGCTGACGATATGATAGTGTACATAAGAGACCCCAAAAACTCTACCAAAGAACTCCTACAGCTGATAAACACCTTTAGTAACGTGGCAGGATACAAGATCAACTCCAAAAAGTCAGTGGCCCTCCTATACACAAAGGATAAAGAAGCGGAGAGGGAAATCAGAGAAACATCACCTTTCACAATAGCCACAAATAGCATAAAATATCTTGGGGTTACTCTAACCAAGGAAGTGAAAGACCTATTTGACAAGAACTTTAAGCTTTTGAAGAAAGAAATTGAGGAGGATACCAGAAAATGGAAAGACCTCCCCTGCTCTTGGATTGGGAGAATCAACATAGTAAAAATGGCAATTCTACCAAAAACAATCTATAGATTCAATGCAATCCCCATCAAAATCCCATCAAACTTCTTCACAGACCTTGAGAGAACAATAATCAAGTTTATATGGCAAAACAAAAAACCCAGGATAGCCAAAACAATCTTATACAATAAAGGAACTTCTGGAGGCATTACCATCCCTGACTTCAAACTCTATTATAGAGCTACAGTATTGAAAACAGCTTGGTATTGGCATAACAACAGAGAAGTCGACCTATGGAATCGAATAGAAGACCCAGATATTAACCCACAAACATATGAACACCTAATTTTCGACAAAGGAGCTAAAGGCATACAATGGAAGAAGGAAAGCATCTTTAACAAATGGTGCTGGCATAACTGGATGTCAACCTGTAGAAGAATGAAAGTAGATCCATATCTATCACCATGCACAAAACTCAAGTCCAAATGGATTAAAGACATCAACATCAATCTGTCCACTTTGAACCTGATAGAAGAGAAAGTGGGAAGTAGTCTACAAGATACAGGCACAGGAGGCCACTTCCTAAGTCGGACCCCAGTAGCACAGACAATAAGAGAAACAATGAATAAATGGAACCTGCTGAAACTGAGAAGCTTCTGTAAAGCAAAGGACACTGTCAGTAAGACAAAAAGGCTGCCTTCTGACTGGGAGAAGATCTTCACCAACCCCTCATCAGACAAAGGTCTGATCTCCAAAATATACAAAGAACTCAAGAAACTAGACACTAAAACTCTAATTAACCCAATTAAAAAATGGGGTACTGATCTGAACAGAGAATTCACAACAGATGTACTTCGAATGGCCAGAAGACACTTAAGGTCATGCTCAACCTCCTTAGCAATCAGGGAAATGCAAATCAAAACTACTTTGAGATACCATCTTACACCTGTCAGAATAGCTAAAGTCAAAAATACCAATGATAGCCTATGCTGGAGAGGATGTGGAATGAGGGGAACACTCATCCATTGTTGGTGGGAATGCAAACTTTTGCAGCCACTGTGGAAATCAGTGTGGCGGTTTCTCAGGAAACTGGGAGTCAACCTCCCTCAGGACCCAGCAATTCCACTCTTGGGTATATACCCAAGAGATGCCCTATCATACTACAAAAGTATTTGTTCAACTATGTTCATAGCTGCACTATTTGTAATAGCCAGAACATGGAAACAACCTAGGTGCCCCTCAATAGAAGAATGGTTAAAAAAGGTGTGGAACATATATACATTATAGTTTTACTCAGCGGTAAAGAACAACGACATCTTGAATTTTGCATGCAAATGGATGGAAATAGAAAACGCTTTACTGAGTGAGGTAAGCCAGACCCAAAAAGAGGAATATGGTATGTACTCATTCATAAGTGAATTCTAGCCATAGTTAAAGGTCTTTGAGTCTATAATTTGTGATCCTAGAGAAGCTAGATAAGAAGGTGAACCTGAAGAAAATTTATATAGTTATCCTCCTGGATAATTGATCTAGGCAAGATTGCCAAGCAAACTCGGGTGCATGGGGGTTGGGAGGATGGACGTAAGGGAAGATGGTTAGGGAGAGGGGAGAGGGCGAGAATTGGGGATGGCTTGGGGGAATGGGAGGGGGGGAGGGAGGAAGGATGGTTATAGGAGCAGGGAAGTTTATATCGCAACTAAGAGAGCCATTCTAGGGTTTGCAAGAGACTTGATTCTGGAGGGGTTCCCAGAAAAAATTAAATAAAAATAAATAAATAAAAAGAAAAAGAAAAAAAAGAAAAAGAAAACGCTTTACTGAGTCAGGTAAGCCAGACCCAAAAAGAGGAATAAGGTATGTATTCACTCATAAGTGGATTCTAGCCATAATTAAAGGTCTTTGAGCCTATTATTCGTGATCCTAGAGAAGCTAAATAAGAAGGTGAACCTGAAGAAAATTCAGGTAGTTTTCCTCCTGGAGATTGGAAATAGACAAGAGTTCCAGGTAACCACGGGTGCATGGGGGGTTGGGAGGGTAGTTGGAAGGGAAGAGGGTTAGAGAGAAGGGAGCAGGGGAGGAATGGGGAATGCTCGGGGGACTGGGAGAGGGGGAGGGAGGAAGGATAGATATGGGTTCAGGGAAGAATATATCTCAACTATGGAAATCAGTTTAGGGTTTACTAGAGACTTGACTGTAAATGGGATCCCAGGTCCAAGGAGAGATCCCCAGATTGTTCTCTGGACAGAGGAGAGGGTGCCTGAACTGGCCTTGGCCCATAACCATACTGATGAATATTTTGCTTATCACCATAGATCCTTCATCTGGCAATGGATGGAGATAGGGACGGGGACCCACGTTGGAACACTGGACTTAACTCCCTAGGTCCAAGCGAGAAGCAGAAGGAAGAAGAACGTGAGCAGGGAGGGCAAGATCAGAGGGAACCTTCATCCAGCGATGGATGGCGATGCAGACGGAGACCCACATTGGAGCACCGGACTGAACCCCCCAAGGTCCAAAGGAGAAGCAGAAGGAGGAAGAACATGAAAAAGAAAATCAGAACCGCAAGGGGAGCGATCACCCACTGATACAAGGGGACTGATCTAATGAGAGTTCACCAAGGCCTGTTGACTGGGACTGAAGGAGCGCTTGATCCAACCAGATTCTCTGGAGGAGGCTGGATTCCCTGAATGTGGCTGGCCCGAAGTCTTTCTAAAAAACCATTGACAATGACTCTGGGACTTGTTTCCTCTGCATATTCTGGATTTTTGGAGATCCAGTCTGTTTGGATACTCACCTTCCTGGTCCTGGAGGGAGCGGGGAGGAACTTGAACTACCCACAGGGCAGGAAACCCTGACTGCTCTTAGGGATGGAGAGGGAAGAGGAGAGGGAGTGGGGGGAGTGGGAGGGTGTTGGGAGGAGGGGCGGAAATGGAAATTTTTATATTTTAATAAAAAAAAGAGAGAAAAAAATTTATTTATTTATTTAGTATACAATATTCTGTCTGTGTGTATGTCTTCAGGCCAGAAGAGGGCACCAGACCTCATTACAGATGGTTGTGAGCCATTAATGTGGTTGTTGGGAACTGAACTCAGGACCTTTGGAAGAGCAGGCAATGCTTTTAACCACTGAGCCATCTCTCCAGCCCCTGAAGCAAATCTTAAGGCACTTGTTCTCTTTAGTATCATGGTATTACCTTAACATCCAGGAGACACTGCTGCAGTCAGTGATAAACCTGTTATGTTAAAGCCTATTTTGTGAGTTTTGGGAGTCTGGGACTGTAAATGTCCCCAAGCTCGTTATTGTTTCTTACCATCTAGGCTTTTGGCAATCCTTGTCTCTCCAGTTCTATGTTTAATGATGGTCTCTGTAGTAACAGCTGAGTGGTTAACTAGAAATTTAAGTATGACATTGGAGATATAGAGAAGTTGGTAAAGCAGATAAGAGGAAGAGAGTGAGCATATGGAGTTTTGGCACAGGAAAGTTGAGTATGGTGATGAGACTTTTATTTTTCTGGAAATGGAAAAAAAAGTAGCTGATCTTGGTGCCCTTTGGAACTTAAGGGAGCAGGGCCCTGCTTGAGTTATCATATGTATGAACTCCCTGAGGTGATTGGGGTAGGTTTGGGCTCTGGAATGCTGCTGTTCTAGCTGCTTGGTCAGCCCAGTTATCCGTTGGAAATAATGGAACTGTCAGTCTGATGAGACCTACAGTGAATAATTCCTATAGCTTTGGGGAGATGGGAGGCTTTTAACAAGTCCATAATGTAACCTGAGTTAGTTGTGGATCTTCCTTTCATTGTAAGAAGCCCACGATCCTTCCAGATAGCTGCGTGGGACAGGACGATATGAAAGCATATTTGGAATCTGTGTAAACATTTAAAGATTGTCCTTTTACTGACTGGAAAGCATGGATAAGGGCTATTAATTCAGCCTGCTGATTAGTTGTATGAGCAGGGAGTGCCTGTGCCTCCACCACCCAAGTATTTGACACTATGGCATAGCCATACAGGTCTCTTCACATAAAAAGGAGCTACCATCTGTGTACCAGGTATAAAAGGTTGGGAAAGTTTGCCTTTCTGTGTATGTGAGGGGTGGGACAGTAGATCCTCTAAGGTTTCTATGCAGGAGTGATATGGGGAATAATTAATGTTAGGTTGAAGTAGGAAATTTGAGATATTAAGGGGTGAGCAGCATTGGAAAGTGAGTGTGGCATCTTCTGCTAGTGTCACCTGGAGGGAAAGAACTCGGGAAGGGGGCAAGGTTTGTAAGCCTTTGTAAGTTAAGATATGGGACAGATTGTGGTGGGAGAGTAGGTGATCCAAAGATTAGTTTCTTTGACTCATGAATAAGAAGCTCAGTGGCTGCTAAAGTACATATGCAGGGTTCTCAGCACTGAGTGGTGAGGTCCAGCTTCTTTGACAGGTATACTACAGGTGCAAAGGAAGGTCCCAGTCGAATATGCCTAGGACCCCAAGGGCATATTCCTCCTTCTCTGTTACATAGAGGGATATGAAGAGTTGGGGCCTGGATAAGGGCTTGTTGGAGTCTCTGGAAGGGTTTAGTAATGGGATGGAGAAGGGGCTCATGCAGAGAGCTGCCTCATATAAATAGCAGGCAAAGAGAGAAAAAGAGGGGATCCAGGAATGCAGGAAGCCAGCAGGAAGCCAGGTATTTCTAGAAACAATAAAACCTCTTCTTTTGTAGAAGGAACTGCAAGGGACTGAATTAGCTTTTTTTCTGTCTAGGGTAATAGCTTTTTGGGTTGGGGTAATAGTTAATCCCAAGTAACCAGAGAGGTAGACAGTTGAACCTTAGAAGGTGAGACTCTATAGCCCTTTTTGGACAGGAAATATAAAAGAGTGGAGGTATCAGTTTTGCTGATCTCCAAGGAAGGACTTCAAAGTAAAATATTATCCACATACTGTATGAGTTTAGACTTAGCGAGAGACAGTGGGAGTAGATCAGAAGCTAAAGCCTGACCAAGTAGGTGTGGGCTGTCCCAGAATCCCTGGGGAAGGATGGTCCAGGTGAGCTGTGTGGAGAAATGAGTGTCAGAGTCAGTTCAGGTGAAAGCAAAGATATTTTGAGATTGAGAACTGAGAGGAATAGAGAAGAAGCATCCTTAAGATCGAGAGCTGAGGGCTGGAGAGATGGCTCAGTGGTTAAGAGTGCTGCTTGCTCTTCCAAAGGTCCTGAGTTCAATTCCCAGCAACCACATGGTGGCTCACAACCATCTGTAATGAGATCTGGTGCCCTCTTCTGGCTGCAGGTGTACATGCAGAATACTAAGAATACTGTATATATAATAAATAAATAAATCTTTTAAAAAAAAGATCGAGAACTGAAAAGTGGGAGGTTTCTGGGGGGGATAGTGGAAAGAAGTGTGTAAGAATTAGGCACTACAAGATCAAGAGAGACCATTGCAGAGTTAGTGAGCCGGAGGTCTTGAACCAGGCAATAGGTTCCATTAGGTTTTTTAACAGCAAGTATAGGGATATTAAAGGGAGAAGAGGTGGAACGAAGTAGTTTTTTTTCTTAGAAGGTCAGAGATAATAGGATCAAGTCCCCCAAGGCTCTGAAGAGAGAGGGAATACTGAGATTTGGTAATGTACTTAGTAGGATCTTGTAATTGGATAACAATGGGGAATTCACCAATTGAACCCAGTGGTGTGCATAGAGATTGTGTTCAGGCAGATGGAACACGTGGTTGTTGTGGAAAAAATACCCGGTTCTAGATCCCAACCCCGGCAGAGGGGCAGGAAAGCCTTCCAAGTCCCACAGCACCAACGAAATTACCTGGCATGAGTGAGAAGGAAAAACGGAACATGCAGCAAACCTGCTTAGAAGTTTATTGGAGGGTGGTGTACAGGCCTGGTGAGGTCGGTGTGCAGAGAGAGAGTGTGAAAATGGTGTGTCCAGCTTTTAAGAGCTGCCTAGCGCATGTGCATGGGGGAATAATGTGGCTGTGTCGTACGTAGATGATGCAACCATGCCACACATGGGTCACACATGGTCCTTTAAGATTCCCAGGGCCATTAGGCACGTCTGCCTAAGGGCTTGTCTGCACACGTGTGGCCCTAGAACCTGGAAATGTCAGTCATGTTGGTTTGGCTGAAATCATAACACAAAGGATAACTAGAACAGTTACTTGTTTTAATACTTTGAGATATCAAGCCTCTAAATCATGAGAAATGCATTTTGTTGTTTCGGCAATAAACCCACTCTAGACCAAGAATCCTAAAGACAGCCATTCACTATGTCAAACCTCTTAACTCAAAAAAAGAAGCAAAAGTATGCTTAAATTTTCTGAACTTCAGTCAAAATAAAAACAAAAATCTACCTCTATAAACCATCTTAATGTCAAAAACACCAAACAACCACACCCTAGGTTGTGGTGTGTAGCCACACTTTTTATTATTTATTTATTTATTTTATTAATTTATAAAAATTTCCACTTCCACCCCTCCTCCCAATACCCTCCCACTCCCTCCACTCTCTCTCCTCCTCCCTCTCCAGTCCTAAGAGCAGTCAGGGTTTCCTGCCCTGTGGGAAGTTCAAGTTCCTCCCCCCTCCCTCCAGGTCTAGGAAGGTGAGCATCCAAACAGACTAGGATCCCAAAAAGCCAGTACATGCAGAGGAAACAAGTCCCAGTGCCATTGTCAATGGCTTCTCAGTCAGCCCCCATGTCAGCCACATTCAGAGAATCCAGTTTGATCACATGCTCATTCAGTCCCAGTCCAGCTGGCCTTGGTGAGCTCTCATTAGATCAGTCCTCTTGTATCAGTGGGTGAACGCACCCCTCGCGGTCCTGACTTCCTTGTTCATGTTCTCCCTTCTTCTGCTCCTCATTTGGACCTTGGGTGTTTTAGGGCCTGCAAAAGGCATCCCAGGGGGAGGCTGGATTGATAGACATGGATGGCTGGCTACACATAGCTGAAACCATGAAAACCCACGAAAATGGCGACACCACAAGGCTCATAGGGAGATGACTCCCCTCTATAGGCGGGGAGTGAATCTGCAGCAAACACCACAGGACTTGTAGGAGAGCGTCCTCTGCCTACACGTGGGTGCTAAAACCTGGTTGGCTCTGGTCAGGGCGACTTGGAAGCCAGAGAGGCCAGAGGCTGCTCCAAGCAGCCTTTCACAGTGGGGGAAAAAAGGAAAGAGACAGAAAAATCTGAGGGACCCTGGGCCCCCAGTCATGGACACGATGCAATTTTACCTAAGAGAAGCAATTCAGAAAGGAATGTCAGCAAAGGGCTCAACCGTAGCCTTAAAGACCATGGTTGGGGGCTGTTCCCCCCTGTTTCTAGGAACACCAGAAGATTGCTGGGAGCTCAACGGTTAATTCCTCAGATTTGGAGATACAGTTAAGCTGACCAGAATGGGGAAGCTCACCAATTGAAGCCGCTGGTGTGTGTAGAGGTCAGCATTGAGGCAGATGGAATAGAGGGCTGGTGTAAAGAAACCCGAGCCCAGGGTTTCATGTCTCCTTAGCTGGCCCGCCCACGGGCAGGAGGAACATGAAGAGCCTGGCTGAGTCACAAAGCTCCTAGGGTTGCAATATCTCCTAATAAAGGAGTAGAGGATGATCAGAGGTGGGGTTGCCTTTTAAATTGGTCTAGGATATCTCTAACAGTTTTCAGTTACAAACAAAATCAAAATTTGTCTTATTAAACATCTCAAATCTAAGAAATCATTGGCGATGTCAAAATTCTCTCAGACAAACTCCAACCTTTTTCTAATCAGTAGCTTCTGTATAGGGAACTAAAACAGTTACAAATGTTAACAGGTCAATATCATAATTCTAGCATAGAAATTAACAATAAACATACAATTTGTCACAACGTCCTAAAAATTGGTAGAAACTGTTCTCAGTGGGTGTCTTAGGGTTACTATTGCTGTTGTTGGGTCCAGGGGGGTCACGCAAAGATGAGAACACCACCAAGTCTAATAAACCAGAAGCAAACTTTATTCCAGAAACCAGATCCTAGGAAAACCAGAAGCAAACTTAAAAATAAAAAAATAAAATAAAACACAGCGGGGCACAGAAGCTTATCAGCTAGCTGTGATCACAGCCAGAGATGGTGTTTGTTAGGCTGTGGCATCGACTAGTTTCTGACCCCACCTTTTATAGTTAGGACACCAAGCATTAGGTCTGGGTAAAGGAATTTTTACAACCTTGCCCTGAGCCTTGGGCTGATCAGCGGAGACCCTAGGGAGGGGAGTGAGTGCTAATGTCAAGGGGGAATTTGGAATTAACTGGTTCCTGGGCTGAGAATTTAGGAGGAAAAACCTTTCACACTGTTTCCGGGTAAATCTTCAGATACTGACTGCCATACTTTATAACCTCCATCATCAGAGCTCATTAATTAAACCTTTGTATTTATCCACTGTCTCCTGGTACCTCCCGGTGTAAACTGGGGTCTTATGCCTCTCCTCTGGTGGTGCCAGTTTCCCATAACAGAGACAGTGTCTGACCCAGAGGTCACATATCTCTGTCTCCTAAAGGTTAAACTCAGTTTACATCTGCCATTTATCAAGGATGGTCAGGACACTGCTCTTAATTTGTGGAGAGACACTCTGGCCTTGTAAATAAAACAGCCAGTTGTAAAATGACCTACGCTTCCCAATCATCTGAGAAAATAACTCACTGTGAATGAATGATCCTCGATCTGCTGAGAAAGCTGCTGATAGTCTGTTCTCATTCTCCTAGACTTATAACTTTATATTTCTTTATCTCTACCTTCTTATTTTTGGAATCTACATTTTTATTTTCTTATGCCTGAACTCTTCACTGTGATGAAACACCGTGACCTAAAGCAATTTGAGTATGAGAGGTATTTGGGTTATGAGTATTTGGGTTGCATAACTCAAGTCACAGTTCATTGAGGGAAGCCAAGGCAGTAACTTAAACCAGGCAGGAACCTGGAGGCAGGAGTTGATGAAGAAGTCATGGAGGAATATTGCTTTTTTACTTGCTCCTCGTGACTTGTACAGCCTGCTTTCTATTGCACACCACCAGATCCAGATGTGACATTGCCAATGATGAACTAAACTCTTCTCATAAATCACTAAGAAAATGCTCCCCGGGCTGGCCCACAGTCCAGGCTTAGAGAGGTATTTTATCAAGTGAGGCTCCCTCTTCTCAGATGACTCTAGCTTATGTTGACATAAACCTAGTCAGCACAATGGGCTACAAAAATGTGGGGAGGAGAGTTAAATGTGGAGGGAAGGATATATTGGGGGTATCTGGGAGAACTGGGAGGAGAGAGTTAGGGGTGGACATTCTTGAGATATATTGTTTACAAGTATCAATTATAAAAAAATAAGTAAAAGTATTTTGTTGAAACAAATCAAACCAAACAAAGAACAAAAAGGTGGCAGGGCACAATGCTAATTGACATTTGATTAGCATTTCCTCATAAACTCAGTCAGAATGCACAAGTAAGCTTAGAAGTAGGTGGTATGAATTCTTCTTGCCTTGTGATGAGAGGCCCACGTGAGACAAGCCAGTAGGAAGTGGCCTGATACTGTTAAGAAATCACGTGCTGATCACTGTGAAACAGAAGCTGTGGGTTAGCTCTGAAGATTAAAAACTGAAGGAAAGTCATTACTGATGGTCCTGGAATTAAACACCGACTTGACAGGAATGGCAAACCGAAGAGGCATTCTTGGAAAACCGTGTTATTGAGACACCATGAACTCCCAATTTTTGCTCTTGTCCTGTCTTGGTAAGTCTGAGGAGGACAGCTCTGCTTTTGGTGGGTGAGTGGGTTATGGAGGTAGCTGGAGTCAGTGAGCCAGTGGGGTAGCTAGTGAGGCTGTAGGATAAGTGAGTAAATTTCATTTTGTGAACACACATGAGGAATATGCTGGGTGCTTTACAGACATTTTTCTGTTTCTTCCAAATTAGTAGGTTCTGAACTTCTCAAGGGCTTTCTGCAGCATCAACATGACATTTGCACTCTTTCTTTTGTATTTAGAGTGTGTTAGTGTGTTAGTGTGTGTGTGTGTGTGTGTGTGTGTGTGTGTGTGTACAGGTACCTATATGCACTCATGTAGTAAGCCAAGGAGGGAGGATACTAGTATGAGATAGCTTGGTGGGTAAAGGTGTTTGCTGCCATGCCTGATGACCTGAGTCAATCCTTAAGGCCTATGTGGTAGAAGGGAGAGCTGACCTTCACGAGGTCTCCTCTAACCTCCACATGTGCACCATGGCATGCATGTGAATCCCCAGTAAATAATGGTAAAAGGGCATGGTGATGAAACTGAATGCATTTATGCCAACCTACTGACCTATGCAATTAACGTGAATAAAGGTAAAGAAGTATCCATGAATCACTCAGGTTATTCTTGCATTTTTTCATTAGCATGGAAAATTATGGAACTAATTGTGACATTTTTGCATATACAGATCACTGAATCTTGCTAATACTTCCTCTCTCAACTACCCTCCTCCGTCTCCATTCCCTCTCTCTCTCTGATCCTCCTTTGCCCTCCTCAAATAGTCCCCACTCTGCTTGGTTTATATAGAGTGAAATCTATGTGTGCATATGAGAGAAAGTATGTGATCTGTAATGCCCTTGTTACTCTCTTGGTACAGTTCACACGCCACTGTACCTTACATGAGCTGGGCAAGGGCCTGGAGATTGAAAGAACACACAAAAGACCTGGGTCATTCGAAAGGAGATCAGCCTAATGCAGTTTATTCAAGCTTAGGAAAATCCATATATACCTAGCTGCTGCACAATGGAATAGCCCACAGGCAGGTGGGAAATTACCACACCTAAGGTGGAGTCAACAAGGTCCTATAGCTAACCACCGAAGAGGCAGAGGGAGCACAGGAACAAACAGGTTGTTTTAGTTGGCTGGCCAGAAACTGTCCTCAAGATAAAATCCGGGAGCTGGGGTAGACCCATGGGCCCTACAGAGACCTTTTGTCCTTCTTTCTCTGTTATGTTCTCTTGTCCCCTCCCCACCTTCCTATTTCTATCCTGTCATGGACTCTCTCCTACATCCATGATATGTGTGTATGTTTGTGTTGTTATGCCAAATTACTGGGCCCCAAATGTATTTACAGGGCACAATTTCCAATGCAAATTACATGAGGGTATTTAATATACAAGCTCAAGTTTGGAACTCCCCTTTCCAGCACCTCAGCACAGTGGGTGAGGAGAGTGTGGCGGCAAGCCCAGGGGAAAAAGCCACAATCAGCAGAGTTTAAGTCCTATCGTCTTGGAATTGGGTAAGGAGGGCATAGGGCAAGGTAGTTTCTGAAACTACTTGTCAGTTTGGGGGCGCAAAAACCCTAACAAAGAGCTATAATTTACTGACAAGGTATCTTCAAGGACAGGATGCTTCTCAGGAACATGTGGATCTTGCTGTATTTTATGGCCCTGCTCCTTAATTGGTGATTTCTTAGGATATCCGTTCAAATTCCACTATTGCAGCACATTTCTGGAGCTGAGATCAGTCCCCTCTCGTTATATGGCTTAAGATGAAAGCCCTATTTTAAAATGGAGTTTGCAAAGTCAGGACCTCACAGTGTGTGTGTGTGTGTGTGTGTGTGTGTGTGTGTGTGTGTGTGTGTGTGTGAATGTATGTATTAGTAACTTGTTAGTATCACAAGATACAACAAAAGCAACATAAGAAAGAAAGGTTATTTTGGCACACAGTTTGAGGGTCTAGTCATAGAGGGAAGTCATATTGTAATGGTTTATGGCAGCTGGTTATGTTGCATGCGTAGCCAGAATGATAAATGTTAGTGCTCAGGACCACAGACAATGGGATGATGTTGCCCACAGTTAAGGTGGGTTTTTCCACCTCAATTTACCTAATCTAAATAATCCCTCACAGGCATCATCAAAGACTTTTTGCCAAGGTCATTCTAGATCCTTTCAAGTTGACAGTATTAGTCATATATATTTATGTATAAATAGTTCTATAAATAGAGTGATATATAAAACTTTCTCTCTCTCTCTCTCTCTCTCTCTCTCTCTCTCTCTCTCTCTCTCTCTCTCTCTCTCTGTGTGTGTGTGTGTGTGTCCAGAGATGGAGCTTTGGTTGCCAGGCTTACCTACCTAGCAAGTGACTTTACTTACACCTGAGCCATATTACCAGCACTGAACAATTCTTATGCTCTTGGTTTGGTGCCTGGCACCTAGTACATGTTAGACATACATCTTGGGTAGTGACTATCCACATCTGGCTCATTTTCTTCCTTTCTGGGTAGACACACTTCTATAAACCAGTGGCTCTCAACCAGGATTGGTCATGGTTTCAACGTTGCTGGCTCCACCTTGCAAGGAAGATGTGCTGGTGACATCTAGAGAACAAAGGCCAGGACTGCTGCTGACTGCCCTAGAATGCAGAGTTACCTGGACCCAGATATCAACTGTTGAGAATGAGGCTTCATTGTATCTAGTCCACCAACCAGACGTCTACAGCTGTATAGGTTTATTTATAAGTTGTCTATTGCATTCCATTGGTCTCTGAGTTGTGTGTGTGCGCGCACACACACACACACACACATACGGTCTCTATTTGAGTTGAGCATGCACACATGCACACGCACCACAACACACTTGTGGAGGTCAGAGGATAACTTTAATGAATAAGTTTATTCTTTTTACCATATGAATCCCAAGGATTGAACTCAGGTCATCAGACTTGGCAGCAAGTACCTTTATTCAGTGAGTCATCTCTCTGGCCCTGCTATAAGTTAGCAGATGTAATGATTCTTCTGGTAGAATCTTTAGGTTCTTTGAAGTAATACAATAGATCTTGCTCTGGAGAGTTTAAAAAAGAACACTCATCCTAGACATAAGTTTAGCCACTGAGAGCCATGTTGCTGCCCTCTTCTGATTTCCATGTACACTGCATGAATGGTATGTAGGTAAGAGAACTGACAGGTGGGAAGAGACTGAACTCATAGTATTAACAGTTTGCAGCATGTATTATTGTGTCCTTTGGAAATGGACATGCAGGTTGATACTGTTGGCAATGGCAAACGTGTTCTCAGGGAAGGGATGGACTGTTAGCGAGCAAGTAACATACCAGAGTCCAGTGTGGGAAGCAGAGACATGCCTTGATAAGTGAAGTCAGAGTATGAGCCCAGCAGTGGATGCTTGGGATTGGGGGGTGGGTGGTTGGGGAGCTCCAGGCAGTCACTGTGATCATGAGTTGTTCTCTTGCAGGGCTATATGTTGGGCATACAGATATAAGTGCAGCCGGTAAGTATCTCTTTAATCAAGCCCCGCCCCCTCATCCTTCATCCCAAGTGTTGAAATGGCTTCATCCCTTGTTTTAAATGGTTTCCAGAGAGCAGGATAATATGTCATATGCAAATCTGAGTTTTACTTTTTTTCAGAGCCCTTACCTGAGCCCATCCTCAGTGCTTGGCCCAGCTTTGTTGTTCCCAACAAGAGCAATGTGACACTGGAATGCATGAGTTTTGTGCAAGATACAGTGTGTGATATTGAAAGGGGAGATACTAATTTGGATTCTAGGACACCCCTTAGTTTGACAGAAAGAACATCTAAATCCCATTTAATTACGGAAGTTCTTCATCGTTATAAATTCTATCTCATTGAATTGGAGCAGAGTGATGCTGGACACTACACCTGCAAATGTTTGGGAACTGATGTTCCTGATGTGCTGTTGCTGTACAGTGATGCAATTCTAATACTGGTCACAGGTGAGGAGGGGCTTCCTCAGCATGTATCCATCTATCAGAGGGAGAAAGGGAGGGAGAAAAGACTGATCATCTCAAGGGCAGTTTAGGAGAGGACGGAGCGATAGTGACAGAAAGGAATACTGTCAGTTATTGTTTGCATTTTATATGGGTGTGTTGTATGTGTGTATGCATGTTACATGTGTGTAGGCACCCATGGGTCTGGATGTATGTGTACATATGTGTGTATGCATATGGAGTCTAGACGTCACCAATTGTTCTTTCACTGTATTCATCAAAGTAGACCCTTGCAGTCAAACTGTCGTTCACTGATCTAGTACTTTTGGTAGACAGGGAGATGTCCTGTCTTGGCTTTCAGAAGCTGCAGTTATGGGAAGGCCACTCCCCCACAAATTACGTGGCTTATTGTGTGATCCAAACTGGTTGTTATGCCTGGGTAGTCAAAAGATACTGAAGACTTAAGATTGTAGAAGAAGAATAAAAAAGAAGAATTTACACAACCTCAAACAGCTAGTGGAGACTTTATTTAATGCCAGAGAGGCATTCTCTCCGTGCCATGATTAGGACATAGGATCCAGCACCACAAAGACGAAAATCCAAGAGAACATAGATACCAGGCTTTAAGCTGAGGTTTCGGTAGCTAGGGATAGGGAAGTGGGGAAGTAGGTTTCTTAGGACAGCTCTGTGCTTGCTAGGTGAGTGTGGTGATCCAGCTGTAACTCCAGGTTCAGAAGAGAGACAGGGGATCTCTAGAGCAGGTTGGCTAATGAGAGTAATCATATTCAGGAGCTATGATTTATTTGGTTGTGAGGTCCCCCCTGGTGTAGGGGTCGCCGTTCCGCGCCACCCACCTCCCACGAGTTCCATATTGCCCTAGGGGTTGAAACACAAGACGCGCGCGCGCGCGCGCGCACACACACAGATACACAGTTCCAGTCATCCTCAAGAAGAGAATGCCCCATTTATTCAACTTGATCAGGGTTAAATACCTTAGGCCCTAGTAAAGGAAAACTCCTCCCATCCAGAGGGGGCTGGGGAAACTGGCATCTGTGGGAGCTTCTCCCCAGGCAGGTGGTCGAGGGTTCAAGGCAATGTCAGACAGGTTAGATGGACCTTGGCCCTGAGCTTCTTTTAGGCAGGTTGAGAAATTACCATTTTAAAGTAAAATAGATCCCTCAGGCTATTGCACCAGGCTGTAGCAGAAGCAAGGACCGAACTAGCAGGAAGCTTAGCTGGTTAGCATAAACATTACTTGCATCCTGTGTTTTGGCCTCAAGGAACAGGGAGGACAGGGCCCTACACCCTGGTGAATGAGGTGGAAGAGCAATTGAGAATGAGAACACCACTCTCCAAATTCCATATGCATTTTCAACCTTGATACCCTAGTTTTACCAGAGAGTTGAAAGAAAGGGGGAAAAAAAATCTCCATTTTCAACAGGGTTTGATCTTTGATCCCCAATACTCAAGAGGTAGAGACAGATGGATCTCTGTGAGTTCAAGGCCAGCCAGGTCTAGTGACAGGACAGCCAGAGATGTGCAGTGAGATCAGATACACAGAGGGAGAGATCAGGCATCATGAGAACAAGGGTGGGAGTGTAAGCCAGGCCTTCCTCACCATGATCACAGGATTCTTCTTTCTCAGGTCGTTTACCTAAACCTGAAAGACTCCCGAGGGCGTCTTCCTTCGGGAGAGACCCCGCGCCCAAAGATCAGTCGAAAACATGCAGCCGGATGCAAACTGCAAGAGGTTTATTGGATACGCAGGTACCTGGGGCGACAAAGTCTCTCGGAGGACTTGCGCGCCTGCAGGTTGGGGGTGAGGGGTTTTTATAGGAGAGCAAAAAGCAAGGTTTACAGAAGCAAGATGCAGGGTGGTAAATTCTTAACCTAAATAACAATGAGGGGACTACTCAGCGGTTTACTGTTCCTCTTATCCTGTTCCCCTTTCCTGGCTGGCGACCAGATGTCTGATTGCACAGCCCCTGACTCGTGACGAGCTCCGCTTTATACCTGACTCGGGCCTCGCAATCCTCTCTTTCTTTGTTTCTATGACCAATCCATAAATCTCCTGTCTTGCAGCCAGATAAGGCTGTCCTTGCTCTAACCTCAGGTATCTTTGCTCAGCATTCTGGAGGCCCTGAATTCCGGAGGCCCTTAATTAAGCTTGTTATCTGCTCAGCATTCCGGAGGTCCTGAACTCCGGAGGCCCTTAATTAAGCTTGTTATCTGCAAACCTTTGCAAAACGGTATAACTGTGGTTAAAACGAGTTGGGGTCCTTCAAACCTTCCCTCCAAGCTCACCAAGAGAGGAGATGTGTGACAGTCGGAGGGAGCATGACCCTGCAGTGTCAGAAGCCACATAATATGACTGAGTACAAAATGTTCCTGCTTCTGAAAGAAGGAGTTTCAGCACCTGTACAGGCTCAGAGATCAGAAAGGAACAGACCAAACTTCTCACTTCATGATGTGACCCTTGAGAACACGGGAAAATACAGCTGTGTCTACCTCCAGATAGGAGCCCCTTTCTGGGCCTCCCACCCCAGTGATCTCCTTGAGATCTTGGTGTCAGGTAAGCTTTAAATATTCTCCTTAAAATTTATTTGTATAGTTACTGTAGAGAGAAAGGACATTATTTAGGGGCTGGAGTTAAGCACACTTACTGTTCTTGCAGAGAACCAGAGTCCAGTTCTCAGTACTCACAGTATGCAGTCCACAACCACCTGTGACTCCAGCTCCCATGGGATCTGACGCTGTCTTCTGCCCTCTGACGGCACCTGCACTCGTGCACAAACCCAACACACACACACACACACACACACACGAAACTCATAAAAAGCCTGGTCATGGTGGCTCACACCTTTAATCCCAGCACTCAGGAGGCAGAGGTAAGGGGATCTCTGTAACACCAGTCTAGTCTACAAAGTGAGTTCCAGTACAGCTAGGGTAAAACAGAAAGTCTGCCTTAAAAAAATCTAATAAATAAAGTAAAACTAATAAAAATCAATATTAAATAAACAGAAAGCCATAATTTAGAAGAGATTATTTAGATATTTTGTGTTCACTAAGATTCGCTTTATGGCAGTTATCAGGCAGACCTTTCCAGGGTAGAAGCAAACACATGGACACATACATACATGCACTCGTGCAGGCACACATGCTCATCCAAACAGCTTAAAAACCTCACCCCACTAAGGGAGCCCATGGCAAACAAACAAACAAATTTTCAGTGAACGACCCAGTTGGTGAACCGATGGGTTGTTATTGGGGTTACTGAGTGGAGCATGGGTGGGGGAGTGTCCCCTGGAGCAGGGATGGCCCCACAGCAGCTACACCAGCAGAAAGCCCACTCCAGTGCTGCTGCTGACTCAAGAACGCTGCAGCCTGGAGCTCTGCACAGCGTGAAGGCAGCTGAAGGCTCTCAGAATTCTCTTCTCTCTGTGATGAGCTGGTCAGAGTCTCCTCCTCCCCCAGCAGTCACTGAACCTTTTTATATGCTGGGAGGGGCCTTTGAGAATCTTTCCCTTCCCACCAGCCTCCTTGTCCTTCCTGAGGGAATGCTTCAGTTTAGATGAAACTAAAACAATGACCCAAATGTGCTCTATTTTGGCAAAAAGTTGTTTTGTAGAATGTGTATATCAGTGCTATGGGACAGAATATCATTTAAATGTCTACTAGATCCATTTATTTGTGGTGCAGCTCAGCTTTGATATTTCCTTTTGATACTTTGTCTGGGTGGTGTAGCTATAGATAACAGTGGAACATTGAAGTCACCCATCATCTGGACTTGTCTCTTTATGCCCATTAGTATTAGTTTTATGAAATGGATGGGTCAACACCCAATATATATAGCCTTCATGTCTTCTTTTTATTTTTATTTTCTGTGTATTTGTGTTTTCCTACATGTATGTGTATATGAGGGTGCCAGATCCCCTGGAACTGAAGTTACAGACATTTAGATCTGTCTTGTGGGTTTTGGGAATTGAACCCAGATCCTCTGGAAGAGTAGCCAGTGCTCTTAATCACTGAGACTTCTTTCCAGCCCTGAATGTAGAGCTTTTACACAAATTTATGTCTATCTTTTTCATATTTGATATAACTGCTTTTGACATGTCATCTCACTGTTTGTAACCAGGGTCTTGGTAAGGTGTTGCTAGCTTGTTTGTTTTTGAGATAGCATCTTATTGTCGTTTAAGGTGTTTTCGGAGTTGTCTAGGCTAGCCTCACAGGCTTCCTACTTCTGTGTCTTAAGAATGAAGACATGAGTCACTATGCCCAACTCAATCATTACATTTTCTTTTATTTTTACATTTGTTTATTTATTGTGTACATATGTGCAATATGTTCATGAATGTGTACATGCCACAGAATGCATGTGAAGTTCAAAGGATAACTTGAGAGATTCAGTTGTCTCCTACTATGTGAGATTCACTTTGACTTCAGGTATTCAGGATTGGTGGCAAGTTCCTTTATCTACTGAGACATCTCACTGCCCTAATCTTTATATTTTCTTCATGGATTTTTCACTTTATTAATACATTCTTATCTTTGTATTTTATAATTAATTTTTGAGACAACTTCCCACTATGTAGGTCTGCCTGGTCTGGTGTGGAGCTCACTATACAGTCCAGGTTGGCCATGAACTCACAGAGCTGTGCCTGCCTCTGACTCCCAAGCGCTGGGATTGAAGGTGTGGGCCACATCCCATGGATAACTTAGTTTTGTTTAATTATCTCTCTGTGTGTGTGTGCACTTTAGTGCAGCTTCTGCAGAGGCCAAAAGAGGACATGGAATCTCCTGGATCAGGAATTACAGACTGCTAGAAGCTTCCCTTTGTAAGTGCTGGGATCTGGTCCTCTGTAAGAGCACTGCCTGCTCTCAAATGCCAAGTCTCCTTCCAGTCCTTCAAGCAATTCCTGAGATAGGTTTCCTGATCTCTGTAATTCTGTTAGTTGTTTTCCTGGTTGACATTAATCAAGTTTTTTCTTTCTCCACTATTCATATGAGGAATTTGCTGTTTCACTGAGTTGAACATGATCAATTCTTCCTATAATCTTTCTTATAATCTGTACATAGTAACTTTGGTTAGAAGTTGTTCATTTTCAGTGATTGAAATACACCATTCCTTGCTTCCATAGCAACAAAAAAGGGTTGACACTGAATGTCTAGAAAACCTAAAAGTACGTAAGTGATGCAATCTTCTCTATAGCTATTTATGGCAGGATGACACTTTTTTATTTTTTTTATTTATTTATTAAAAATGTCCGCCTCCTCCCATCCCCCCCATTTTCCTTCTACTCCCCTCCTCCCTTTCCCCCTCCCTCTTCAGTCTTAAGACTTTTGTGTTACATACATATGATCTTTAGGTCAGAGGTAAGAGTCCTCGCCTCTGCAAACTTGCCACTGTGTGTGTTTGTCTGTGTGAGTCTCTGTGTGTGTATGCATGCACACATTTGCCTATAGGCCTATATGCCTATCTCTGTGTAACTTTTGTGCACTTGGTTTGTTTGTGCATACCTTTGCCTGCGTATTTGTGTTGGCATGTGCCTGGGTGCCTGCCGGCATTTTACTACCCAGTGGTCTGTATACTGCAGAATAAAATGTCTTATCTGCCAAATATTCTCTTTAACCTTCAGGTCGCCTGTACCCTCCTGTGTTCCTGACTGCAGAGTTTCAACCTCACAAATAGAGAAATGAATTTCATTCCTAATTCTGGCTTGTACCATGGAATAAGTTGTTGGCATTCTAGTTTCCTCTGAGGTTTTTTTCCTGTGAATAGGATGACCAATGATTTGTTTTAACCAAGACTTACATTGTGAAGGAGTCTTAGGCTTCTCATCTTCTGTGGAGAAGCCGGTCAGATTGTCTTCACTTTCATATTTAACTTTCTGGTTCTCTGGGGTATTCACATGTCCTATTATTTTTCACCTTGTTTTTATGCTTGTGATTTGCATGCACATATGCAATGAAATATGATCATAAGCAGCTCCCATTTTCCTTTTCCATGCCTTTCAATTATTTTCATGTGGGGTGTGTATGTGTCTGTATCCCTGTGTGTGTATGTGTGTGTGTGTGTCTGTGTGTGTTTCTCTGTATGTGGCCATGCAGACCAGAAGAGGCTTCAGATCCCAGGGAGTTGGAATTATATGTGGTTGCATGTTGTCTTACTTGTATATGGGAAATCAACTCAGGTCCTCTGGAAAAGAAGTACAAGCTCTTAAACAATGAACCATTCCTCTATCACCCTGTCTTATTGTTATTATGGTTGTTATCATTGTTGTTATAACCCACTAAGTCCAATTAGTGCTTTCCCTATGTACAAGGGTGTTGTGCCATCCAGTAGATCATGAGAAACTTACAAATGGTCACATCCTTAAAAAAGATTGACATCCCCTACTCCTGGCAAATATCAACTACCAATAGCTGCTCAATAAGAGGTGGGGCCTGAAGACCTTCTACATACCTATGCCAAGATTGGTGGTGATGGTGGTAGTAATGGGGTGGTGATGTTGATGGTGGTGATGGGGTGGTGATGTTGATGGTGGTGATGGGGTGGTGATGGTGATGGTGGTGATGGTGGTGATGGTAGTGATAGTGACGGTGGTGATGGTGATGGTGGTGATGGTGATGGTGGTTATGGTGGTGGCAGCAGCAGTAGTGGTGATAGTGGTGGTGATGGTGATGGTGGTGATGGTGATGGTGGTGGTAATGGGGTGGTGATGGTGATGATGGTGATGGTGGTGAAGGTGATGGTAGTGATGGTGATGATGGTGATGGTGGTGGTGATGGGGTGGTGATGGTGATGGTCAGTGGCGGTAGCATGGATGTCACTCTTACTCTCAACACTCTCATCAGTTCTGCATGTCACCAGTGAAGGGTGCCCACTGCAAAAAGAAACTTCTCGCTCAAAGTTACATTATAATCTCTTCAATGATTTCTATTTCCCTTTTATTATATGTGCTTAGGTTTTGCATGCATATATGTCTGTATATGATGTGCATGCCAAGTGCCTGTAGAGGCCAGAAGGGGATGTTACATTCACTAGAACAGGAATTACATGTGGTTATTAGACATCATGTGAGCACTTGGCAGTTGGTGAATTTAACTTCTGAACCAGCTTAACAGTCCATCCTTATTATTTCTAATGTTCTTCCTCTTTCACTTTTTGGGTTAAAGCTGAGTCTTTGAAACCTGACTCTTCTTATTTCTGGGGGCATTCATCCAATCCTCCATCATACCTTAGAAATATCTATCGTAATCTAAAGTACCAACCAGCCATTACTAGGAGGGTTACCTTGTTCACAGAGACTTCAGGGGACTCCCAGGCATATTGGGGGAATTTCTGCAATCAGTAAGAAGGCAGACTCATACTCAGTTCTTAGGAATTCCCCAGGGTTTTGCATAGCTTTTTCTATGAAGTGCATATCATAACCCAGACCCCGAAATCAAGGCTCTAACTGAAGTGGTGAAAATAAGTAAAATTTGGGGCTAGAATGGTGTGAGAATGGGAGGAGTCGTGGGATTTCGGTAAACTAGGAAGCAATGAAGTATTAGAAGTGGACGCAGAGAAGCAGGAGAGCAGAGTCTCGGGGGGCAAAGAAGTGCCAAGTTGTCCTAAAGCCAGAGGCTAGGAGTTGTGGGAGTATGCAAACCTTGAATATGTGAACTTGAGGGCTGTGCTCAGCTGGAACCTCTGGGGTGCACCTCAGAACCAAGGATGGTAATGAGGTGGCTGTCAGCAGGCACTTGTACATCATTCCTGACTGTTTTGCAGATCTGAATGATGGCCACACAGAGATGGTAAGTGACTCAACCACACGCACCCCGAGATTTCATCACACATGTTCTCTGTTCCTTCCTGTGAGCAGATGAATGTGCCTGATCCAGAAAGATTTTTGTTTCCTCCAGATTTCTTTCCCAAACCCAGCCTCAGTGCTTGGCCAAACTCAGTGGCTTCAGAGAACAGCAACGTGACACTGTGGTGTGTGAGTCCCACGCCGGGCACACAACTTGTTCTCAGAAAGGCACACAACTTGTTCTCAGAAAGCGTATTGGATTCCAGGCTTCCACATCATTTGACAGAGGGGACAGCTGAGTTCCACCTGACTAACCTTCAGCCGAGGCATGCTGGATATTACACCTGTGAATACTACAGAAAGGAGTCTTCCAATCAAAGTTCACCTTCCAGTGATGTGCTCTTACTATTGGTCACAGGTTAGTAGAGCCTGTCACCAAGGGAATATAGGTAGGGACAAAAGGGGAACCATAGGGGCTGGTGAAATACCTCAGTTGGTAGAAACTTCAGCTCTCATGTCTGCCAACCCAAGTTTGTTCCCAGAGACACACATGGTGGAAGGAGAGACATCCACAAGTTGTGCTTAGGCCTTCACACTCATGTCCTGGCATGTGCCCTGCCCAATAAGTAAATAAAAATATAATTGAAAAGAACTGCACCTCCAGAGCAGTTAAGGAGGACATGAGGTAACGAGGACAAACTTGAATACCTCATCTTTCCTCAGATCTGTAGGGGTGGGGGAAAAAATCTTATCTTCAACACTGGTCACATACAGGAATGGTCCCATCAACAGTAAGTCAAGGGAGGGAAAGGGCTTACAGAGCCCTACTCTTTATGAGTAAACTACCAGCTATGGGTAGACTCTGGGAGAAAGGGACCACTGTCTTTAATTTTGTACCCTCTGCTGAGATCACTGGGCTCCAACAGGTATCTTCAAACTAATGATCACACAGTGGCACCGGTTAGTCTGAGGGGGTCCCCAGACAAAATGAATAGGAATAAATCACAGACGAATTCATGGGGATGGGGAAGGTGTTAAGGAGGTGGGGTGAAAATGGCCAGTACGCACTGTGCACATGTGTGAAATTATCTACAAATAAATTTAATTACTGAAAATATGTCTGTCGGGGTCAGGATAGACTGAGGGAAAGTGTCAGCACCGCATGGACCCTTGCAGTACTGGAAGGATGAGTGGAGGACCCTGGACTTCCCGTTTGGATCTTGATTCTCTTACAGGATACCTCCCTAAGCCTTCCCTCCGTGTCCAGCACTTGGGTCAAGTTACCGCAGGAGAGAAGGTGAAGCTACAGTGTCAGAAGCCACACAATTTCACAGAGTATAAAATGTTCACTCTGCTAAAGGAGGGAACTTCATCCCCCATACAGCTTCTGAATTCAGAAAACGACACGGTGGAGTTCACCCTTCAGAATGTGACAGCCCATGATGCGGGAAGGTACAGCTGTGTGTACCTGCAGGCAGAAGCCCCTTTCAGGGCCTCACATAAAAGTGAACATCTTGATATCTCAGTAGCAAGTAAGAATTTTATGATAGTAGGGGTGTTTTTCTCCTAATAAGACATAGCTTACTCCATAATTTTGTTGCTTAGTCACTTGAACTCTTTCTTCTCTCTTTTAAAGCAGACCTATTTTGTTTTTGAACATTGTGTGTATGTGTGTATCTGTGCATGGGTATACACACATGAGTGCTATGCACACAGAGGTCAGAAGGGGGCACTGTTTCTCCTGGAGCTGCAGTTACAGGTGATTGTTACTTGTCTGATGTGGATGCTGGGAACTGAAATCAGTTATTTGCCAATGCCTATGCATTTAAATATCTTCCTCTAATAATTTCAGTTTCAGTTCTTTGATCAAATCAAAGACAGCAAAGTCTCTGATTCTCTTGACTTTGTGTGGTGTGAGACAGAGAGATCTAGTTTCATTCTGTGGGTGAGAGTCCAGGTTTCCCAGTACTTGGTGAGAAGACCAACTTTTCTTCCATGTGAACTTTTGGCATCTTTGTCAAAAAAGTGTCTACAACCATGTGAGTTTCCCTTTGAGTTGTCGATTGTGTTCCACTGATTTACGTGTCTGTTTGGTGTTGTTGCCATACTACAATAGCCGTTCTTGAGAGCAGCTGACAATCCCGGTGTTGCTGGGGCTCAAATGCCAGGTGAAGCTCTGCTATACTCTAATCCCATGCGGCATTTTGTGGTCTGAGGAGAGGTGCTGTTCTTCCCTGGATTTCTGGGTTCTATGTTCTCTCCTTTCATCTTTGTTTTGCTTATAAATCTAAGCATTATAGTATCAAAGGAGAAGGGGGAGAAAAGAAACAGTTGAAAGTAAAAAATGTGATAAAGAAGCCTGGTGCTGGTAGCACATGCTTTTTTTTTAACTTTTTTTTTAAAATCTCATTTTATATACCAATCTAGTTCCCTTTCCCTCCTGTCCTCCCACTTTCCCACCTCCTCCCATCATACCCTCCCATCCACTTGTCAGAGAGGGTAAAGCCTATCTTGGGGAGTCAACAAAGTCTGTCATATAATTTGAGGGAGGCCCAAGCCCCTCCCCTCTGTATCGAGGCTGAGCAAGGTATCCTCCATAGGAAATGGGTTCCAAAGAGCCAGTTCATGGTCTAGGGATAAATACTGTTTTCACTGCTAGTGGCCCCACAAACAGCCCAAGCCACACAAATGTTACCCTCATTCAGGCTTAGTTCGGTCTCATGCTGGTTCCCCAGCTGTCAGTCCAGGGTCAGTGAGCTCCCACTACTTTGAGTCAGCTGTTTCTGTGGCTATCCCCATCATGGTCTTGGCTACTGGTGTTACATTCAGGAAGTGGTTTCCTGTGCCAATGCGTTCAAGGCTACTTGCTACTTTCTCTTCTCAAGGTTCATTGTGGTGGATTTATGTTGAGGTCTTTGATCCATTTGGACTTGAGTTTCAAGCATGGGGATAGATATGGATCTATTTTCATTTTTCTACATGTTGATGCACCATTTGTGGAAGATACTTTCTTTTTTTCATTGTATAATTTTAACTTCTTTGTCAAAAATCAGGTGTTCATGGGTGTGCAGATTAATATTAGGATCTTTGATTAGATTTCATTGGTCCACCTGTCTTTTTCTGTGCCAATACCAAGGTGTTTTTGTTACTATTGCTCTATAGTAGAGCTGGAAGTCAGGGATGGTGATGCCTCCAAGAAGTTCCTTTCTTGGATAGGACTATTTTGGCTATCCTGGGTTCTTGTTTGTTTGTTTTGCCATATGAAATTGAGTATTGTTCTTTCAAGAACTGTGAAGAATCATGCTGGGATTTTGATGGGGATTGCATTGAATCTATATGTTACTTTTGGTAAGATTGTCATTTTTACTATGTTGATCCTACCTATCCAAGAGCATGAGAGATCTTTATGTTTTCTAATATATTCTTCAATGTCTTCAAAAACTTAAGGTTCTTGTCATACAGGTCTTTCACTTGTTTGGTTAGAGTTCCCGCAAGGTAATTTATGTTGTTTGAGACTGTTGTGAAGGGTGATATTTCTCTGATTTCTTTCTCAGCCCATTTATCATCTGTATATAGGAGGGAATACAGATTTTTTTTAAGTTTATCTTGTATCCTGCCACATCCCTGAAGGTTTTTATTGGCTGTAGGTGTTCCCTGGTAGAATTTTGAGGGTTACTTATGTAAACCATCATATCATTAGCAAATAATGAAACTTTGACTTTTTCCTTTCCTATTTGTATCCCTTCGATTTCCTTTTGTTGTCTTACTGCTCTATCTAGAACTTCAAGTACTTTATTGAATAGATATGGAGAGAGCAGACAGCCTTATCTTGTTCCTGTTTTTAGTGGAATCACTTTGAGTTTCTCTCCATTTAATTTGATGTTGGCTGTTGGCTTGCAGCATATTGCCTTTATTATGTTTAGAAATGTTATTGTAATGCCATTTTCCAAATGTTTTGCCAGTAGTTTCTTTTAATTTTTATTTCCTCTTCCCCACCTCCCTTTTCCCTTCCCCCTCCCCACCTCCCCATCCCTCTCTAGTCCTAAGAGCAGTCAGGGTTCCCTGCTCTGTGGGAAGTTCAGGGTCCTCCCCCTTCCATCCAGGATATAAAGGTGAGTATCTAAACAAACCAGGCTCCCACAAAGTCAGTCCATGCAGTAGAATCTAACCCAGTGCCATTGTCCTTGGCTTCTCAGTCAGTGCTCATTGACAGCCACATTCAGAGTGTCCATTTTGATCACATGCTCCATCACTCCCAGTCCAGCTGGCCTTGGTGAACTCCCATTAGATCAGTCCCACCATCTCAGTGGGTGGACGCACCCCTCGTGGTCCTGACTTCCTTGCTCATGTTCTCCCTTCTTCTGCTCCTCATTTGGACTTTGGGAGCTCAGTCCAGTGTTCCAATGTGGATCTCTGTCTCTATCTCCATCCATCGCCAGATGAAGGTTCAGTCTGAAAGGTTGTCCTGCCAATAGTTTTTTTTAAAAGTTTTTATTTATTAATTATATTGCATATGCCTTTGTTTTTGCTTTAGTTTATGTGCACCACATTATTATTTATTATTATTACTATTATTAAAAATTTTCACCTCCTCCCCTCCTCCCATTTCCCCTCTCCCTTATTTCCCCTTCCCCTCCCTCTCCAGTCCAAAGATCAGTCAGGGTTCCCTGCCCTGTGGGAAGTCTAAGGTCCTCCCCCCTCCATCCAGGTCTAGGAAGTTGAGTATCCAAACAGACTAGGTTCCCACAAAACCAGTACATGCATTAGAATCAAAATCCAGTGCCATTGTCCTTGGCGTCCCAGTAAGCCCTCCTTGTCAGCCACGTTCAGAGAGTCCGGTTTGATCACATGCTCTATTTAGGCTATTGAAGCAATAAATAACATATTTCTCATCTCTGGGAAACCATTATTATTTAGAATTGTAAATATTTCAGGAAGCCTCAAAAATAATGTTGGAATGTGGGTGGAATGTCTCAGTATATTAGAATTGCACAAAACTGTTTTATACTTTAAGAATGTATTATCAACTGAATGATAGAAAAAGAAAAATCTATATTATGTTGAATGTGCTCTCATTATCTTTTTCAAAGTTTTATAAGATAAATATAAATTAAAGTTAAATAACGTGTGATTAAAAAAAAGAAATGTTATTGTATCCCTGATCTCTCCAAGACGTTTATCATGAAGCGGTGTTGGATTATGTCAAAAGCCTTTTCTGCAGATGATTATGTGTTTTTCGCCTCCAGTTTGTTATATGGACTGCATCTCTGAGATGAAGCCTCCTTGACCATGGTGGATGATCTTTCTGATGTGTTCTTGAATTCAGTTTGACAGTATTTTATTGAGTATTTTTGCATCAATGTTCATGAGAGAGATTGGTTTGTAGTTCTCTTTCTTAGTTACATCTTTGTGTGCTTTGAGTACCAGGTAACAGTCACCTCATAAAGAGTTTGACAATATCTCTCCTGCTTCTATTGCGTCGAACAATTTGAGGAGTATTGGTATTAGCTCTTCTTTGAAATTCTGGTAGAATTCTGTGATAAAACCATCTGGCCCTCGGATATTTTTTGTTATTTCTGTCAAACTTTTTTGACTGCTTCTATATCCTTAGGGATTACGCACGCACGCACACACACACACACACACACACACACACACACACACACACACACACACACATATATATATATATATATATATATATATATATATATATATAGCTTCATTTTGTTCCAGAGCTTTCAGGTGTGCTGTTAAGTCACTAGGGTGAGATTACTCCATGTATTTTATGTAGGCACTTAGTGCTATGAACTTTTCTCTTAGCACTGCTTTCAATGTGTCCCATAAATATAGGTATGGTATGTATTCATTTTTGTTAAATTCTAGGAGGTGTTTAAAGTCTTTATTTCTTACTTCACCCATGGGTGATTTGATTGAGCATTGTTCAATTTCCATGAGTTTGTGTGCTTTCTGCAATTAGTTTTGTTGTTGAATTCTAACTTTGAGCCATGGTGCTCCAATAAGATACAAGGGATTATTCCAATTTTTTTTTTTATCTGTTGAGGTTTGTTTTGTTATTGAGTACCAGTTTTTGAGAAAGTTCAGTGAGGTGCTGAGTAGAAGCTATATTATTTTGTGTTTGGGTGGAATGGTCTATATTTTTTCATTTTTGCCCTGGCAATGCTTAAGCATATATGAGCAGCCTGTTTACGGCGGTTCTTCAGTTGTTCTTATCCCGGGCTGTCCTTGATGCTTGTATTATTGTCATACCTAAGGTTCCACAGTCTTCCTTAATGCTGTCTATCCAGCATTTTTTGGGCCTTCCTCTTCACCTTCTCAGGCACTCCTCCAATCAGTGCTATCTTTGGGTATCTGCTATCATTCATTTGTGTAACGTGGCTAAAGTATTTCAAGTGCTGTTGCTGTATTCTATAGTTTACTTTCTTCTGTAGATGGAGATGTTTCTTAATTTCATTGTTGCGCAGTCTATCTCTTAGTGTGATGCCTAGAATCCTCCTGAGACATCCCATCTCAAACATATCCAGCTGGTGTTCTGAGAAGCGTTTGTCCAGGTATGAGCGTTGTAAAGAAGGCAGCTCAAGACAAGAGTCTCATATACTTGTAATTTTGTTGTTGTTATGTCTCTCGCTGATCAAACCTCTCCTAGTGCCTGGAATGCAGCCCTTGCTATCCCATCTGCCTCTTGATATCTGAAATAGTTCCCTCCTTTGAGCTGAGGTTTCCTCCCAGATAGACAAAGTTGACTGTTTGCTTGAGGTTCTGATTCTTTATTACAATGTTAAAATCCTTGTGCACCTTTCCCGTGTGTTGTATCTCAGTCTTCTCTATGTTTCCTTGCAAACCAAGGTTTTCACTTACTGCCACCATTCTTTTTATCATGGCCTGCAGCTCATCTGGATTTTCAGCGAGTAGTGTGGTATCGTCGGTGAAACACAAGTTATTGATTCACACACCACTCATCTGCACGCCTCCAGAGCTCTTGTTGTTATTAATTCCAGGAATATATTAAAGAGTAGTGAGAGAATGCACTCCTGCAACACTGCGACGATTGTTTTAAACTGATCACTTATTTCTCCTCAGACTTTGATGTGAAGGTATCTTTATAGACATTATCTAGTATTCTTATGATTTTCTCTGGGTACCTGTAGAACCTCATTGTTTCCCAAAGTCCTTTCCTCCAAATGCCGTTGAATGCCTTCCTGAAGTTAATGTAACAAACATACAAGTCTTTTCCAAATTCTTTGTATTTTTCTGCCAGTTGCCTCAAAGTGAAGGTCTGATCAATTGTGCTCCTGTTAGCTCTGAATCTGCACTGGGCCTCTGCTAGAATTTACTCTGTTTTGCCCTTGATTCTTTGCAGGATAATGGAGAAGAAGATCTTGCTGCTATGGCACAAGAAAATAATGCCCCTATAATTTGAGCAGTCCAGCTTGTCCTTCTTCTTGTATATGGGAATTATGATTGAGTGCTTCCATTCTGTGGACATCACTTCATGTTTCCATATCTCTCTAAAGAGTCTGAGAAGTGCCTCAACCCCTTCTAGATCTTCCACCACCTTTCTGTGTTTCACTTTCTTTACAGCTTCCTCTGTCTTGCTCCTGTCAATATTTAATATTTCCTCATCGTCTCTGGTGTTTGAGTGACTGCTGAAGTGTTTCTCATTATAGTCTGTGTTGACAGCAGTAGAGTCATTGTGTAGGGTGTCAAAGTATTGTCTAATAAATGACCTTGCCCATCTTTAATCACCAAGTCTGAGGAGCATATCTGGCAGTTATCTGTCTGATAGCATTGTAGACAAGATGTATTTTATTATGGAATCTAGCCTCTTCACCCTCTTGGCATATACCTTGTATACACAGCTCTCTATTCTTCACTCTTCTTTTGATCTCCTTGCACAGATAGTTGTGGTGTTTTGCTGCCTGTGGTTTGCCTCTTCATTTGCTGTCTAGCTTCCTTCTTTCTTCCGTCAGGTTGATTGTCTCTGTAGAAAGCCTTTCTACTGCTGTTGCCCTCTTTGTATAACCAAGTATCTCCTTTGGAACCCTCCTGTATAGCTCCTTTGATTTCCTCCCATTTGCTTTCTATATCTGTAAAGGGTTGTTTAATGATTTCCCTCATCTTTTTTTCCAGTGGTTCTTTTATACTCTCTCTGTACAACTGGGTTTATCAGTTGTTTATGATTGGCCTTCTGTTTCGTCTTGCCTGGCATGCCTCTCCTAAGTTTCAGTTGAATGTTGGCCATAACAAGTTGGTGATCTGACCCTAAGTCAGCACAAGGAAATGATCAGCTGTTTTGGATGCTAGATAAGAGTTTTCTGCTAACCAGAATGTAGTCAATTTGGCTGTATGTGCATTTATCAGGGATTACCACGTCCAACATCTTGATGGTTAGGTCTGCTTGAATTTTGTGTTGTATGTATACAAATAATTTGCATAGCAGAAGTCATGCAGCCATTCCTCTCTCTGTTCCTTTGTCCAAATCCATATGTTCCCATAACCCTATAATCCATTCCTTCTCAGGATCCCACCCATAGCAATTAGTATGTCATTCTTATGCTCCCTGCTGACCTTGTTCTGTAGATCTGTGTAGAAACTGTTGATGACATCCTCTTCTGCTTCCACTGTTGGCAGGTATACTTGTATGATAGTTACTGAATGTGTCATTGTCTAAAATCTGGCTGATATAATTCAGGCATTTACAGGTCTGTGCCCAAGCATGCATTTTGGGGCCAAACTGGATAGCACTGGAGCTACACCTGCTGCATGTTTTCCTTCTCCACCTGGGTTTATAATCTTGCATCCATTACCTATAAGTTCTTGTGTTCCTGTCCAATGCATTTCTGTCAATCCAATGGCATCCCACCTGAAGTGACTGAGCCCATGCCTGAGCTAATTGGTTCTCCCAACTCTGTTTAGTGTTCTCACATTCCAGGTCCTTCTTTTTGGTATGAAGAAGTACCTTTCCTGTCCATTTCTACCAGCTCCCCTCCCACCTTTCGGCTTTGAGGGAGAAGTGACATTTGTTCTGTCCTTAGGACATGGAGTTACCGGGGCACTGTCAGATTCTGGGACTTTAGCCCAGGTGTTACTGTTGAACTTGTCCTTATTGGGTTTCACAGTCTGCGTTCACAAGAATGACTGATCAGTTCTCTACCTCTTCATGTGGTAGCCTTTAGCCGATCAGCTTGACCTCTTTGCACCCACATACTAAATTCCCCAGGTTTTCAGAGGACCTAGCTGGTCATTTCCAGTGTTATCAACCAGGAGGCAGCTACATGGAGATCAGTTTTTGAGAAAGTTCCATGAGATGCTGAAAAGAAGATATATTATTTTGTGTTTGGATAAAATGTTCTATAGGTGCCTGTTAAATCCATTTGAGTTATAGCTTCTGATAGTTCCTTTATTTCTCTGTTAAGTTTCTGTCTGGCAGTTCTGTTTAGTGGTGAGAGTGGGGTGTTGAAGTCTCCCACTATAAGTGTGTGGGGTTTGATGTGTGATCTGAGCTTTAGAAATGTTTATTTTATAAATGTGGGTGCCCTTGTATTTGAGGCATGGATGTTCAGAATTGAGACTTCATCTTGATGGATTTTTACAGTGATAAATATGAAATGTCCTTCTTCATCTCTTAATTAACTTTTGGTTGATATCTATTTTGTTAGATATTGGGATAGCTATACTAGCTTGTTTCTTAGGTCCATTTGATTAGAAAATCTTTTTCCAACCCTTTACTCTGAGGCAATATCTGTAACATGAAGGCTGGTTTGTTGGGGTTTCTGTTCCCGCCCAGTACCCCACAGCCGGCAAGTCCCAGAGAAAATCAATCACACAGGGATCTCTATAAGTTATAAAGCTGATTGGCCCATTAGGTCAGGCTACTTATTAGTTCTTATAACATATATTACCCCATTATCCTTATCTACGTTAGCCATGCTGGCTTTCTAGGCTGTCCTGTCAGGGCAAACTCTGACTCTTTCCGGCAGGCAGTCCGACTGAGTGTGGTCTGTGAACAGAATGCTGCAGCTTGCTTGCTGGCAAGGACCTTGAAACGTCATAGAGTTGTGGCAAGAAAAATGGCTGCAGCTGGTACCTCAACCATGAGGCAGGAAAGCTAAGGAATGGGCTGGATCTAGCCGTCAAAGCCATGGCTTTCCATATTGCTTTGTAAATTAAAGGCTCATGTGGTCAGAAAAGGAGAGATATACAGTAAAGAGAGATTCAAAGACAAAGAAAACCTCTAAATGGTTTGCTATGTGTTAAAAATATATGCAGGATAAAAGTTAGAGTTTTAAAAGTTAAAAAAGAAAGAAAGAGAGAAGTAGGGTGTGGTAGTACACACCTTTAATCCCAAGACCTGGGAGGCAGAGGTACATTGACCTCTGTGACTTCAAGGTGTGGTAGCACACGCCTTTAATCCCAATGTCTGGGAGGCAGAGACAGACAGATCTCTGAGTTCAAGGTGTGGTAGCACACACCTTTAATCCTAGCACTGGGGAAGCAGAGACAGGTGGATCTCTGTGAGTTCAAGGACAGCCTACAGAGTTATTCCAGGACAAAGATATACAGAGAACCTGTCTCAAAAAGTAAAAGTGAAAATAAAAGAAATAGAGGTTAAAATAAAGCCACATAAAGATGGAAAATACACAGAGAATCTTGATACTGTGTGTTATTATGCTCTCTTTGAATTGTTTGAATGCTGAGGAAGGAGAAACAGGTGCTAAAAGATATTTGCTTATAAATGCTGCTGAATTAATCCAAGATAGATATTTTGAAAATACCTTTGCTTCAAAATTGAAGTCAAAAGGTATGCTACTTTGGAGAAGAGATTTTGCTTTTGTTGCCACAGAAAATGAGAGGCTCTGGATTTATTCAGAGTTAAGAAAAATCATCTTTGGCCAAGGGAGACCACCTGAACAATCTCCGATAGGAACAGATGGCCCAGATGACAGAGTTCTACATCCAGAACAGATTCAAGACTGCTGCCTGAGATGATCAAGAACCACAGGATACTCCAGTCAGGACTTGATTATAACTCTAAATTTTCTTTAGGTCCCCATAAGATCATCAGCACCCCCAACCAGCAGGAAGTAGCCTGAAATACTACGCCCACACTCCCAACAAATGGACTATGCCTGAACCGGCCTTGGCCCACAACCATACTGATGAATATTTTGCATGTCACCATAGAACCCTCATCTGGCGATGGATGGAGTTGGAGGCGGAGAACCACGTTGGAACACTGGACCTAGCTCCCTAGGTCCAAATAAGAGGCAGAAGGAAAGAGAACGTGAGCAAAGAAGGCAAGGGCAGAGGAAACCTTCATCTGACGTTGGATGGCGATATAGATGGAGACCCATATTGGAACACCGAACTGAGCACTCCACGGTCCAAATGAGGAACAGAAAGATGAAGAAAATAAAAAAAGTAATCAGGACTGCGAGGGATGCGAGCACCCATTGATACAAGGGAACTGATATAATGAGAGTTCACCAAGGCCTGATGGACTGGGACTGAACGAGGACGTGATCCAACCAGATTCTCTGAATGTGGCTGGCCCGGAGCCTTTTTGAAAAGCCATTGACAATGACACTGGGACTTGCTTCCTCTGCATATACTGGATTTTGGCGCTCCAGTCTGTTTGGACTCTCACCTTTCCTGGACCTGGAGGGAGGGGGGAGGAACTTGAACTTCCCACAGGGCAGGAAACCCTGACTGCTCTAGGGGATGGAGAGGGAGGAGGAGAGGGAGTGGGGGGAGTGGGAGGGTGTTGGGAGGAGGGGCTGAAATGGAAACTTTTATAATTTAATAAAAAAAAATTAAATCAGGAAGAAATTCAAGATATGAAAATAGAACTTAATAGAGACACATGTAAAAAAAATAAAAAAAGAGGGAAATGGTGTGGGGAATTGTCTGTATTCTGTCAATCATATTTTAATAAAACGCTGATTGGTCAGGCAGGCAGTATAGGCGGGAAAGCCAGACAGGAAGTAGGGGTGGAGCAAAGAGACTGGGAGTATTTGAGGAAGCAGAAAGCTTCCTCTGCATTCCTGTCCAGACCACCGAAGAGGCTAGATGTAAGCTGCCCCACTGGAAAAGGTACTGAGCCATGTGGCTAACATAGATAAGGATAATGGGGTAACATAAGTTATAAGAGCTAATAAGTAGTCTGACCTAATGGGTCAATCAGCTTTATAACTTATAGAGATATCTGTGTGGTTGATTTTCCTTGGGAGTTGCCAGCTGTGGGGTACCGGGCAGGACAGAAACCCCAACAAGCCGGCCCCTCATGTTACAAATATCTGTCTTTGAAGCTGAGGTGTTTTCAATATGCAGCGGAAGGATGGATCCTGTTTCTATATCCATTCTATTACCCTGTGTCTTTTTATAGGTGAATTGAGACTGTTGATATTGAGATATTAATGACCAGTGGTTGTTAGTACATGTTATTTTTGGTTTTGGTAGTGGTGGTGGTAGTGTATATATGTTTCCCTTCTGATTTGCTGATGTGGGATTAACTATTGCCTGTGTTTTTGTGGGTGTAGCTAGTTTACTTGAGTTGGAATTTTTCTTCTAGTACTTTCTGGAGGGCTGGATTTGTGGATGGGTATTGTTTAAATCTAGTTTTGTTATGGAGTATCTTGTTTTCTCCGCTTATGGTTATTGAAAGCTTTGCTGGGTATACTAATCTTGGCTGGAATCCATGGTCTCTTAATGTCTGCAGATCATCTATCCAGGACCTTCTAGTTTTTAGAGTTTCCATTGAAAAGTCAGGTGTAATTCTGATAAGTCCACCTTTATATATATTACTTGGCCTTTCCCCTTCTTTCTTTATTCTGTATGTTTACTGTTTTGATTATTATGTGGCAAGGGGACATTTTTGGCCCAGTCTATTTAGCGTTCTATAAGCTTCTTGTACTTTCATAGGCATGTCCTTCTTTAATTTGGGAAAGTTTTTTTCTGTGATTTTGTTGAATATACTTTCTATGACTTTAAACTGGACTTCTCCTTCTTCTATCCCTATATTATTTAAATCACTGCTTGACCCATTATCTCTAGCTTCTTACTGACTAACTCTTACATCTTAACCCATCTCTGTTAATCTGTGTATAGCCATGTGGCTGTGGCTTACTGGCTAAAGTTCTGCCATTTGTCTCCAGCGGAGCTACATGGCTTCTTCTTGACTCCGCCTTTTTTCTCCCAGCATTCAGTTTAGTTTCCCCCACCTACCTAAGTTCTGCCCTCTCAACAGGCCAAGGCAGTTTCTTTATTCATCAGTGGTATTCACAACATACAGAGGGGAATCCCACATCATGTTTGTTCTTTTCATGATGTCCCAGATTTTTTTGGATATTTTGAGTTAAGAGTTGGTTGGATTTAAAATTTTCTTTGAATGATGAATCTCTTTCCTCTATTGTATATTTGACATCTGAGATCCTCTCTTCCATCTCTTGTTTCCTGCTGGTTATGCTTGCATCTGTAGTTCCTAATCATTTACTCAGATTTTCCATGTACAGAATTCCCTCAGTTTGTATTTTCTTTATTGCCTCTATTTCAGACTTCAAGTCTAGAACCATTTCCTTCATCTGTTTAATTGGGTTTTTTTTTCTTGGCTTTCCTTGCTTTCTTTAAGGGACTTGTTGATTTCTTCCAATTTTTTGCTTGACTTTTCCTCCATTTCTTTAAGAGAATTTATTATTTCCTCTTTAAAGGCCTCTATCATCTCCATAAAGTTATTTTTAAGGTTGTTTTTTTCTGCCTCATCTGCGTTGGGATGTTCAGATCTGGCAGTAGTTTCTGGTGGTGCCATGTTATGTTGTTGAATGTGTTCTTACACTGCCATCTGCCCATCACTTCTTCCAGTAGGTGAAGGTGGGGTCTGTATTTCAGGAGACCCCTCTTCCTCCAGTTGGTGCAAGTGGAGTCTGTGGTTTAGATAATCTCTCCTCCTCAGGTGCATGTGGTCCATGCCTCTAATGGATGCTGGTATGACTCTGAAGCTCCCCCAGGTGTAAGCAGGACCAAGGCTCTGGTGGTTGTAGATGTTATGGGGGGGGGGGTTAGGGAATTGGCACGGCTGGTCCCCAGACTTTCGGGTTCTGGTGAATGAGGGTAGGTCATGGGATGTGCCTCCAGGGACTATGGCCTAGAGAGTAAAACCCACCAGCCAGTGGGGGCCAAGTCTCTGGTGTTTGCAGATGCTGTGGGGGTGTTGGAGTATGGGGAAGCTACTCCTAGGTATCTGGGGCTCTGGTGGGGAAGGAGGCAAGGAATGTGCCTCCAGGGACAACGGCCTAGAAAATAGGTCCTTCCAACCTGCGAGTCAGATAATCACCTCTCCAGGTGGGGCCAGTGCTCTGAGACACCATCTTATACCTGTCAGAATGGCTAAGATAAAAAAACACTAATGACATTCAGTTATGCCAGCACCATTTGTTGAAGATGCTTTCTTTCTTTCATTGTATACTATTAGCTCCCTTGTCGAAAATCAGGTGTTCATAGGCTTGTGGGTTAATATCCGGGTCTTCGATTCGATTCCATTGGTCAACATCTCTGTTTTTATGCCAATACCAAGCTGTTTTCATTACTGTAACTCTGTAATAGAGTTTGAAGTCAGGGATGATAATGCCTCAAGAGGTTCCTTTATTGTATAGGATTGTTTTGGCTATCCTGGGTTTTTTGTTTTTCCATATAAAGTTGATTATTGTTCTCTCAATGTCTGTGAAGAATTTTGTTGGGATTTTGATGGGGGATTGCATTGAATCTATAGATTGCTTTTGGTAGAATTGCCATTTTTACTATGTTGATCCTCCCAATTCAGGAGCATGGGAGATCCTTCCATTTTCTGGTGTCCACGTCAGTTTCTTTCTTCAAAGCCTTAAAGTTCTTGTCAAATAGATCTTTCACTTCCTTGGTTAGTGTAACCACAAGATACTTTATGCTATTTGTGACTATCGTGAAAAATGAAGTTTCTCTGATTTCCCTCTTTGCTTCTCTATCCTTTGTATATAGAAGGGCTACTGATCTTTTGAGTTGATCTTGTATCCAGTAACATCACTGAAGGTGTTTATAAGCTGTAGGAGTTCTTTGGAAGAGTTTTTGGGGTCATTGATGTACACAATCATATCATCTGCAAATAATGAAAGTTTGACTTCTTCATTTCCAATTTGAATCTCCTTCATCCCCTTATGTTGTCATATTGCTATTGCTAGAACTTCAAGAACTATGTTGAAGAGATATGGTGAGAGTGGACAGCCTTGTCTTGTTCCTGATTTTAGTGGAGTGGCTTTGAGTTTCTCTCCATTTAATTTGATATTAGATGTTGGTTTGCTGTATATTGCTTTTATTATATTTAGATATGATTCTTGTATTCCTACCCTCTCCAAGACCTTTATCATAAAGTGGTGTTGAATTTTGTCAAATGCTTTTTCAGCATCTAATGAGATGATCATATGGTTTTTTTTCAGTTTATTTATATGATGAATTACATTGATAGATTTTCGTATGTTGAACCAGCCCTGCATTTCTGGGATAAAGCCTACTTGATCATAATGAATATTTTTTGATGTTTTCTTGGATTCGGTTTGCCAGTATTTTATTGAGAATTTTTGCATCAATGTTCATGAGCGAGATTGGTCTGTAATTCTCTATCTTGGTTGAGTCTTTGTGTGGTTTTGGTTTCAGGGTCACTGTAGCTTCATAAAAGAATTTGGCAATGACTCTTCTGTTTCTATTATGTGAAATACTTTAAGGAGTATAGGTATCAGCTCTCCTGTAAAATAATGAAAATAGATCCGTATCTATCACCATGCACAAAACTCAAGTCCAAATGGATTAAAGACCTCAATATAAATCCAACCACACTGTACCTGATAGAAGAAAAAGTGGGAAGTAGACTGCAACACTTGAGCACAGGAGACCACCTCCTACGTGTAACCCCAGTAGCACAGACAACAAGAACAACAGTGAATAAATGGGACCTCCTGAAACTGAGAAGCTTCTGTAAAGCAAAGGACACAGTCATAAAGACAAAAAGGCATCCTACTGAATGTGGGAAGATTTTCACCAACCCCGTATCAGACAAAGGTCTGATCTCCAAAATATATAAAGAACTCAAGAAACTGGACATGAAAATTCTGATTAACTCAGTTAAAAAATGGGGTACTGAACTGAAGAGAGAATTCTCAGCAGATGAAGTTCGACTGGCCAAAAGACACTTAAGGTCATGTTCAGCCTCCTTAGCCATTAGGGAAATGCAAATCAAAACAATTTTGAGATACCATCTTATACCTGTCAGAATGGCTAAAATCAAAAACATGATAGTCTATGCTGGAGAGGATGTGGAGTAACGGGAGCACTCTTCCATTGCTGGTGGGAATGCAAACTTGTGCAACCACTTTGGAAATCAGTGTGGCGGTTTCTCAGGAAATTCGGAATCAACCTACCTCAGGATCCAGCAATACCACTCTTGGGAATAAACCCAAGAGATGCCCAATCATACTACAAAAGCATTTGTTCAGCTATGTTCATAGCAGCATTATTTGTAATCACCAGGTCCTGGAAACAACCTAGATGCCCCTCAATGTAAGAATGAATAAAGAAAGTGTGGAATATATACACATTAGAGTACTACTCAGCGGTCAAAAATAATGACATTTTGAATTTTGCATGCAAATAGATGGAAATAGAAAACACTATCCTGAGTGAGATAACCCAGACCCAAAAAGATGAATACGGTATATACTCACTCATTAGTGGACTCTAGCCATAAACAAAGGACAATAAGCCTAGAGAAGCCAAATAACAAGGTGAACCCAATGAAAAACATATATAGATCCTCTTGGAAATTGGAAGCAAACAAGATTGCTGGGCAAAAGTTGGGAGCATGGGGTAGAGGTGGGCTTTGGGGAAGGGGAGAGAGGGAGAGAGAAGGGCGAAGGGAAAGACTGGAGAGAGCTTGAGGGAGCAGGAGGGTGGAGATGGGGGAAGGGCGGATATAGGAGCAGGGAAGAAGTTATCTACATTAAGGGAGTCATTTTAGGGTTGGCAAGAGACTTAGCTCTAGAGGGGATCCCAGGTGTCCACGGGGATGTCCCCAGCTAGGTCCTTGGGCAGCAGAGTAGACGGTGCCTGAATTTTCCTTGCCCCACTAACACACTGATGATTATCTCGAGTATCACCATAGAATCTTCATCCGGCAACGAATGGAGATAGAGACAAAGTCCCTCATCAGAGCAACAGACTGAGCTTCCAAGGTCCAATTGAAGAGCGGAAGGAGGGAGAAGATGAGAAAGGAAGTCTGGACCATGAGGTGTTGGTCTACCCACTGAGACAGTGTTCCTGTTCTAATGGGAGCTCACCAAATCCAGCTGGATGGGGACTGAATGAGCATGTGACCAAAGTGGACTCTCTGAATGTGGCTGAAATGGGGGGTTGATTGAGAAGCCATTGATAAAGAACCTTCATCTGGCGATGGATGGAGATAGAGACCCACATTGGAGCACTGGACTGAGCTCCCAAGGCCCAGAAGAAGAGCAGAAGGAGGGAGAACATGAGCAAGGAAGTCAGGACCGCGAGGGGTGCGTTCACCCACGGAGACGGTAGGACTGATCTAATGGGAGCTCACCAAGGCCAGCTGGAATGGGACTGAACGAGCATGTTATCAAATCGCACTCTCTGATTGTGACTGACAATGAGGGCGGACTGAGAAGCCAATGATAATGACACCGGATTTGGATTCTACTGCATGTACTGGCTTTTTGGGAGCCTAATCTGTTTGGATGCACACCTTCCTAGACCTGGATGGAGGGGGGAGGGCCTTGGATTTTCCACAGGGCAGGACACCCTGACTTCTCTTAGGACTGGAGAGCGAGGGGGAGGGGGAGGGGTGTAGTGGCAGGGAAATGGGAAGATGGGAGGAGGTGGAAAATTTTAATTAATAAATAAAAAATAAAAAAATAAAAATAAACACTAATGACAGCTTATGCTGGAGAGGATACAGAGTGAGGAGAACACTCCTCCATTGCTGGTGGGAGTGCAAACTTGTACAGTCACTGTGGAAATCAATATAGTGGTTTCTCAAAAAATTGGAAATCAATCTACCTCAAGACCCAGCAACACCACTCTTGGGCATATACCCAAAGGATGCACACTCATAACACAAGGACATTTACTCAACTATGCTCATAGCAACATTATTCATAATAGGCAGGACCTGGAAACAATATAGATACCCCTCAACCGAAAAAGGGATGAAGAAAATGTGGTACATTTACACAATGGAGTACTACTCAGCAGCAAAAAAGAAAGAATAGAAAAAAGAAAGAAAATCACATCTTGAAATTTGCAGGCGAATGAATGGAACTAAAAAAAAAAAATTCTAAGTGATGTAATCCAGACCCAGAAACACAAACATAGTATGTACTCACTCATAATTGGAGACTAGATATAAAACAAAGGATAATCAGCCTATAGTGCAGGACCCCAGAGAAGCTAGGTAACAAGGAAGACCCTAAGAGAGACATACATGGATCCCCTGGGACAGGAAAATAGCCAAGATTTCCTGAGAAAATTGGGAGTGTGGGAGGGGGAGAAGGGAAGGGAGAAGAATATGAGGGAACAGGATGACTGAGACAGGGAAAGGATAGAGAAGGAGAGCAAAGGAAGAGATGTCTTGATAGAGAGAGCCATTATGGGGCTAGCAAGAAACCTGACACTAGAGATTCCCAGGAATCCACAAGGATGACCCCAGCTAAGACTCTAAACAACAGTGAAGAAGCCTAAACTGGCCTTCTACTGTACTCAGATTGATGACTACTTTAATTGTCATCATAGAACCTTTATCCATCAACAGTTAGAAGCAGATGCAGAGATCCACAGCTAAGCACTGGGTCAAGCATCCAGAGTCCAGGCAAATAGAGGGAGGAGCAGTAATATGAACAAAGGGGTTAAGACCACAATGGGTAAACCCACAGAAATAGCTGACCTAAACTAGTGGGGGCTCACTGACCCTGGACTGACAGCTGGGGAGCCTGATAGAACCAAACTAGGCCCTATGAATGTTGGTGACAGTTAATATGGCTTGAGCAGTCTGTAGAACCACTGACAGGGGGACCAGGACTCATCCTTAGTGCTTGAACAGACTATTTGGAAGCCATTCTTTCTGAAGGGATACCTTGCTCACCCTTGATATGGGGGGAGGGCCTGGTCCCACCTCAAAGTTATGTGCCAGACTTTGTTGATTCCCCATGGAAAGCCTTACCCTCTCTGAAGAATGGATGGTGGGGCGGGTGGTTGGGTGGGGTGGGGGGGGGGAACATGCGGGAATGGGAGGAGGGAAGGGAGTGGGAATTGGGATTGGTATGTAAAATAAAAGCAACTAAGCAGGGAGTAGAGCAAACCTATGAGCAAGCTGGAATGCAATGTTTCTTTTTTCATTTTAAAGACTTATTTTCTCTGAATGAGTGTTTTATTCATATAATATCTACGTACCATATTTCTGCTAGGTACTCAGGTAGTGTGAAGAGGGTGTCAAAGCCCTTGTCATTGGAACTGTGGATGGTTGTGAGTTGCATGTGGGTGCTGGGAAGAGCCAGGTCCTCTAGAAGAGCAGTCATTGCTTTTAACCATTGAGCCATTTCTTATAGTGGCATTTCAATTGTAATTTAATAAATAAAGACTGCCTGAAGATCTGAGAGTAAAACAATCCCACTGGTCAGCCTTACAGACCAGGCTATGGTAACACACACCTTTAATCCCAGTAGCCACACTAGTTGCCATAGAAATAGGGTAGTGCATGCCTTTAATTCCAGCACTAGAAAGGAATATAAGACAGTGGGGAGTTAGCTCTGAGATACAGTCTCTTCTGAGATTCCTGGAAGCAGAATCGCCATTTCAGACTGAGGTTGAGGTAAGAGCCAGTGGCTGACTGTTTTGCTTTTCAGATCTTCAGGTTGAACCCAAATTTCTCTCTCTGAGTTTTTATTAATCATGCTTCAATTTCTGCAGCTATTCTTCACAATTTCTACTTTCAGTTCCTGCCCTGACTTCCCTTGACAATGGAGGGTAACCTGTAAAATAAACACTTTTCTCCACAAAGCTGCTTTTGTTTGAAATATATTTAACATGGCAACAAAAAAAAACCCAGAGTAGAATATACACAATGAATATACAGAAAATAAGATTTTTAAAAAATGTCAATTCATTATAACTCTCTTTAAAGCCTGCATTGTATGTTCAAGGGTTAAAATTGCAAAGAATGGACAGCTTCCACCAGCCAATGTCTGAGTGGATGGAAGGAAGTCAGATCTGGTTGATCCTTTTAGGGAGGAAGGATGCTCTTTACAAACAGTGTTAATCATCTTCTCTCTTTCAGTGTCCCTAAGGACCTTATCACAATGTTACACCAAGATTAATCTCATCAGGCTGGGAATGTCCACCATGTTTGTGGTGCTTATGGTGGTCTTCCTGGTTGAAGCCTGGTACAGCCAGAGGGTGTCACCAAGCAGACCCAGGTAAAAATAATTGAGGTTTTCCCTATTTCATGACCATTGGGTAGTTATGAGTTGTGCGACTATTAAATTAATGGAGCTATAACAGGGAAATAAAAATGGCCAGGTGTTATGGTGAATGCCTTTAATCCCAGCATTCAGGGTCAGAGACAAGTGGATCTCTGAATTCCAGATCAGACTGGTTTACATAGAGAGTTACAGATCAGTCAAGGCTACATTGTGAGACCTTGTCATCAAAACCAAAAACAAATAACACATAATAAAAACAATAGAAAAAGAAATAACAAATGATTTTATATTTAATTTCTGTTAATTATACATTAATCAATTTGGGAAAAAGAACAAAATAATTAATTTTATATTAAGCAGTTGCACTAATAATTAAATGCTTAGCACAAAGGTGCTAATTTACTTACTTATGAAAAGTTTACTTTTTTATAGGAAATTTCCATTATCTATTGAAGTTGCCACATTGTAGTTTCTATCATTGTAAGAAACAATCTGAACATCTGGGATTAGTGTAGAGAATTCTCATAATTTTCCACAGTGGCATAATTTTCCACTACTACTCATTTTATGTGTAGTAGATTTTTTTTAATCATGTTGCATTGTCTGGTTTATTTAGACATAAGCATATTTAACATATCTAGATTAGTAAGCAATACAATGTCTATTCCCATTAAATGTCTGCTGAGGCCTCAAATTTGTAAAAAAGAAAATTCCCCACAGGATGGAGAGATGGCTCAGTGATTAAGGGAGTCCTGATTTGCTCTTCGAGAAGAGATGAGTTTAGTTTCCAGAGTCAACAAAGGCTAGTTCACAACCACATGTGACATCAGCCCCAAGGGGCCTAATGCCCTCTTTTTGCCTCTGCAGTCCCCCACCCAACATGCACATACCTGCTCTACCCACACACGTTTTTTAAAACATGAAACCTATCTTATTTAAAAGCACCTTCTACCGGCTGGAAAGATGGCTCAGTGGTTAAGAACACTGGCTGCTCTTCCCAAGGTTCTGAGTTCAATTCTCAGCAACCACATGGTGGCTCGCAAACATCTGTAATGAGGTCTAGTGCCCTCTTCTGGCCTCCAAAAATATATGCAGGCAGGAATATTGTATATATAATAAATAAGTAAAGTTTTTTTTAAAGCACCTTCTACCTACTGCAGCTTTCAGTCACCTCAAGTTTGTAGTGATGGGAAGTGGGGAAGGGGACACCCAGAGTAGAACCCATGTTTTCAGACCATACATAGTTAATAATTTTGGAACAGTCAACATGACTTAGTGGCTAAAGGCACTTGTTGCTGAGCCTGACAACTTGAGTTTGGTCCCTAGAATCCACGTGGTAGGAGAGAGCTGAGTCCCACAAGTTATCCCCTTACCTCCCCACATGTGGCCACACACATACACACACACATGCACAAGAAACAAATAAAATATAATAAAAAGTTAATGTTTCTCAGCCGAATTCAGGTCTAATCTTCTTTCTCCACAGTCCCTGAAGGACCCCAGGGCCACTATGAATCCTTGGTCAAGGTGGACAAGCAGCTCTTCAGGTTTCTGTGACGCCTGCACTGACAAGTCTCTGAGAGCTATCCAGGGATGGGATGGCAGCTCTGTCTCTTCATCTTTTGAATGGCGTAGAGGACAGAACTTGGCACAGGTGCACATGGGATACTTCGCTGATTTACAATTGCTGCACCGAAACTACAATCCTATTTCTCCCTAAGGATGGGCGTGCTGCCTAGAACATAAACCAAAGCCATGTACTATGAATCTGTTTCTGTGCACAAGATTATGTCAGTACATGATCTATAAGGCTTTATTTTTTTCATTTCTTTAGATGTGTTTTGTTTACCTTCTCAGGTATCCTTGGCTCTGTGTATGCAGTATGCAAATTATGTACATGTACTTTTATGGAATATGCATTACATGTATCTTATTTACAATAAATTTTAATGCTTCTGATAAGTTATTGAGTTGTTTTGTGTATGTGCACATGTGTACTTATGCATGCATGTGTGCATGTGAAGGCCAGTATTATGTGTCTTTTCTTTATCACTACATCATGTTTTAAAAGATTTATTTTTATTTATTTATTGTGTGACATATGTGCAGATGCCCACTGTGACCATAAGAGAGTATCAGATCCCCTGGAGTTAGAATTACAGGCCGCTGTAAGCTGTCTGATAATGGGTCCTGGAAACTGAACCTGGGTCTCCTGGAAAACAGTCAGTACTCTCACCCACTAAGCCATATCTCTCTTACTCTTCATCCCTCCATCCTGGTTTTGAAGCAGGGTCTCTCACTGAACCTGAAGTTCACTGATTTGCCTAGACTATCTAGACACAAAGCCCCAGAGATCTTCCTGTCTCCCTCTCCCCAGTAGGGGATTACTGGGACATGTTGGTAGATCTGACTTCTTACGTGGGTACTAGAGATAACAACTCAGGTCCTCCCCACAGTCAAAGGAGAGAGAGCCCAAGTTGAAGATTTCCATTGGGTTCCTCCACTTCAAACTCTAGGAATCCAGCAGAAGAGGGAGGAGGAATTGTGGGATCCAGAGGGGTCATGAACACCATGACAGTATGCCCTGCAGAATCAACTAAGCAGTGCTCATGGGGGCTCACAAAGCACAAAGCCACAATCTCTGAGTCTGCATGAATCTGTGCTAAGTCCTCTGCATATGTGTTATGGTTGTTGTCTTGGTGTTTTGGGGAGAATCCTGACAGCGGAAGTTGGGGTGTTGCTGGCTATTATCTGCTCTTAGGACCCTTTTTCTCCTACTGGGTTGCCTTGCCCAGCCTTGATGTCAGGGTTTGTGTCTACTCTTATTGGATGTTGTGTCGCACAAGGTCTCTGGGAGGCCTGCTGTTTTCTGAAGGAAGATGGGAGTGGAGTGCTTCTGCAGCAGGTGAGACGGGGTCAGAGGACTGGGAAGTAGTGATTGAAATGTGCTCCATGAGAAAAGAATAAAATTAAAATTAAAAAGACTAAGGTCCTCATACTTGCATAGTAAGTATTTTACTGGCTCTACCATATCCTTAGCCCCCTTTTAGTTATTTTATTTACCTTTTTTACTTTGAGTTATAAGTAAATCAGAGGGCTTTAAACTGGAAGGCTGTCAGTCCTGCCTAACAGAAAACCATATGTAGGGACTGGAGAGATGGTTTAATTCTTTGAGCAATGTTGCTCTTTTGTAGGACCCAGGTTTAGTTTCCAGTATTCAAACACTGGCTCAGAATCATCTATAACTTCAGTTCCAAGAGATCTAACAATATCTCTCATATCCACAGGTACCAGGCATACACATGGTGTACAGACATACATGCAGGCACTCCCTGTTCATGCCAGACATTCTAAGTAGCTTGATCTTGTACAGATCGCCATAGGTGCTGTGAGTCTGTGCATACATGGAACAGCCCAGAAGGCAGCACTTGAAAGGTCTCCTTCCATCCACAGGTACTGCATTTACATCTTCTCTGCCCCCTCCTCCTTGATGTTGCCTGTGTCCCATCTTGATCTCCAGGTCTGGCACTGTCATGCGTCTACAATCCTCATAGTCAGATACTCCTGGACATGAAGCTGCTGCTTGCTTACTTTCAGGATGAAGAACCCCAGGCCTCAAGCTGAAGAAGCCCATGGAGTGACTTATGTATGGGACGCCAAAGTTATGAGTGAGTTATGAATGAATTATGAGTGAGAACACTCCCATCACACCAACCAGTCTCACAACGCACAAGTCTGCTCAGTTCTGAAGTAGAGGAAGAGCTGGAGCCTGAAGGAAGGCATCAGATGATGGAACAGGAGTGGCACAGAAGCCACACTGGGGTTCCCTTTCTTGAAATCTCCAATGAAGATGTATTTCATTCCTGTAAAAAAAAAATTATTGGGCTGGAGAGATGGCTCACAGGTTAAGAGCACTGGCTATTTTCCAGAGGTCCTGAGTTCAATTCCCAGCAACCAGGTGATAGCTCACAACCATCTATAATGAGACTTGGTGCCCTCTTCTGGTGTACAGGCATACATGCAGAAAGAACACTATAATAAATCAAAAAGTCATAAAAATATAGAAAAAATTTATTTATTTACTTTCCTACTTGCATTTTCTTTTATTTTTACTTATCTACTTTTAAAGAAAGATTTTTATTTTTAAGTATGTGTATTGTACAGGACTAGTCTTTGAGCTGAACAGCCGCTATCTTTATGAGTTCAACAACAACAAAAAAATCATAACATCGGGGCTTGGTGACTGTTGACTTCCCACCATAGAAAGGGAGTTTGGAGGATCATGACACCCTTGCTTGATCATGCAGCCACTCCTGAAAACTAGTTTTTATGCAATTCTGTCTTAATTGCATGTGGCTTTAGTGGGGTCTAGAAGTATATAGGTTATGAAGCATTATTGAGGAGCACTATCAGGGAGTCATCACCATGCTGGGTGAAAACCTCACAGTGTGGCTGCTTTAAAGTCACCCATGCTCCTGTCCATACCTCCTCACCCTTGTTCTGTAAACTTAACAAACACATTGGCTCCCGATGATTAATGGTTCTCAACCTTCCAAATTCCGAGACCCTTTAATAGAGTTTTTCATGTTGTGGTTACTCCTAAAGTTATTTTCGTTTCTACTTCACACCTGTAATTTCGCTACTGTTGTAACTGTTATTTAATATCTGATATGTAAGATATCTGACATGTGACCCACTAAAGGTGTCTGCAACTACACATTGAGAACCACTGCCTTAGCGTGAACTGTGATGGAATAGTACTTCAGTGAGTTGTTGAGTGCTGAAGAGGAGCGGTACATATTGTTTACATCTTTTTCAGAGAAGGAATTTTAGCGACAATCTGTATGTGTATGTGACTGTGTGTAGGTATGTGCACATGAGTGTAGGTGTGCACAGTTGCTAGAAAAGGGTAGCACATCCCCTAGACCTAGAGTTAAAGATTTTAAGCTACTCTAGGTACGTGCTAGGAATTGGACTCAGCTCCTCTCTAAGAGCCTTGGGTGCCCTTAAGGGCTAAGTAAAGGTTATGGGATTACGACCATACTCAGATTATGCTGAGCAGTAGACCTAGGGCCTTGTGCTTTCTAGGCAAGCACTCTACCTACTAAGCACTCTACAGTCATACCCTAAATTTTTTTAATTAGTGATATCATTTACAAAGTACAACACACAAATCTTAGGATACACTTTAGAGACTTCATAACTCTCTAGCTAGCTTGCTATGTTTGTCAGTTGGCTTTTTGTTTCTGTAATAAATGCTCAAGATAAATCAACTTATAATTATAAAAATTTGTTTTCACTCATGGTTTTTGAGATTTCAGTCTGATTGGTTGGTATCACTCTTTGGGGCCTCTGTTGAGACAGCTTATCACTTCAGAAATAGACTGTAAAGAAATGTTACTTTCCTTGTGGGTGGGAGGAAACAGAGAAGGAAACAGAGGAACTAGGCTATTACCGTCTTCTTCAAGAACACATTCTCAGAGAGTCAAGATCTTCATATGACCGTACGTTTAAATGTTCCTGACCACTTCAGCAGGAAGTGGCACCTCCATATCCAAACTGTGACACTGTATGACTTCTATGTCTATCTGTCCAGCCAGCCAGCCAGCCATTCTATCATCTAGCTAGCTAGCTAACACCTATCTATTACATCCAGATATCTATATATCTATCATCTCTCATGCTTATTATGTAGTTAGGAGCTCTCTTTATCCTGACTTGGTGAACAAATTATATAGGTAAAAACTAAATGATTTTCAGTACTTCTAAAAGTTACCTTGGCACTCTCTCCACTCAGCTTCTACTTCCTCTTAGATAACTCATTCTGGATTTTCCCATGACTGCATTGTTCCTGTTGTTGACCTTTGTACAGCTAGAGTTGTACCACATGCATTCTTTATGTTCAGATCCTTTCTACTCCGTGTTTCTTCAGACACTTCATGATTGTACATATATGTTGTTCTTTTTGAAGCCTGAGATCATTCTATTATACAGTTATAACATGATTTATTTATCATTCTCTTGGACTCCTTCAAGTTTGATCTTTTTTGGATAATAATACCAAGATCATTCCTTTTCTGGATTGTTTTGGGGATGCTAATTGAGATGAGACTCGGTGCCTCATGCATTCCAGACAAGCACTATACTCCTGACCCATAGTCCGAATCTTGCCATGAGCATCTTCATGTGTTCAGAGGCTTCCTTGATTGAAAAACTTTCCCCAGAACCCAGGAGATGGAAACGGGGATAAAATGTTCAAGGTCATCTTCATCAACACGGTAAGGTTGGGGCAGGCCTGGACTGCTTATTGAGACCCAATGTCAAAACAACAACAAAAATTAAGCTAAACAAAATTCTTACACAAAAACCCAAATCAAATAAAAATATAATCTTTATGAGTAATACTCATGTACTTGAGCTGGAAAAACATTCTGGGTTTGTGGCTGTGACTTGGTTGGTAGGGTGCTTGTCTAGCAAACACAAAGATCTAACAAACAATTCCCAGCACCCTAAGCCATATGTACACATGATCATAATCCCAGAGTTCAGGAGGTAAACATAGAAGGATCTGAAGTTCAAGATCACCTACAGTTACATGGTAATTGAGGCTTGTGGGCTATACCACATCTTGTCTTAAATATAAAGCAAAATAAAATATATAAAAAGAAAGAATCTGTCTTGTTCTGTGAACCTTCTTAAGTAACGAGAGGCTTAGTCACCTCTATTATGAAAGGTGTATTGGCCAACTTTTAGTGACCACCATATCTGCCTCTAAATTTACATAAATCTCAGTACTGACATGCTTACGATATCTCAGCAGGAATCTGGCAAGCTCAGTGTTAGACATAAGTAAGACCTGAAAGTTAACTGAGCCAGAAGTGGTTAAGTGAGTCAAGTCTCTGAAGAGTTTATAGGAACATGTTGCAATAGATGCCATCTACACATTTCCTGAAAGAGGATGTGGGAGGAAGGAACTGAGCAGTGGGCTCAAAACCAGTCCTGCCTACTCACCGAGATTAGAGAGACTGCACTACCCTGGTCCTATTCTTCTGCTGACCGTAGACCTTTGTAGCAGCTGCTGAGCCACCATGATTCCTAGGCTTCTTTCCCTTCTCTGCCTCTGTAAGTTGTTCTGGGTTGTCCATGCCATCTCCAGGAAATTATAAAAGTGGCGAGATGCTTTTGATGGGGATTAAAGCTAGATCTCATACCAGATCAGTGTCCTGAGTGTATAGAATGAACCAGGAATCTCATTGTACATGTTAGGACAAAACCAATGCTCAAAATGTAGTAGAAGTAGATGGGGAAATTAGGGGAAGGGGATGTAGCTGTGTTGGAAGAATGCTTGCTCACCCAGTGAGTGTGAAGCCCTGGGTTCCAGCCTCAGTAGTATAAAATAATTGTAGTGACACAAATCTGTCATCCCAGTACATGGAAGGTGGAGAGAGGCAGATCTTATGTTGAAGGACATTTTCAGCTAAGTAGAGATTTCAAGGCCAACCTGGACTGCTTAAGATCACACACACACACACACACACACACACACACACACACACACACACACACAGAGAGAGAGAGAGAGAGAGAGAGAGAGAGAGAGAGAGAGAGAGAGAGAGAAGACAGAACATAGATAAAATGTAAAGGAATCAAAACTGACAAGTTCTAATCTGCTGTTTCTAGCCAAGGTTGGGTCAGCAGCAACTATTTCTTTTCTGCGATGCCAGCTTGTTGTGACGAGACACATCAGAGACCAACCTCCAAAAGAACTTCTTGCTTATTATATTTAAATTATTTTGAGTCAGACTTTTACTATGCAACCCTGCATGACCTGAAACTTAGTACCTAGACTAGACTGGCCTTGAACTCACAGAGATCCTCCTCTCTACACTCTCAAATGGTTTGACGTAACAATAACTGCAATAGGTGATAAAGAACTTCTAATCAGGTTGCAGTGGCACACACCTGCAATCCCAGCTTTGTAGAAGTGGAGGCAGGGCCATCAAAAAATTCAAAGCCATCCACTTATATAGTGAATTTGAGTCTGTCTGGGTTACATAAGACACTATAAGAAATAATAATAAACCAGGTATGGTGGGACATCTTTAATCCCAGTACTGAGAGCAGGAGACAGCTGGGTGTCTGTCTGATCTACAGAATAAGGTCCAGGACAGCCAGGATACACAGGGAAATCCTGTCTCTAAACACCAAAAAGAAGATAAACAAGCATGAGCTCAGGTCCCACAACTTCTTCCATTGAACTCAGAGTGTCTTTCCCTAATTCATTATATTTTCATTTTTCTTTAATTTATAGCATGTGTGCATATGTGTGTGTACATGTATGTGCACATATATACAACCTATTTAGTTCATTTACCTTTAATCATGTGGATATGTGTCCATGACTGACCACGTGGCATTGGACAACCTCTGTGGGAGCTCGTTCCTGGAGGGGACTGATTCTCCTCTCAGCATCCATTCTCCATCTGTAGCTCTTCATATAGGGGTCAAACAATGTGGAGGTATGATGGTTTTAACTATAGATATATTTTATTACATTGATTTATTTGTGTACATTGTAAATAAGTTGTGTGCTTGTATGTGTGTTTGCATGGCCTCATCTATGTGTGAGGATGTGCATGAATGTGTGGAGGCAAGAGGTCAACCTCACACGTTTTTCTTCACTGGCTATCCATGTTGTTTTTTGAGACAAGGTCTCTTTTTGGTCTGAGGCTCACCAGCTTGGCTAGGCTGGCTGGTCACTGAGCTCAAAGGATCCTCCTGTATCCACCTTCCCAGCACTGGGGTTACAAACACACACTACCACAGTGATCTTTTTCACATGGGTGTTGGGCATCAAACTTGCTTTTATGGAGAGATTTACTGACAGAACCATTTCCTGAACCTCCCTCCACAGGGTCTTTTTTTCTCTGTTTGTTTTGAGACAGGATCTCTCTATGCAATCCTGGCTGTCCTTGAACTCACTATGTATACCAAACTGGACTCAAACTCACTGAGGTCCTCTTTCTTCTGACTCCTGAGTGCTGTAATTAAGGGCATGCACCACCACGCCCAGCTTACTCCTCAGGTCCTTGATACCATTAGGAGTAGGCTAACTTCTTATCTCTCCAGTGTCCTAAAGGCCCCTTCCCTGGAGGAGAGGTAATGATCCAATGGGACCCATGTCCCAGTAGGATGGTGACTACGTGAAGCTTGGGGATATGAATGAGAATTGGAAGGGTTTGTGGGGGCTTGTCGAACTAAGATGGAACCCTTGGAGTGAGATCAACTAAGTGATAATGACCAAACTCAGATATAAGCTGAAGCTACAGCACAGATGAGGGATCATGCAGCTCCTCAAAGGGAGACACCAGTGATAAGATGACAGTGCTCTCAGAGTACCCCTCTGGACCAATGAGGGTGACTAGGTGACTCCAGGCAGGAACTTGTTCCTCATGTTTAATTCTTTTCTAGGGCTGTGTGTTGGGCAAACAGACATTCCTGGCAATGGTAAGTAGGTCTTCAGGCAAACTCTCCTTGAGTCTTCTCCCACTTTTCTTTTATGTCTCTGTGTGTGTTCATGTTCATACACGAATACACGTGCGTGTGTAGAAGTCAGAGGTCAACAACTGTAGTTTTTTCCGCTGTCACAGCAGTACAGGGCTCCAAAGAAAGCCACGGAGTCGGAGTACCATGACGTTTTTATCTGAGAGGTAAGGGAAAAGACTCTCTCTCTCTCTCTCTCTCTCTCTCTCTCTCTCTCTCTCTCTCTCTCTCCTGATGATTTCCTTTTTATTCTATCACTGTATTCTCTTCTCTACAGCTTATATAAGTCAACAAAGTCTTTCAGGCAATATAGGAATTACAGTGTGGTTGCATTCTATTTTTCAAGTGAATGATTATAATGAATAATGGTAAAAACGAGTTTTTCATCTCTTTTGTGACTAAAAGAGAGCATCCCAAGGACTCACATACATTTATAAGTAACTTGTTATAGATTGACAGTGTGAGCAAGCAGGGGATGTTTTCTCCCAATCTTTTACTGGCAGGCTGTGTATTGTGGTTACAAAGAGAGAATCAATCACTTCATTATTTATCTTGAAAGGCAATCCTATGAAGAATCATAAACCTAAACTGTTATACATGAAAAACATCAGTCAGCTCTACTTTAAGTCCTTAGGTTGCATACCTACTTATTAATAGTTTCTTATGTCAGGAGATTGAGGGCAAAAGTGGGTACGAGAAATTAATCATCACCTGTGATCATCAGTCAGTCCTAGCACAGAAAATATGTCAGCGAGTAACAATTGGGCTGCTCTGTAGTTTTGACCCTAATCTAATGAATCTGTAACTCAGCTATGTATCCCTGTGAACTTTAGGTTGTTTTCTAGGGTTTTCCAGCACATCTAACTTAACTTGAGCTTATTTTAAGGCTTTGTTTCAGCTATGATGCACACTGAAAACTGTGTATGCATCTTTCAACATTAAGATAAAAAGAATTCGAGCCAGCCAGGCCCTTGGAACTCTATTGTTTTCCATAACCTGAACTATGAGCTCTGCAGCTCTTTAGGTAAAACTCATAGGCCCTAGCTGTATAACACTTTCCTGTATTTATTTTTAATCACCAAAACTTTATTTCATCTAACATTATCATTATCAACTAGACACAAAATTTTATTAACACAAAATCATCTCCATAATAATCCACAGGTAAGAATGCTCAGTAGAACAGGATGTTTCCATGAGATAGACACACTACATTATAGGCAGTGGGACCCCCCACAGTCACAGACAACATGCTAGACACTAGAGAAAGATGACAGTGGCAAACACATAAAGGCACAGCAGAAGAAAAAGACATTCTGGAGACTGTTCTCGGGGCCTTGCCTATCTGAGATTCACCCATGGGGATTTGCCTTCTCGTGGACTGACACCTCAAACTTCCATTACCACCTGCTGCACCTTTAACATGGTCACAAGCAAGTGTATTTTCCCAGGAGTCCTCATCCTTTTTATTTTATCTCATTTTATTATGTGGCATGTTGTAAATCTTTCTTTCTTTCTCTTTTTCTATGAGGCAAGTTCTTTCATTGGACCTGGGGCATGCCAATTAGGGTAGACTAGCTGACCAGGAAGCCCTAGAGGCCCATCTGTCTCCACTTCCTCAGCAATAGGATTGCAAGTATACACTACCAAAGCCCAATTTCTATGCAGAGGCCAGGATTCCAACTTGGGTACTCATGCTTGGATAACAAGCACTTTACTAATCGAACTACCTCCGTAGAACTTTCTTGTACACAGAAGTTTCTATCCTGCCTATTTCCACAGCTATTCGGTACCAAATAAACATACAGAGGCTTATATTAATTATAAACTATTTGGCCTATTAGTTCAGGCATAACTAGCTCTTACAACTTAAATTCTTGTATATGCTTAGCCTCACTTTTATCAATGAGGCATTCTCATCTTGCTTCCTCTGTATCTGGTGGTGACTGCATCTCTGCCTTCCTCTTCCCATAATTCTCCTCATTTGGTTGCCCTGCCTATACTTCCTGACTGACTGACTATAGGTCAATCAGCATTTTATTAAACCAATGTGAGTGACAAACCTTTACAGTATACAAGAGCTGTATCCCACAGTACTCTCTCCTTTGCTACAAAAAAGAGGAGGGAGGAGCTCTGAGAGCAGGTAAGTATGTCTGATGCAGCCCTGGGCTCTGTTTGCTTCCAGGGCCCCCTCCCAAGCCCAGCCTCAGCGCTTGGCCCAGTTCAGTGATTCCCACCAAAAGCAGTGTAACAATGCAATGTAAGAGCCCCACCCCAAGTGAATTCTTCATCCTCAAAAAGGAAGGGCTTGTTTTTGATTCTAAGAAGCCAAATGATTTGACAGCGATGACTGAGTTTCATATCCCTGAGCTACAACAGAATGATGGAGGACACTACACCTGTGAATCCTATCGCAATGGCATATCATCACAGCCCAGTGATGCCCTTCTCCTATTGGTCACAGGTGAGGAGAGCTTGTCTCAGGGAGATATGTGGTATCTTCAGAGAGAGGTGGAGTGAGGGACTGGAAGAAGGGAGGAAGAAGAGGGGCTGGATCTCCAGAACAAAGGATAAAGGAGCAGGAATGTGGCTCCACCTAGGCATTGTGAAAGAGAAAAATCTCTGTCCTAGAGCCACAGTGCACAGTGAGAGGCATGAGGCTCATGAGCTTGCCGCCACAGGAACAAGAATTAAACAAAAAAACAAACAAACAAAAACCTTATCAGGCTGTGGTGCAAACGTTTTTTATCCCAGCACTAGAGAGGCAGAGGCAGGTGGGATCTCTGTGAGTTTGAGGCCAGCCTGGTCTACAGAGCGAGTTCCAGAACAACAAGGGCTACAAAGAGAAACCCTGTCTCAAAAAACCAAAAGGAATAACACCACCAACAACAAAAAACAAGAATGTGCATGAGGCCAACAGTTTCTTCCCTTGCACTCAGAGCCTCTTTCTTGTCCAGGGTACTTGCCTAAACCTTCCCTCCAAGCCTACCACTGGGGCACAGTGGCTGCGGGAAGCAGGGTGACGCTGCAGTGCCAGAAGGCAGGCCGTGTGCTCGGACCCATGAGCTTTGCCTTGCTGAAGGAGGGACGCTCATCTCCTGTGCAGACGAGGAGCTCCGTGGGAACGGTGCTAGACTTCTCTCTTCAGAATGTGACAGCCAGAGACTCGGGGAAATACAGCTGTGTGTACTACCAGCCAAAGGCTCGCTATCGGGCCTCAGCCCCCAGCAATCCCCTTGAGATCTCCGTGACAGGTAAGGTTTGCTATTATTTTCTGAACACTTCTATCTGTCTTTGTGATGTGGGAGGGAGTAGTTAGCATACATGTTTTATTTAGTTATGCAAATATTTATATTTTGTTGATTACTATTATTATTGTTTTGAGACAGAATCTTACTATATAGCCCAGCTGGCCTTGTAACTCACTATGTAGACCAGGCTAGCCTCAAATTGACAGAAATCTGTCTGCCTTCGTCTCTGAATGCCAGGACTAAAGGGATGCACTGCTACTCTGGCTTCTTGTTATTTTAATTAGTCATTTGGATCACTATAAAGTTAATCTTAGTGGGGTATAGAATCACTAAAAAAAAAAAAATCTCTGGGCTTGTCCATGAAGTCCATCTAGACAAGGTTAACTAAGGTAGGAAGACTCATCCAAAATACAGCTGATGCCATCAATGGACTTTGATCCCAGACTAAACAAAAAGGCTACAGTGAACTGAGCCCCAGTCTCTCTCTCTCTCTCTCTCTCTCTCTCTCTCTCTCTCTCTCTCTCTATTTCCTGACTGCGAATGCTCTTGCTGCCATGCCTTCCCCATAATGATCGACAGCAACCTCACACAGTGAGTCAGAAAAAAACCCTTCCTTTGGTTGCTTTATTGGGGTGTTTGATCACATCACTGATACAGTTAGCACACAAAATAATGAGTTTAATCAAGTGACTGTACACAAGTAACAAGGACATTTATTCTTACTCCCTCACACACTCCCTTTCCATGCCTCAGCCCCTGCCTGCCCCCAACTGTGCTCTTCTCTTCTCCTGGTTAGTTTCAATGTCTGCTTTGTTGTTGAATGCATTCCATTATATACTCTTTATTCTCCCCTAACTCTCGTCCCCACTCTCATAATCCCCTGTATAGTTTAGTGACCCCATACATGAATACACACATTCATGCACATATACATATAATTTTTAGCCTATTTTTTATATTTGAAAGAAAGCATATCTTTCTTATCTTATGCTTATCTTTCTGAATCTGGTTTATTTAACATAATGATCGCCAGTAGACTTCATGACTTTGTTTTTCTTCATGGCTGTATAAAATTCTGTTAAGTACACATATCACATTTGCTCCCTTCATCTGATGATGAGTGCCTAGGCTGACTTAGTTTCCTTGCTATTATGAATAAGATAGCAATAAATATGAATGAACAGGCATCTCTGTAATATGTTGACTTAGAGTCCTCTAGGTATGTACCAAGGAGTGATACCGCTGGATTGTATGGTAGTCTTCTTTTCAAATTTTTGGAGAAACCTCCACACTGATTTCCATGGAGGTTGCACAGGTTTACACGCTTCCAGCAGTGTTAAGGCTGCCTCTCTCCCAACGTAGTCACCACCTTTTGTTGTTACTTGTTCAGCCATTTGGATTGTAATAAGATAGAATCTCATGGCAGCTTCAATTAGCATTTGCCTGATGGCGAAGACTATTGAACATCTTTTTAAACTGTTTAAAAGTCATTTGTGCTTCTGGCTCTGAGAACTGTCTATTCAGTTCCTTCACTCATACATTATTTGGATGACTTTTATTGCTTACTTTTCAGAGTTCTTTATATATTCTATGTAATTATCGTCTGTTTGATGCACAAGATTTTTCTCCATTCTTCATGATGTCTCTTCACACTGTCGAGTGTTTCCTTTGTCATACAGAAGCCTTTTAATTTCATGCAATCCCCTTTGTTAACTCTCTGGATCGCTTTCACGTTATCAAAGAGTTATTTCAGCAAGTCCTTGCCTATGTCTATATCTCCAGTGCTTTCCCTCTAGTGCTGTCGAAGTTTCTGATCTAAGGTCTTTGGTCTATTTAGAATTGACCTTTGTGCAGGGTGAAAGATCTGCATCTACTTTCATTCTTCAACAACTAGACATCAGTATTCTCAGCATTATTTGTTAAAGAGGATATCTTTTCTGCAATTTGTTTTTATTGTTTTGAGACAAGGACTCACTCACTTTGTAGCCCAGGGTGCCATGAAACCCACAGAGATCTGCCTAGTCCCAGAGCACTGGAATTGAAGGTGTGCACCACCATGGCTGGCTTCAATGTAATTTTTTATTACCTTGTCAGAATTAGGTGAATCACACCACATGAGCTGATTCCTGGTCATCCATTCTATTTGACTGGTCTACATATCTGATTTTACACTAGTGTCATTCTGCTTTTGTGGGTTTGTTGTTGTTCCTTTCACTCTGACAGATAGATAGATAGATAGATAGATAGATAGATAGATAGATAGATAGATAGATAGACAGACAGACAGACAGACAGACAGACAGACAGAGTATCATGATGCTCTCAACATGGCTTTTCTGCTAAGGATTATTTTTGCTATTTGATGTCTTATGTGCTTCCATATGTATTTCAGCATTGTTTCTTCTAGTACTGTAAAGAATATTGTTGAGATTTTGATAAAGATTACATCAAATCTGTGGGTTGCTTTTTGGTAATACAGCCCTTCTACAATATGAATTCTGACAATCCATGAGCATAGCATCTTCTTCAGTTTCTTCAGTGTGTTGACATTTCACTGTGAAGATATTTGACCTCCTACACTTATTCCTGTAGATATAGCCAAACATTTATAAGTGGGTTTTCTCCCTGATGTAGTTCCATTACTGTCTGAAGTTTTTAAAACTATCCAAAGTTTTCTGTCATGGTGTTGCTCCCTTAAATGCTACACACCTTGTTTGTAAATCTTCCTTTTGCCTTTGTGATCTCCAACAGAGAGTGATCACTGTTAGGTGTGAAGTTCTGTGTAGTCGGAAATGATAGGTGAAGAGTGATGCTTATATGGTGGTGAAGTTGCATGCCTTTCCCTGTGGGTCTTGCCTGCAAGCAACCTTGCTACTGGTATTTTAGTTATGAAGCTGCACTCTTTGGGATGAACTGATTCATGTGTGGTATCTTTAAAAACAGATCAATGCACAGCATCACATCAGCTCTTCCTCCTCTTTCTCTTCATCCTCCTCTCCATCTCCTTCTGCTTTTGTTGTGTGTATGTGTGTGTGTATATGCTTTTGTTGTATGTGTGTGTTCATGTGTTTAAGTGCACTCACATGCCAAGGCACATGTGTGGATGTCAGAAGACAGCATTGGCCACTATCAGTTTTCTTGCCTTTTGCCCTGTGCAAGACAGGGTTTCTTGCAAGTTCACTGCTGCAGATGCCAGGTTAGCTGGCCCTCAAGCTTCTGTGGGTTCTCCTGCTGTCTCACTACACTACATATGGGTTTTAGATATGCACTACTGTATCCAGCTTTTTGTGGGTTCTGGGGTTCAGGTTTACCCACTTAGCCATTTCCCTCGCTCCTTACCATTCAATAGCTCCTCTTAAATGATGGGGAAGATAGACAGTGAAACAGCCTTTCCTCTGCTAGGTTCAAATTTTCTGAAACTCACTGCCTATAAATCATTTTGTGGTTCAAGGAGGCTTGCTGGCCTGCCACTGATTTCTGTGTTCTGTAGATCTATGTGTATCTCCTTTGATCTATTCATTGTATCAACAATTAACCCCTAATACATTAAGGAAGATAGAGAAATGGAAGAGAGCAGAGATAGAAATAAGATAAAGCCAAAAATGAAAAGATCTAATGTAAATGGAGGTTGCTGTCCTTCCCACCATTTCCCTAAGAACCACTCCGAGGCTTAATATTAATTATAATTGCTTAGCCTATTAGCTCAGGCTTATTATTAACTAGCTCTTACAACTTAAATTAACCCCTTTTCATTATTCTATGTTTTATCATGAAGCTCATGGCTTATTACTTCACATCTTGCTTCCCCGCCAGCTGCTAGCATCTCCTCTGAGTTTGCCTTCTTTCTCCCACTATCTCTGTTTGTATATCCTGTCTAGCTATATTCTGCTCTGCCACAGGCTGAAGCAGCTTCTTTATTAAGTGGTGGCAATAAAACATATTCATAACATATAGAGGAGCATCCCCACGTTAAACTAAAGTAAACACAAAGAAAAGAAGGTAAAGGTATTCCCATTTCAACTCAAATTTTAAAACCCATTTAGAGTTAAGTCTTTAGAGAACAGAGTCCATTATGCAAGTGGACATATGGGAGTCAGATTCGTTAAATCTGTCTGTGAAGGCGGAATGCCCTCTGTGGCCAGTCATGATCATCTTCTCCCTTTCAGAGTCATCAGATACCATGACAGAAGGCTACACACCCCCAGACTCCTTGACAGAAGGCTATGTCATGGGTAACCTCATTCGACTTGGACTGGCTGCTGTAATTGTGCTAATAATGGGAGGCTTTCTGGTTGAAGCCTGGCATAGTCAGAGGCTGTCTCCAAATAGACCCTGGTAAAATAATTGAACATTCCTTTTTTAAAATGGTCTCTTGTGTAATTATTAGGGTTTTCTTCATCCCGGGTTGATAGAGGTATAATTGACAGATACAAGTTGAATTGAATTTACTATGTACAAAGCAATATATTGGCATATTTAATTATAAAAAGTAATGTGTATGTGTATTTTGCCTGAATGTATGTCTGTGTAGCAAATGTATGTCTGTACCATGTGCATGTCTGATGCCTGAAGAGGCTAGAAGAGGGTATTGAAATCCTTGGAACTGAAGTTCCAAAGCATAAATGGTTGTGAGCAACCATATGGACGCTGGAAATTGAACCAAGATCAAGCAAGAGCACCCAGTACTTTTAATCACTGAGCCATCCTTCCAGTCCCAACATATTTAATTTTCATGTGTCAATTATACTCCAATCACCCTAGGAAAAAAAGTAAGTAATCAATTATGTGCTGAATAAGAAGTTTCACTAGTCATGAAATGGCCTCCACAAAGTAGCTATCAAATCTGCCCACCAATTCAGACCTACATTTGGGGAAATTTTTAATTATCCAATTCAGCCATAGTTACTTATAGTAACTATGTCCTACCCTAAATCAATATAGGTTCATCTAAAATCCAGGTCCCCCACAGTGGTGTCTCAGGTTTCTCCACACAGGCACACAGGAAAATTCCTTTCACCAAAGGGTAGGGATAATAAGAAGGGCTACAGAGGTGACTCAGATGTTAAGAGCACTTGGTGCTCTTACAGTGGACAGAGTTTTGTTCCAGAGTATCCAGCGCCCTCTTCTGACTCTGAAAGCACCTGGCACACAAATAGTGCACATTAGTATACATGCAGGTAAAAACTCATGCACATAAAATAAAGTGATAAATATCAAATAATGAAAAAAGTGATCCAGGAGTGGAGCTCGGTGGATGGAGTGCTTGTCCATCATTTATTCCTTAGAAGTTATTTTATGTTTATGGGTGTTTTGCTGGCATTTTTTTCTGTGCACCGTGTGCATGAAGTGCCCAAGGAGCTGAGAAGAAGACCATGGATTCCCTGGAACTGGAGTTACAGATGTCAGTCATGAAGTCCAGTACTTGGTACTCAGCTCTGCATAAACAATTTATGGTGTACACCTGTAATCCCAGCATTTGGGAGTCAGGAGTTCAAAGTCATCCTTGGCTACATAACAAGTTTGAGGACATCTTGACCATGAGACTCTGTCTCAACACCCTTCCTGCAAATGAAGCATTTAGAAAGGACATTTGAACATCTCCAGATGGGAAGGGTGGGAAATGGGTGTGGGTGGGAATCTCCCAAATTTAGCGGTTGTGTTCCTCTCAATTAACCTCTGTCTTTCTTTGCCCACAGACCCCACAATGCCCCAAGGGAATAATAAATCCTTGGTGAAATTGGACAAAATTATCCCTGTGAATGTCTGTGCAACCATGATGCCAGCTTTTGTGGGAATCACCCCAGGACAGGATGACAGCTGCCTCATTCTGACTCTTCACATAGAATAGATGCCATGCTTGATTACAGATGTAATGTGTCTTTCTCTGTCCCACCTGCCAACCTCCAAGTAACCACACAGAGACTTATTAATTATAAAAGCTTGGCCCTTAGCTTAGGCTTGTTCCTAGCTAGTTCTTATAACTTAAATTAACCCTTATTTTTTAATCCATGTTCTTTTACTTGGCTTGGTTACCTTTACTCTGTACTGCCCATCCTGCTTCCTTCACATCTGACTGGTGACCCACCTTTCTGTTTCCCTGAGACCTCTCTATTCCCAGAAGTCCTGCCTAACCTCTTCCCTCCTAGCTGTTGGTCATTCAGCTATTTATTAAACCAATCACAATGACACATCTTCACACAGTGTAAAGGATTATTTCTCAACATACAAATGCTTGCCTGACATATTATTATTTATATAGAAATAAACACGTGTGTGTGTGTGCGCGCGTGCGCTTGCATGCATGTATTTTCTTCCTTTCTAACACTTTCTTCCTTTTGGTGTTTTTGAGACAGGATGTTTCTACTATGTAGCCCTAACTGTCCTAGACCAGGCTGGCCTTGAACTCACAGACATCCATCTGCTTCTTCTCCCCAGTACTGGGAATAAAGGGGTGCGTGTCCATACACGGCCCCAGTTTGCATTTTCTTAAGAACATACGTGTTGCCATGCCTCTAATCAGCACTTGGAAGCAGAGGTAGGCAGAGCTCTGGGTTCAAGGTCAGCCTGATATGCAGAGTGATTCTAGAACACCCAGAGCTATACATAGAAACCCTGTCTCGAAAACCAAAACAACAAGAACATACATGTTAAGCATCTTCTGTGGCACTGTTGGTTATCTCGAATGTATAAGTTATATACTTACCTCAATAGACCTTATATTTATTATGTGTTTCTTACATATATGTTTATATTCTTTTTAAAAGATTTATTAATTTTCATGTGTATGAATGTTTTGATGGTTGTAAGCCAGCATGTGAGCGCTGGAAAATTGAACAAGGTCCTTTCTAGCAGTAGTAAGTGCCCCTAATTGCTGAGCCATTGCTATAGTCCCAAATATATTCTTAGTGAATACTTTGTCTATTCTTTTTTAAATTATCAATGGCAAGTACTAGTTTGTAGTAAAAGCACTGTTATGACTGTTCGGTTCAGGCAGGTAATGAACTCTGGTCATATTCACTCCTCTATTACTCTTTCTCATCCCCAATCTGCCTTCCTCTATTCCCCTTCCACATCTTTAATGGTTTGAATGTGAAATATAACCCCACAGACTCACGTGCCTGGCTTCCTGGACCCCTTGGCACAGACAACATGGCTGTGTAAGTGGGTCACAGACGGTAGACCTTGAGGTTTATAGATGTATGATGTTTGGTTTTGATTGTCAACCTAACACAATCTAAATCACCTGGGGCATCTTAATAAGGAACTGTCTACATTAAATTGGCCTGTGGTCATGTCTGTGGGGATTTTCTTAATTGGGTTTAATTATGGTGGGAAAACCTGCTCTGGCTTTGGATGGCACCACTTCTTGGGACACCCAATTTTCCAAGAGCGAAAGATCTGGGTATTCACATACATGCATTAATCCATTACTTCCTGCTCTTGACCATGGAAGCAATATGACTAGCTGCTTCAAGTTTCTGTTGCCTTAATGTCCCTTTAATGCTGGACTTTAACCTGGAATTGTGAGTCAAATAAAGCCTATCAAATTGCATTTGGGTTGTTTCATTTCTGTTTTGAAATTGGGTCTCACCATGTAGCCCTGGCTGTGCTGGAACTTCTACATAGACTAAATTCGCCTTAAACTGTAGATCCACCTGCTTCCACCTAGGGCGTGCTGGGGATAAAGATGCGCACCCTTTAGGCCTGGTCCTTGTTGGGGTGTTTTATCACAGCCTGTGGAAAATGAAATTTACGACAGCCTGCTTCTTGTCCCACCCCAAGCTTCCTAAGTGATGAGAAAAGCCTCCAGCACACGCTCTCCCTACACAACCTCCACCGGGCCACGATGGACTGAAACTGTGAACACAAAAAATGTCTCCCTTGAGTTGTTTCTGTCAGGTATTTTCTCACAGCAATTAGGAAGGTAAGGGATATGGCATCACTAACTGTCCCTCATTCATGACATTTTTCTTCCTTGATCCTATGCATGAAAGAATGAATGTGGCTCTGGCTTGGTGGGCCTGGCTTATTTTACTTAATGTGACTGGGTCCAAATTTAATAGGGTTGTTTCTGGTGAAAGCAAAGAGAGGACTATTGGCTAGGGTAGAGGACTGGAGAAGATGGGAGCGGGCTGAGACAGAGGAGAGGGATGAAGAAGAACAAAAGCCGTGGGGTCAGAGAGACGGCTCAGCAGTTAAGAGCACTGGCTGCTCTTCTAGAGGTCCTGAGTTCAATTCCCTGGAACCACACTGTGGCTCACAACCATGTATAGTGGTATCTGATGCCCTCTTCTGGTCTAAAGGCATAGAGCACTCATATACATTAAATAAATAAATAAATAAATAAATAAATAAATAAATAAATAAATAAAGGATATACATGTATAAAAATGTCTATGAAATGCATCATTTTGTATGTAAACCTAAAATAAATAATACTTTAATATTTTATTTTTATTTTTTAATTTTATGGATGTATGTGAGTCTGTGTGTGAGCAGGCGCTCGAGGGCAGATGTGTCTGTTCTCCCTGCAGCTGGAGGTACAGGCGGTTGTGAGCCTCCTGACATGGGCTGGGACTCAAACTCAGGTCCCCTGGAAGAGAGACATGTTCTCTTAGCTGCTGATCCATCTGCCCAGCCCTGAAAACAAATGATTTTAAAAGGAAGCCATGAGATGAAGAGGGAGACTGATGGAGGTGCTTGGGAGACTTGAGAAGGTATAAGCGAGATACACTGCATTCATTCATGAAATTTTCAAAGAAAGAATAACTTCAGAAGGACATAAAATAATTTGTCTAAAGATATTATAGTTACAGAATAAATAGACTAAATAACCAGAGGAGAATGATAACCAAAATGTAAAACTAAAAAAAGAAAGTTAAAAAAAAAGGGGCGGACGGGTAGGATAGTGGGAAGGGTATAAAGATAGGAGGGGCCTAGTTTGAGAGGAGGGGGCTGGCAGGAGTAGGAAGGGATGAATATGAACAGAGGACACTATATGCAAGCATTAAATTGTCAAAAATGAGCAAATTAAAATGTAAAGCATCTTAGGTAAGATTTCAGTTGAGAAGGGCAGGTCCCAGAGTGGGCAGAGCTGCACCCAGGCTGACAGATGTCATCATCCAAGGCGTCTTGCTTCCTGTGTCTGTTCAGGAAGGAAGCTGTGCAAACAGCTATGAAGGCAACCCAAGTGTCAGGGCAAAGCTTCAGCCTGCAGGTTCTAGGGACAAAGTGGGGCCAGCAGAGAACTGTGGTCTCCTCCTGCCCTGTCAATCCTTCCTGAGAACTGAACACCGGACCTTGGCTTAGGGAGAAGGGAAGCTATGGACATAGATTTCATATACCTACTCTGTCTGGGTGAGTCTACAGGGCTGTGACAAGTGTTTGCTTGGGTGAGAAAAACTCACAGCAGGGTCAAGGTGTTGAGTATGGAAATGCAGAAATGAGGGTGTCTATGTGTGGGTGTGGGAGACTTGGTATGGGGGGATCTCAAGGACATCTGTATCGGTGCCACACCTAAAGACACTGATTACTGCAAGAAGTTCAAGCTCCATAAGGGTCTCTGCATCTCCTTTTGGGCACCCACCACGTTGCCTGGTCATGCCACCAGATTTGAAAGGGGTTGAGGTGCAGGAACAGCCGAATGCAGAGCTGTGGGTAAGAGGCAGATTTTTCCAACCATCCCCATCCTGGGGCTGATTTTAACAACATAGGTTTGAACCTACCCACATGTAGATGTTTCAGTACATGAAGAGGAAGATGGGGCTGCTGGCTTAATTGTGTCATACAGCAGCTCCCATTTAAGAGGCTCTTTGTTCCTCCTTGGTGCAAGAGTAGGGTTAAGATGTGTGGGCATGGCAATCAGAAGGCCACATCTGCTCTGTTCCTTCCTATTTTACTGCTCACAGTCTTCCCTCCAGGTCAGTGCTTCTTTCTGTGTATGCTCTTTAGAGAGAGTCTCCAGTCACAGACCAGGGTGAACAGCTCCTCTGGGAAATGTCCTGATACAGCCGAGTTGCTTTATTGGGACAGCTGTAACTAAGTGCCACCAACTTGTTGGTTTAGAACAATGGAAAATAAACTTCTTGATTATGTGAGCTATGGAAATAAAGGTGTAGACAACACTGGTTCCTTTGGAAGGAAAGAAGGGAGATCTTATTCCATGCCTCTCTTTGTCACTTCTGGTAGCAATTGGCAATGTGCTTGGGAGCATCATTCATTGTTGCTATTGTTTGACATTTTTAAAATTATGTATTTAAAGACGGGGGCCTTAGTCAGGGTTTATATTGCTGTGAAGAGACACTGTGACCATGGCAACTCTTATAAAGGAAAACATTTAGTTGGAACTGGCTTACAGGTTCAGAGATTTAGTTCATTATCCTCATGGCGGGAAGCCTGGCAGCAAACCATCATGCTGGAAAGGTAACTGAGAGTTCTACATCTGAAGTGGCAGGCAGGAGAGAGAGAGAGAGAGAGAGAGAGACAGAGACAGAGACAGAGACAGAGACAGACAGAGAGAGAGACAAAGAGACAGAGACACAAAGAGAGACACAGAGAGAAACGGTCTGGCTTGAGCATTTGAAACCTCAAAGCCTATACCCACTGAAATACTTCTTTCAACAAGACCCACTTACTCCAACAAAGCCAAATGTCCTAATCCTTTCAAATAATTCCATTCCCTATGAATCCCTAGGGGCCATTTTCATTCAAACTACCACACAGGTAACCAGAGCTGGCCTGGAACCTACAGAGGTCCACCTGCCTCTACCTGCTGAGTACTGGGATAAAAGGCATGCACCACCATAGAGTGCTCCCTTCTGAACCCCCATTAGGCACAGGCCACACCCAAACACCAATTTTCAACACAAAGAGATCTAATATTAAGCAAGACACAGAAACTGGGTGGCTGAATCTTAATCAGACAGAAACAGCAGCAAGCGGCTCTGCAGGAGTGGATTTTAAGGAGAAAAAAGAATTCTAGCTAGGGAATCGAGTGGTAGCCTTGACAGTCAGTTTTTGGAATAAGGAAATGGCCAAATAAGGGACACAAAAGAAGGGGGACCTCTCAGTACCATGTTTGCCATGTTTGGGCCATTAGAGCCCTTCACTGACTAGTGTTTAATCATTGGATGTCCAAGCCACAGTGGAGGAGAACCAAATCCTTCAAGCTGATCTCCACACACATGCCGTGGTACATATGCACTCACGAGCTCTCACAAGAGCACACACGTAGCATATACACATGGTAGTAACTCACTAAATGAAAAACAAAGTGAATACGAATGTTTACATGGGTTTCAGTACCAAGAGCCCTCCACAAGTAGGACAAAACCACAGCTGACGAATGGCAGCAACCGGAGGAATGTCACTGATGGCAACTGTGGGTCTGGCCCCTGGAGCCATCTGTGCCGAGCTTGATGCTGCCAGGCCTTTTTTCCTTTGCTCTGCTGGCATACTACTGCATGGGCTGAGGTCTGAAAGTAGGGCCCTGGGCAGCTATGGTTCTACAGCTTTGAAAGCTCATTCACTGTGGTGGCTTGAAGGAGAATAACCACACAGGCTCATATGTTGGAATACTTGGTCTCTAGTTGGTGAGACTCTTTGGAAAGGATTAAGAGATGTGGCCTTGTTGGAGCAGATGAACTGGAGTTACAGACAAGAGCCACCATGTGGGTGCTGGAAGTAGAAACCTGGTCCTCTGGAAGGGCAGTCAGTAGTCTTAACACGTGTATCTTTCCACCCCATATATACTTTATATAAATATTTATTCTTTGAAAAATTTATACATATATACTATACATTGTAATCATTTACCACCACTCTCCCCTTTAACTCCCTCCAGGATTTCCCTGAACATCTCCCTCCCAAATCTTCCTTCCTTCTTTCCTTCCTTCTTCCTTTCCTTTTTCATTACTTCTTTCCTTCCTCCTTCCTCCTTCCTTCCTTCCTTCCTTTTTTTATTCCTTCATTCTTTCCTCCCTCCCTCCTTCCCTCCCTTCCTCCCTTAACTCATTGATTTTAATTAGTGTTGACGACATGCCTGTAGGTATGAGGTCACCCAATGGGACACGTGCGATCTACCTGTGGTTACACCCCGAAAGCAAAGTGGCTCTCCTTCCCTCAACAGCAATTAGCTAAGGGTGGAACTTCAGAGTTCCCACCACTCCCTGCTGGAAACCCTTCTCCCCAGCCCCCAAACAGGGTTTCTCTGAGTGGCCCTGGCTATCCCAAGAACTCCCTCTGTAGACCAGACTGGTCTCAAACTCAGAGACCCACCAGCCTCTCTCCCAAGTGCTAGAATTAAAGGTATGTACCGGCTTGATCCTGTGTAGCTGGCTGCTGTGGCTTCATATAAATCTCCAGGAGAGAGGGTAAAATTACCCAAGGCACATTGATTTTTAAACAGTTACTGAGGTAAAAGTCACAGAACATAAAACCAGTGACTTGAAAGTCTACACAGCAGGGACAGTTGGTATATTCACAGTATATAGCCACCACCTCTATCTAGTTCCAGGATACTGTCACCACCCCCACAGAAACACTATGCTCATTAAGATTCCCACACCTCCTGCTCCTGGCATCTACTAATGAGCTTTCTGTCTCTCTGGATTTACATATTCTGGATAAGGTATGGAACAGAACGACACAATGTGTAATTCTTGGTCCCTCACTTTTAGTTAGTATGTTTTTCATTCTGTTCTCCTTCCTCCACCCTCCAAGTCATCCTCCTTCCTCCATCCCCAAGGGCAAAATTTATAGGAAAGTAAATTAATGCCCACTCTACATGGAACTAGAGATAGAAGCCACTGTTCTATGCATGACAGTCAAGCACTCTGCCAGTTGAGCTAGATCCCAGCTGTAGACAGTGTCTCTCTGTGTCCAGGCACTCAGTTCTGTCCCACCAGTTGACTCCCAAAAAAACCACACAGAGACTTAATATTAATTATAAATGCTCAGCCAATAGCTTAGGTTTATTTTCAACTAGCTCTTATAACTTAAATTAACCCATTTCCATTCATCTATATGCTGCCCCAAGGCTCATTTACCTCATGTACGCACTTTCCATCCTGCTCAATTTGCATCTCATGGACTCTCCTCAAGACTCCTCGGACTCCACCCTCCTTCTTCCCAGCATTCTGTCTGCTCCAAAAATCCTGCCTACCTATCGGCCAATCAGCTTTTTATTAACAATGAGAACAACATATTTCACAGTGTATGGAAGGATTATTCCATAGCACCTGATCTTGAATTTAAAAGCAAGAATTAAGAAGACACTTACCTCCTGGCAGTGGTGGTGCACACCTTTAATCCCAGTACTCTGGGGACAGAGGTAGATAGATCTCTTTGAGTTTGAGGACAACTTGGTCTAAAAAACAAGTTCCAGGACAGCCAGAGCTGTTATGTGAGAAACTTTGTCTCAAAAAAAAACCCACCAAATAATGATGATGATGATGATGAGGAGGAGGAGGAGGAAGAAGAAGAAGAAGAAGAAGAAGAAGAAGAAGAAGAAGAAGAAGAGGAGGAGGAGGAGGAGGAGGAGGAGGAGGAGGAAGAGGAGGAGGAGGAGGAGGAGGAAGAAGGAGGAGGAGGAAGAAGAAGAAGAAGACGAAGAAGAAAAAGAAGAAGGAGGAGGAGGAGGAAGAAGGAGAAGGAGAAGGAGAAGGAGAAGGAGAAGGAGAAGGAGAAGGAGAAGGAGAAGGAGAAGAAGAAGAAGAAGAAGAAGAAGAAGAAGAAGAAGAAGAAGAAGAAGAAGAAGAAGAAGAAGAAGAAGAAGAAGAAGAAGACACTTATCACTCATGGCCATACTAATGGTTACCACCACCTCTGCCCACCCTCAAGCTCTCTCCTAGTTAGCTCTAATTGTCAATTTGACACACCCTAGACATGGCGTAGGATCATCTGAGAGGAAAGCCTCCACTAACGAATTGCCTAGATCAAACTGGGTATGTCTATGGGGGATTGTCTTAATTTCTTGGCTACTAATTTATGCAGGAGTGCCCAGCCTCCTGCATAAATATCCCTGTGGAATATTATTTTAAACTGTGTGAATATATGTTGCCATGGTTGAATTAATAAAGAAGCTGACTGTGCCAGCCAGACACAGAGAGGAAACAGGAGAAAGAGAGTCCAAGGTGAAAGAGAAGTAATGACCGTGGCAGAATGTAGATTAGTAGAAGTGGGTTAATTTAAGTTGTAAGAGTTAGCTAGTAACAAATCTGAGCTATTGGCCAAGCATTTGTAATTAATATTAAGTCTCTGTGCATTTATTTTGGAGCCAGCAGTCCCAAGAAACACTCAACCTACATAGCTCACTGTTGGTGGCACCATTGCTAGACAGGTGAGCCTGGGCTGTATAAAAAGTCAGCTAAAGGGCTGGAGAGATGGCTCAGTGGTTAAGAGCACTGCCTGCTCTTTCAAAGGTCCTGAGTTCAATTCCCAGCAACCACATGGTGGCTCACAACCATCTGTAATGAGATCTGGTGCCCTTTTCTGGCCTGCAGGCTTATGTGCAGACAGAATCCTGAGAATACTGTACACATAATAAATAAACGAATCTTTAAAAAAAAAAAGTCACCTATATATGAGCCGGGTGAGTGAACCAACAAGCAGTCCCTCCCTGGTTTCTGCCTCCTAGTTCCTGCCCTGATTTTCCTCAATAATGGATTGTTGCCTTGATGTGGAAACTAAATAAACCCTTTTCTCCACAGGTCACTTTTGATCAGTGTTTTTATCACAGCAACAGAATGAAAGTAGAACAGATTAGAACTCAAACAAACGTATATTGCTCCAGATAGGACACTGATGACAGACCAAAGAAATGATTCTGGTACTGGTTGTTTCATGGTCTCAGACTTGACCAGGTGTCTCCAAGTTTGTGTGTGTGTGTGTGTGTGTGTGTGTGTGTGTGTGTGTGTTCAAATAACTGAAAACATACACAAATGGTAAAATAGCAAGGGTCTTTATTCAGAATCAAAGAAAAATCACAGGTCAGATAGACTACAAAATTATAGCAGGCTACCCGGCCTAGACGGCTCAAGAGCCCTTGGTTACTGTCTGGGACTTCCTTTTGTGAGTCTAGGAAGAGGGACTGGTTGCTGGAGGCAGAATGCAGGGGCCTTTTGGATTTGATTGATAGGCTTAGATATATAAGCCTTTATTTGTTGCACACATCTTTACCTAAGATGCATCTGATCTTAATCATGCATAGGTATAGTACAGTGAAGAGTGATTTGCCCTAAATGCTTATTCCAAGGATGTATTTTGACGTACCATTAATGCACCCTAAATTTCTTCAGCCTGTATTGAGCCCTTTCATTTAGTTTCAGGATGTTTTTGGTCACAAAAAAATGAGTCACCCAACATTTCTTAGGGAGGAATGACATAGTGCATTGTTTGGACCCTGGTCTATGCATGAAGCGGGGGTCCCAGGTTGATATGTGCATTCTAAGGAAGATAGTGTGTATATTGCTCTAGCCAAATGGCATCCTAGGTTACTCAGTTAGCCCTACACTTGCCTACCTCGATTCTACCCAAGTCTATCTTGGTGAACCAGTGAGTTGTGCCAGGAGTATAAGGGATTACTATAGGAGCTGGGCTTACACGGTCAGCCACATCAGGAAAAAGCGTGCCCCAGGATAAGTCACAACTGATAAAAGCAGCACCCCTGGAACTGCCCACAACTTGTGCACACTGAAGAGCCTTTTCTCCCCAGCAATGGTGATTGCCTTTATAACCCTGGAAGGGGCTCCTTGTGAATATCCTGAGCTGGGAAAGCTTCATGAGCCTTGCAGGTTTTGTTCACTCCCTAAGCCTAGTGTATTTTATCTACTCCCACTTTTTTTTATATACTCTCCTCTCAGCCGGGAGGTAGTGTTTCAAGTCGGAGGACACAGTCTCTCTCTCACCGAGGTTTCTCTTCTTCCAGGGCTGTGCCTGTGCTATGGCGATGAGGAAGAGAATGGTGAGTTTCCACACGACCTCTACGTGCTCCCTGCTCCACTCTCCGTGACCCTCTCCCTTTGTAGTAGCTGCAAGTGTTCCAGATCTGAGGAGAATGGTTTCCCCCAATGTGAGTGCTACACCTCGGAAGAGAAAAGTATCCCGCAGTCAGGAGTCAGGGAATGCCCCAAAGTCAGCCCACACAACAAACCTCACACAAGAAATTTACTGGGACAGACACAAGAGAGTGATCGCCTCTGCCAGGACGAGAAGCAGCGAAGAACTAAGCAGCAGGCAGGCATTCTATGGAGGGTTTCTACAAGGGGGTAGCATTTTCAGGGTGGGGATCCATAGGGTTTCAAGTCCTGAGCTTAGGGTGAGATCAGGAATTGGTGGTTTTCCAAACTCAGGGTTGGTTTGTTCCCAAGTTCAGGAATTGGTGGGTTTCCAACATCAAGGATTGGTTGGTTTTTGAGCTCAGAGATTGGTGGGTTTCTGAAACCCCGAAATGAGCTTGGGCTTTTTGCCCTACATTAGCTACTTTTCCTGTTGCTGTGATAAATCCTGATAAAGCAAGTTAAGGGAGAAATGATCTGTTTGTCTTACTGTTTGAGGTTTCAGACCCTATTGGTGGGGAGGTCACAGCAACCGGAGCTTGGGGCAACTGGTTATATTGCATCCATATTCAAGAAGAAGAGAGTGGGCAGGATAAGATGGCTCAGTAAATAAAGGCAGGTGCTGATTGACAATGTGGAAGCCCACATAGTAGAAGAAGAGAATCAACTCCCAGAAGTTGTCCTCCTACATCCATATATACATTGTGGCACACACGCACTTCACACACACACACACACACACACACACACACACACACACACACACACACACTCAAAATGAAATTTTATTTTAAAACTTTTTAAAGAATATTTTATGTATATAAGTGTTTTCAAGCATTTGTGTGAATATACCATTATGTGCAGTACCCAAAGAAGCCAGAAGAGGTCACTGGATCCCCTGGAACTGGAGTTACGGGCAACTGTGAACTGTTGTGTACGCTCTGAAATCCAGCCTGGGTCCTCTGCAAGAACAGCTAGTGCCCTTAACCATGACCCGTCTCTCCAGTCCTAAGCTTAGAAAACAAAATATTTTAATCATGTGTAAGTGTGTTTGTATACATGAATTCTGTGCCTTTGGAAGTCAGGGTGTCAGATGCTCTGGAGCTAGAGACACAGCTGGTTGTGAGACACCTAACATGGATCCCCTAGAATGCTCTTAGTCACAGGCCATCTCTCTAGCCTTAAGAAATAATACTTAAGGGGGCTGGAGAGGTGGCTCAGAGATTAAGAGCACTGGCTGCTCTTCCAGAGGTCCTGAGTTCAATTCCCAGCAGCCACATGGTGGCTCACAGCCATCTGTAATGAGATCTGGTGCCCTCTTCTGGCCTGCAGGCGTACATGGAGGCAGAATGTTGTATACATAATAAATAAATCAATCTTTAAAAAAAAAAAGAAAGAAATGATACTTAAGAACAAGAGAGCAATGAACCCTTATGCTCAGTTCACTTTCTCCTTTAAAAAAAAATCTTGCATTTACTTATGTATATGGGTTTGTGGGACGTGAACATGTCACAGCATGTATATGGAGGTCAGTTTTATCCTTTACCAGTGTGGGCCTCAGGAATCAAACTCAGGCTCTCAGGCTTGGCAGTGAGACTTTTAGCAGCTGAGCCCTCCTGCTAGCCCTCTTCATTTTATACAATGCAGGACCACAGTCTAAGGAATGGTGCCACCCATAGTGGATGGGTCTTTCCATGTCAGACAAATAAGATAGCCTCTCACAAGCATGGGCTAAAAGCCTGTCTCCCAGGTGATTAAAGACTTCATCAAGTTATAACTGATATTAACCATCACACCTTTAATCCTTAGAATTCTAGGAGAGGTTTACCATGATGGAAAGTCAATTAACTCTGAATTCTTTCCAGAGGAACTTCCCATACCTTCCATCAGTGCCTGGCCCAGCTCTGTGGTCAGGTGCAAGAGTAACGTCACTCTCCGATGCTGGACTCATTTCCAGAATGTTACAGTTACTCTGGGAAAATTGCACAACTCTGGGTACCAGCAGGAGCTAAGATCAGCGGCAAAGGAGGCTGAGTTCCACCTCACTCATGTGCAGCCTGAAGATGCTGGGGGCTATTTCTGTGCTTACAGGACAGCAGCTTCCCACAGGTGGTCAGCACGGAGTCAGCACTTACAGCTGGTGGTCACAGGTGAGCCGAGCAGCCTCAGACCTTCTCCTCATATGTTTTGAAATTTACACTTTTTTAATTTATTGTGTGTGCATGTGTGTACACATACATGCCCCAGCCTGTGTGAGGAGGTCAGGGGACAAGTTATGACACTTGCTTATTTCCTCCAGTCCTTGAATTTTTAAAACTCATTTTGTGTATGTGTATGATATATGTGTGTATGTGTGGGTGCAAGAGTACTATGGCACACATGTGGAGATCAGAGGACAGCCTTGGATGATGGTCTTCCTCCTGCCTTGTTTGAGGCAGAGTCTCCTTTTTGCATTGTTGCTGTGTACTCCATGCTAACTGGCCTGAGAGCTTTCAGAGGTCCCTTTGTCTCCACCTCCCACTTCCCTGAGGAAGTGCTGGGACTACCGGTACTACCAGATGCACCAATCCAGTTTTACATGGGCTCTGAGTATCTGAACTCAGGTCTCTAATACTAGGGCCTTTACCCACTAAGTCATTTTCCCAGACTTGCTTTTTGAGTTTTAAAATAATAATGCTATAATAATTATAAATATAGTTAGCTATAACTATATTTTATAATTGTATATACTTTGTAAATTACTATTTATATTTATAACTTCATTTGTTTAGTTTTCTAATAATTGTTATAATAATTATAAATAGATATAATTGATTATATTTATAACTAATGACAATGACAAGGTTGGCCTTGGCCCAGGCTGTTCTTTAACTCATTATATAGTTAAGGATGGCCTTGAACTCCTGATGCTCTTGTCTTCCCCTCCTAAGTGCTGTCCACCATGACTTGCTCGGCTTTTTAGTCAAATTTGTATTATTATGCAACTCTTGTACAAAGTGATAGGTTTAATGACATTTTCCTTCAAGTATATCATTGCTTGGCATTATTGACCCCTCGCTAAGTTCCCCTCCCACTCACCCTCCTTCCAAATGGTCAGATCAGTTCCTTTGTGGACATGTTCCTTCTTTTCTAATGGGTCTTGGCTGGAGACTCCAGGAAACAATAAAGCTACAATACCTCAGAGGGGACTGGAGACATGGAGCTGAGTGCAGGGGATGAGGTTCTGGCCAGAGATTTCAACTAGGTCTCAATGATGTAATCATAGACGAATGCCTCAGAAGAGGGAATTAATAGAAAATCTGATGTCATGTAAGGTCAGTAGATCAGTAGAAGATGAATACACAATGAACCAGATGTCACAGCTTGGAAGCAGCAACTTATCATTGGGGTTTTAGAGCCAAATATGAGTACACGAAGTTCTAATGACTGTGAATTAAAATCTATTAGAGCTATAATGTGTAATTGATTTCAAGGCAGTGAGCACATTATTGGAGCATCTGTGATCACAATACTCAGGAAGAGGACAGTCAGAAATGAAATTCTAAAAAGAAAATCATAGATAGTGAGTGATCATGCTTAGTAGTCTACAGTTAGACTATTAAAATAACCACAAATTTGGAAGCTCAAAACATCCATTTTTTTAGACAGGGTCTCAAGTAGACCAGGCTGGCCTTGAACTCCTAACATAGTCAAGGACAACCTTGATCTTCTAATCCTTTTGCCTCTCCCTCCCAAGGACTGAGATCGCAGGCATGAACCACCTCGCCCAGCTTACACGGTACCAAGGGGATCAAACCCAGGATCTTATGCATGCTAGACAATGAATCAACCAACTGAACTGCATCTTAGCCCCATTAAACATCCATTTGTTTGTCTTACAGTTTGAGTGGGTCAGGAGGGAAATAGGTTTCGTTGAGTTTTCTGCTTTGGGTCTCGCAAGGCTGCAGGCAAGTTTTCAGGGCTGCATTTTCTTCTAGAAGCTGGATTGGGGAAAATTCTTTTGCACTGGTTTAAGGGGAGTTCTTAGATAATAGCATACTGTCGTGGGGATGACACTCAAACACTCTGCTGTGTTTGCATATTTGTTGGTTAGAAGCAAGGCCTAAGTATCCAAGCTCAAAGACAGAGGAGTTGACAGGAGTGTGAATACCAGAAGAAGGTTAGCCTCATGAAGCTACTTGGTGGCTGTCCATCACAGTCCTAGGGGATGAGACATACCCAGTCACACTGACATCTGAAGACAAGCCTTTGTGGGTAGAGAACAGGAAAAGCCAATATCAGAAAGCGTGTTTCTGGAATGGAGGAATGAAGTGGAAAGGAGAACAGAGAATGAGGGAGAGTACAAGAGGAGGGGGTTGAGAGCACCTACACCTCGGGTCCTGTCCTAGCTTCATTTCTATTATTGGGATAAAATACATGACCAAAACAAACAACAGCTTAGGGAAGAAAGAGTCTGCTAAAACTCCAGGTATCAGCCCATCCTTGAAGGAAATCAAGGCAGGAAACTGAGGCAGCTAGTCATGTTCACAGCCAAGAACTCATAATTCCACAGTCAAGAGCAGAGAGAGAATGAATGCACCCAGCTCATTTTCTCTACACTTATACAATACAGGACCCAAGCATAAGGAATGGCACCACCCACGTTAGGCCTTGTCATTCCTTACCTGTAAATATAATCAAATCTGTCCCCCACCCCTTGCCCACAGGCCAACATGATCTAGACAGTACCACAATACTCTCTTCACAGGCGATTCTAGATCGTGTCAAAGCGTCGATTAAAACTAACCATCACAGGTGTTTAAACTGACCATGGATTTTGTTAAACAGAACAAGACTCCACTGGCAGCACTGCAATGGGAGAATAAAGTAATTTATTTATATGTTGTAAGGGTTTCAGGATTTGGGGATGTGGATTAGAAGGATGTGCTTTAAAGGAAAATGTCCCCCAACAGGAGTGGCACTGGTAGCAAGTGTGGCCTTGTTTAAGGAAGTTTGTCCCTGTGAACTCTGACTTTGAGGTCCCTTTTGCTCAAGCTTCCCTCAGTGTGATAGTCAGCTTCCTGCTGTCTGCAAGATGTAACATTCTCAGCTCCAGCTTGCCTGTCACCATGCTCCCCTTCATGATGACAAAGGACTAAACCTCTGAAACTGTAAGCAAACCCCCTCAATTAAATGTTTTCCCTTACAAGAATTGCCATGGTCGTGGTGTCTCTTCGCAGCAATAAAAACCCTAAACTAAAGTTGGGCAGTGGTAGTGCATGCCTTAATCCCAACACTCGGAGGCAGAGGCAGATGGATCTCTTAGTTTGAGGTCAACCTAGTCTACAAAGTGAGTTCCAGGACTACCAAGGCTACACAAAAAAATCCTGTCTCGAAAAACATACAAGAAAAAAAATCTTAAACTAAGACTCCGTGTTTTAGATAGTGAAATGTTTTCTCTCTTTTAAAAAAAAAACACTTAATTGACAAAGATTATACTCAAGGTGCACATTGTGTAATGATCATTACAAATTGAATACATTCCTCAACACCCACACTGTACATCAGAGTCCCACAAATTGATAGATGAAAATTTTCCATCTTGTCGTTAAGTACATTCTGGAGAATGATCTATGATAGATATATTTTCTATTTTGAATGAATAAGTTTATTAAGTAATAAATAGTGAGAGGGAGGTGATAGAGGAAGAGGGAGAGAGAGAGAGAATAAATTACCAACTTGGGTACTCAAAATTGTGATGATGCCTGCTTTTCGTCATCACACAGAAGGCAGGTGCATCTCTGTGAGTTCCAGCCCAGCGAGGGGTACACGGTGAGACCCTGTCTCAAAAAAATAATGGATGAGAGCTGGAAAGATGGCTCAGTGGTTAAGAACACTGACTGCTCTTTCAGAGGTCCTAAGTTCAATTCCCAGAACCCACATGCTGGTTCAAAACCATCTATAGTGGTATCTGATGCCCTCTTCTGGGTGTACATGCAATAGAACACTCATATACATCAAGTAAACATGTCTTTAAATTTAAAAAAAAAATGGACACCAAAATATCCAACAAGGAGCCTTGACTATTCATATCTCAAAAGACCAGAAAGTTAAGAGGTTGGGTGAGAAGGTAGGACTGGATTATAACCTTCTAACTCCCCTCACCCCATGGCCCTACTTGAGCAGGGCTAGACCCTTTATCCAAAAGGTGTCACAGGCACCCGAGACAGTGCCACCAGTTTGATAACTAGGCTTCCTGGCTCCTGGCTCTTATTTTGTTTTTAGTTTCAGGCAGGATTTCACACGCACTTGAGGCTAGCCTGAAACTTACTGTATCACCAAGGCTGGGCTCTAACTCAAGATCCTCCCACCTCTGGTTGGAGCACTGCAATTCTCAGAGTGTGCCACCACACACTGTGTCTAGAGCCTCTTAACCGCTCTGCTAAACTGTTAGGGGAAGCAAACTGATTCTGTGACTCTGTTCTTGGTAAACGATCAAATTTATGGCTGTGGGTGAGATGCTCACATGGAATTTTTCCCATGTGTGAGGCTCTGTCCAGCCCTCTCCAGCTGTTCCGACACGTGCTCTCAGGGGTATCTCATGATACAGCTGCCATTTCCGTCTCCGATGTACAGATGGAGTGGGAGGAGGTGGAGGAAATTCCCCCCGACCATCAAACAACAAACGCATCATCCTTACCACCTTCAGCTGCCTCTGCATCTCTCTCCTCTTTGTCTCCATCTACCTTATCTACAGATGCACTCAGCAAGGTGAGTTAAGAAGAGTTAATCTATCCATGCCTGGGAGAGAGAGACAAGAGAATGATTCTGATGAGATGTGGGCAGTGGTGGTGCATGCCTTTAATCTCAGCACTTGGGAGGCAGAGACAGGTGAATCTCTGTGAGTTCAAGGCCATCCTGGTCTACATAATCATTTCCAGGTCAGCCAGAGCTACATAGTGACACCCTGTCATTCACACACACACACACACACACACACACACACACACACATACAAACACGCACACACATGTATATATACGTAGACATATATGTAAATTCTTCTTCCTGGTATGTTTTATAGGTTCATCACATGAAGAGCCTCCCAAGAGGTAAATGAATGCAGTTTTTGGCAAGCTTCATGCCCCACTTCCTTCCCACTCCATTCTTCTAAGACCCCATTTAAATACCACTAATTGCTATGGTCAACCCTACCCACCCCTCAGCCTATTTCTGCCCCACCTCCTTCTCACTCAAGTCTTCATATCCTATACTTCTGTTTTCCATTCATATCCTCTCACCCATCTTCCCCTCCCCCATCCCACTCTCTCAGAACCAGCCATTCTAATTTTCCAAGGCAGGAGGAGACTACAGGTAAGTGATAAGATACTAGAAAAATCATGAGTTTTTTTTTAAGCAAACAAAGGAATGAGCCCTTTATATACTGTTGCTGGGGGTGTGAACTAGTGCAGCCAGTAGTGGAATTCTTAGCAGGAACTAGTGTAGTGTGAAAGTTCCTCAAAAATACTAATAACAGAACAAGCAAACGATCCAGCTACAGCTCTCCCGGGAATTTGCCTACAGGAAAGTCCCCCACACTTCCATATCAACAGTACAGCCCTAAGTTTCAGTTTCTTCCATGGGTTCATTACTCCCAACCTTGCCTGACATCAAGAAAGAGATTCATAAAAATGCACCCTGGGGGCTGGAGATATATGTCTTTGCCTTTAAGAGCTCTTACAGAGGACCTGGGTTCCATTCCCAACACTCACATGATGGCTTCCAGCTGTAACTTCAGTTCCAGAGGAGCCAATGCTTTCTTCTGGCTTCCATGGGCTCACACACACACACACACACAGGAACACACACACACAATGAAATAATCTATGTTTTATATATTATATATCATGCCTTTTGTCCCAGCACTTGAAAGGCACAGGCGAGGTAGGTGGATCTCCAAGTTCAAGGACAGTCTGGTCTATGCAAAGAAACCCTGTCTCCAAAAGCAAGCAAACAAACAAACAAACAAAATGTACCCTGATTTCAACTGCAACCTGGGTATTTGGAGCCTTTCCAGCCCCACCGGTAGAGGGAGGAGTGTGGCATTAGATAAGCTACCCCTGAGTTTATTGGGTGCATGCTATCAGTTAGAGACCCCAATCTGATTATTTAAATGCATCATTGTAAGGTTTCTCTAGCATGAACTTCTTCGTTTCAGTGACACTGAGAGCGATCACGTGTGTAAATATGAACATGAAGCCAGCTGCGCTGAGTGACACCTGGAATCCAACACTCAGGAGGCTGAAGCAGAAGACTGTGAATCTGAGGTCAACCTGAGCTGCATACAGAGAGCATATCTCAACATACACACAGAGAGAAACACACAGGGATGCACACAGAGAACATATCTCAACATACACACAGAGAGAAACACACAGGGATGCACACAGAGAGCATATCTCAACATACACACAGAGAGAAACACACAGGGATGCACACAGACAGACAGACACAGAGACAGACACACATATGTACACAAACATACACACAGACATTCAGAGACACACACAGACATACACACACACACACACACACACATGCTGTCCTTCCAAAGTTCTGTCACTCGACTTTGCAAGGCATTGTTTTAATATAGGAAGAAATGGAAGTGTGAACATTTGGATCCTCTATATAAATATCCTTAGCTCACGAGCAGATTTTAAATAATTTTCTCTTTTTATGATTTTTTTGGTGTTTGGGGTTCTTTATTATTGTTGTTGTTTGTTTGTTGAAACAGGTTCTCACTATGTATCCCTGACTGGCCTGGAATTTGCTATGTGGATTAGACTGGCCTTGAACTCACAAAGATCCACCTGCCTCTGCCAGCCAAATACTGTGATTAAGTGTGTGTGCCATCATGCTTGGCCCTTTTTAAAATTTTGTATTTCAAAATAATTCAATCAATGAAAAATAAAAAGTATGAATGGAAACGCACTGCCTGATATTGTATAGACAGCGACATTTTGCTTTCTTCTTCCTCTTCTTCTTCTTCTTCTTCTTCTTCTTCTTCTTCTTCTTCTTCTTCTTCTTCTTCTTCTTCTTCTTTTTCTTCTTCTTCTTCTTCCTCTTCTTCGTCGGTGTCGTCGTCGTTGTCTTCTTCTTCTACCTTTCTTTTTGTTTTAAGTTTTCTTTTTTTTTTGTAGTATTAAGACTTAAACACAGGACTTGACCCACACTAGGCAAGTACTCTCCGACTGAGATATATTCCCCACCCATATCTACCCTTAGTTTGTTTCCTCTCTCCCACCGTCACCAGAGGCAACACTATGTAACATAGTCTATATCTCTCCTTTGTTTTTTTGTTTGTTTGAGACAGGGTCTTAGGTAGACCAGGCTAGCCTCAAACTAACCTGAGGATAACCTGGAACTCCTGATCTTCCTACCTCCATCTCCCACGTGCTAGTATTAGAGGCTATGCCACCATGCCTAGCTTTGTCCCTGTGTGCTTTTTCCATACTTTTATTAAATAGGCATTCACTGATTGTCAATATATGGCAATACTTATGTTACTAAACATACATAAATACATACAATATCATGGTGGTTTTTAGCCCTTGCAATACTTGGTGCATTTGAAAGTTTTTAAGATGTTTTTAAAATTATTATTACACTTCTTTCATGTGTGTGAGTGAGTGCACACATGTGGGGATCAGAGAATAATCTGTGGAAGTTCGTCCTTTTCTTCCACCATGTGGATCCCAGGGATCAAACTGAATAGTCAGGCTTGTCAGCAAGCATCTTTACCCACTGAGCCATCTCTTAGACCCATTTGAAATTTGTTTTTGTTGTTGTTTTCAAGACCAAGGACTACTCCATATAGCCCTAACAATTCTAGAACTCTCTCTGTAGACCAGGATGACCTCAAGCTCAGAGATTCCCCCTGCCCTACTTCCTGAGTGCTGAGATTAAAATCATGTGCCACCACACCTGCCTTGAAATTGCTTTAACCTAAGCTGTAGATTCAAACTTGAGTCTGGGTAGAGGGGCCTGATGTTTCTATACGTTAATTTATATTTTATGTATACCCTCTTTGACAATTAGCTTAGTTTAGCCTCTTGGACAGAAGTGACAAAAGGAAAAATCCAAGTAAGGAAACCTTGGAAGGAAGGAAGGAAGGAAGGAAGGAAGGAAGGAAGGAAGGAAGGAAGGAAGGAAGGAAGGCTGGTTATGTAAGCAAGCTGAAGAAAACGCAGAGCTGTAGAGACATCCTCAGATGCCTGCATCCACATAATGAAAACCACTTCAGCTTCCCTTCCTTTGCCTCTCATCTCCATTTCTATTTCTGTGTCATTATTATTCAGACCAGCTGTTCCTATGAGTCTATGACTGATAATGACAATTCCAGGCTTACAGACTCACAGACTTTTAGCCAAGGAGAAAAGGGAGGGGTTGGGGGATCTTATTTAGTGGATCTGTTAGAGAAAAAAATCATAGACTCCCTTCAGAAGAGGCTAGAAAATTAACTCACAGAAGTGTTGAACATGGGAGTTTTAAAAAATTGAACATTTGCTCTCAGTTAGTACTCAAAGTCTTGGGTTCCATCTCCAGTACATAAACAGGCCTGTTATCCCAGCACTCAGGAGGTGGAGGAAGGAGGATCCGGAAGTTTAAAGCCATCTTTGGCTTCAGAGTGAGTTCCAAGCCAGCTGGGACACACAGCGCTGTATTACAAATGGAGAGAGGCTAGAGCAATAGCTCATCAGTTAAGAGTGCACACCTCTCTTGCAGAGGACCTGGATTTGGTTCCCACCACCTACATTGACTGGGTCCAGCTCCAGAGGATATGATGCCCTCTTCCAGCCTCTTTGAGCAATTGAACTTAGATGCACATATCCACACAAAGATACACATGCATACACAACAACAATAATTTTTGAAAAAAGCATAAAGCAAGCATTTATTGCCTGCTTTTTTCAATCTATAATCCAAGACAAGCAACAGTTATGAGGAAAATTTGTTGTTATGTAATTGCAGTAATGAATCCATAAAGAGGATACTCTCCAAATCCTATCTGTGACTTTAAAAAGTCCACATCATCAGGAATAATAACAGACAGCCTATCTTTGCGTCTACCTTTCCAGAAATATCAAGGTGGGATGTTGGGAGGCCATGATGACTGGTCAGAGGTTGCAGTCTATCATGGCCTGGCAGCTTTTTCCAAAGCCTGAGGACATGGGGACTCCCTCCTCCCTCAGCAGAACTTCCTGCTCTCTACCTGCCCTTATCTGGAGACTGCCCCTGAGCCTGGAGGACTGACCTTATCTGAGAGCAGTCCCTAAGCCTGGATGCCTGATTTATCTCTAGGGTGACCCTTGCTACAGTTTCCTGCGAGAGGCCTCCTCTGCTGCACATATGGTAACTAAGACTTTTGGTAGGAGCTTTGCTATGGGACCCTGATGTCACACAGGAAGGCTTATGACAGGAGCGTGCCACTTAAAGTAAATTAAGGTTTGTCCCCAGGCTTTCCAACCCTATATATTCCGTATACTCTAGAATAAAGTTGAACAGATTTACTGAAGTCATCTCCTGGAGGGCTTTCTCCATCATACCCACAGCTGTCTGAACCTTGTTCCCCACTCCTGCTCCCTCTTCCTCATGGACTAGTGATTCCCAAGGAAGAAGCAGAACTACAGTTGGATCAGAGGCTTGTGAACATCCAGAGGAAAGGTGGAAGGAACATGGGACAGTCATTTTTCTCATTTCTACAGTGATGAACAAAAGACCCAAAGTTCTCACAATCAAAACTATTAATATTTCCAAAGTCACAAAGGCTCAGATCCAAATCCCAGATCTGTTAGGTCCTAGACCCTCAGAAGTCAGATCTTTTTTTTTTTCTTTATGAAAAGGAGTAAGCAATAGTGATTTTGGCTTTATGGCATAGGAGTTTAGCATCCGTAACTGATATGTAAATAAGCATAGCTGGCTATGTTCAAATAAAGCTTTATTTATAAACACAAATGGAGGGCCATAGTTAGCCAACTCTCATTCTAGACCAATGCATTGTGTAAATCTGAGAAAATTACCAGGATAAGAATTGGAAAGACAGAACTCTGTGTTCTAGTGTATCACGGAAGATACAAAAAACAAACAAACAAACCTTGGATGGGCTGGTCTCTGAGGACCTTCTCATCTCTAATAAACTGGGACTCTGGATCTATCCATCAGATAGTGGGTGCAGTATGTCCTGGGCTAAATCCCACAGTGCTTTGGAAAGAGACTGAACATGCTCAGCAACTTGGTTGAATTTCTGGTTTCTCCTCTACAGCCCGAGCATTACCACTCTAAACACAGTGATGGAAGCCAAATGAATGTGCTGTACTATGCAGAGACCCACAGAGACAGCTACACATAGTAACCCACAAACAAACCTACATTCTTACTGAAAGCCACCGACATGTCAGAACCAGAGAACAAAACTTACACAGAGTCACGCAAGCATGAAGACACGGGAGAGACATGCAGGTATACACAAAGGCAGATGACACGCACACAGCTTACAGCCTATATTACCAAACTCAAAGGTTCTAAAGTCAAAGGTCATGATCTTTTTCAAAGTCTGACTAGTTAGGCTATAAGCCCTAGACCATCAGCTCCTCCATACGTATTCCTGATTAAAGTCCAGGGCATGAGGGGTCAGGAGAGAATGTTTCATTTCATCCAGACCGCTGTAACAAAGCACCATAGACTGCAAGACTCTTAAATAACAAATGTTCACATTCTGGAGGCTGAAGTCTGAGATGCATGTAGGACAACGCTATTGTCTGCCGATGACCCAAATGCATCATAAATGGCTAAATGGCTTCTTTGTGTTGTTTTTTTACCCAAAGACAGGATCTCCATGTAGACAGGCTATAGATAGGTGTAGCCCTGACTGTCCTTGAACTCACTCTGGAGAACAGGCTGACCTCACACTTAGAGATACACCCACTTCTGCCCCCTGAGTGCTGGGATTAAGGTTAGGGTTAGGTGCGCCCCACTGCTGCTCAACTTGTGTTGCTGCTTTTTTAAGGTGAGTGGGGTGGGGCCTATGAGATATCTTATCAAGTGAAGGTGCTTGCTACCAAGTCTAATGAGTTGAGTTATATCATCAGTACCCACTTGGTGACAGGAGACAGCTGACTTCCACTAGTTGCCCTCCAACCTTTACATGTACATACACACACACACACACACACACACACACACACACACACACAAATAAAAATACAATTTAAAAAATTGACGCCAACCAATGAGACTAAAGAAATGGTTCAGGAGTTAAGAGTACTTGTTGCTCTTGCAGACAGAAGACCAATGTTTGGGTTCCAGCACCCACATCTGATGGCTCACAACTACCTGTAACTCCAGTTCCATGGGCAGAGACTGATCGTTCATTTCCCAGTCACCCAGGCCTGAATGATACAGAAACTATATTAATTACAACACTGCTTGGCCAACAGTGTAGGCATATTTCTAGCTAACTCTTACATCTTGAATTAACCCATTTCTATTAAACTGTGTGTCACCACGAGGCTGTGGCCTACCAGGAAGGTTACTGCAGGTGTCTTTCTCCTTTGGCGTCTCCCTGACTCTGCCTACTCTCTCTATATATCTCTTCCAGCCTGGCTATATTCTGCCCCGCTACAGGCCACAGCAGCTTTATTCATTAACCAATAAAAGCAACACATATACAGAAGGACCTTCCACATCATCATCTGTAAACAGAGACTACTCTGGATGCCCAGAACCAAATCATCACACAGATACTATATTAATTAGAACAGTGTTTGGCCTGTTAGTTCAGGCTTCTTATTAAGTAACTCTTACATCTTAAATTAACCCATTTCTATTAATCTGTGTATCACCACAAGGCTGTAGCTTACCAGGTAAGGTTTTGGCAGTGTGTCCTTCTCCTTCGGCAGCTACATGGTGTCGACTCCACCTTCTCTCTCTCTCTCTCTCTCTCTCTCTCTCTCTCTCTCTCTCTCTCTCTCTCTTCCAGCCTGGCTATATTCTGCCCGCTACAGGCCACAGCAGCTTTATTCATTAACCAATAAAAGCAACACATAGAGAAGGACCTTCCACATCACAGCTCCAGGGTTCTGATGCCTTCTTCTGCACCTTCATGCCTCCCCATGCACCTACACTCCTTTGTACATATTCACTCACAGATACACAGACACACAGATACACACATACACACACACACACACACACACACATACACACACACAGACACAAGGTCTGACTCTATAACTGAGGCTGGCCTGAAACTCTTGGCGATCCTCTTGCCTCAGCTTCCCGAGTGCTGAAACTCCAGACAAGAGCTGCCACACCTGTGTGTTTGCAGGGTGAAAGGGGTGGCAAATCTCTGGGGTCTCTTATAAGGGCCCCATTATAAGAGGCCCCATCTCTTAACACCTTCATGTTGCAAATTCCAATTGCTGTGATAAAACATCATGACCAAAACCAACTTAGGGGGAAAGGGTGTGTCTCCTCTTACATTTCCACGTCACAGGTCCATCCCTGAGGGAAGTCAGGCCAGGATTTCGAGCAGGAACCTAGAGGCAGAAACTGAAACAAGGATCATGGAGGAATGGTGCGTACTGACTTGCTTCTGCTGGCTTGCTCAGCATGCTTTCCTATAGAATCCAGGACCCCCAGCTCAACGGTGGCACCAAACCACATCAACCATTCAAGGAAATTCCCCACAAACATGCTCACAGGCCAGTCTGATAGAGACAACTCCTCATCGAGGTTCCCCTTCCCAGGTGACTCAAGCTTGCAGCAAGCCTACAAAACACACACATCTGGGCTGTGCACACAGTCACCCATGCAAAAGTTTTAGGATTATGGTTCTTAAGGGAACCTCTACCACCCCTCCTGGCCCCTCTTCCCATACCACAGCCTCCCTGTGACATAGTAGCTAAGTCTCATGAGGAGCAGCTGATGGAGGAGGAGCATCTGCAGCTCTTCTCTTGCACACAGTCATGCTCTTTAAAACTTGGGAGCCCTCAGGACCATCTGTCCCTGCCATGTGGAGGAAGCTGGTCTTTAACAAGAAATAAGAATGATGATTCAAAACATCCAGGAACCGGGGGTGAGTGGCGATGCCTTAGGCTTCGTTTGCTTGATTCTAATTGCTTCCAAACTCAGCATCCCTCTGCTCTCCCTCAGTCTATCATTCTCTCTCCCTCTTTCCCTCCCTCCCTCCCCTTCTCTCTCTCCCCCCTCCCATATATATGTGGGTGAAGGTGCAGACACATGTAGAGGACAGAAGGCAACCTTAGGTGTTATTTCTCGGGGGTCATTGCCTTGTTTTTTGAGACAAGGTAAAGCTCTCACTTGGCCTGGAACTTGTTGAATAGGTTAAGCTGGCTGGTCAACAAGCCTGAGTGATCTTCCTGTCTTCACTCTGCAACACTGGGACTAGAAGTACATGCCATCATGTCTAGTTTTGTCTTGCTTCCTGAGCTCAAGGGAAAAATTGGGTTCTGGGGTTGGAGAGATGACTTAATGATTAAGAGTACTTGTTACTCTTACAGAAGACCCAACATCAATTCCCAGCATCCACGTGGTGGTTCCCAACCATTAGTAAATTCAGTGACAGAATTACCCAGGGTCCTCTTCTGACCTGCAGCACCACGAATGCACGTGGGTAAAACATTCTTATATGTATAATTTTTTTATCTTTTTGATTTTTCGAGACAGGGTTTCTCTGTGTAACAGCCCTAACTGTCCTGGAACTCACTCTGTAGACCAGGTTGGCCTTGAACTCACAGAGATCCGCCTACCTCTCTCTCCCAAGCGCTAGAATTAAAGGTATGTGTCACTACTGTCCAGCTATTTTTAAAAATTTTAAAGACTCAAAAAATAAAAAGTCAGGTCCTTATGCTTGATACTGACTGAGCTACCTTGCCCAGTCTGATCTATCATTTCTGACTGAAACAAAATGACAAAGAAAAGCCCTTGCATGTCTGTGTTTATTGTAATACTAATTGCAATAGCCAGAGCATGGAATCTGTCCAGCTGTCCATCATTAGGTGAATGGAAAGCTGGCATATGCACATGAGAAAGCTTTATTCAGTTACAAAAGAAAAAACGGAATCTGCCATTTTCAAGAAAATGGATGAACTGGGATCACCATGTAAATTGAAATAAGACAGACAAGTTTCATGTATTTTCCTTATATCAGGGAGTAAGAGGAGGACATGAAGTTAGAAGAAGGAATACTAGGGATATAAAAACAAGGTCACTGATGTATGCTGGCTTCTAGCTTGCTGAGAAAGTGCAAGCCCTGAGGTAAAGGAAAGACCCTGCCTCAGAGTAGCTCCACTCCACTTTCCTTTCTTCTACTGTGACAAAAAAGAAAAAAGAAAAAAAAGCAATTTAGGGGAAGAAGGATTTATTTGGCTTTGGCTTACACTTCTAGGTCATAATCTATCACAAAAATTCAAGGCAAGAACCCAAAGTCAAGCCTGCTTGCTTTCACCCATCCAAGGAACTCACTTTGTACCCAAAGAAATACAGTAGAAACTGCAGAGGATACTGTTTGCTGGATCACTGACAGACCTGTTTTTACTCTGCTGGCTTTCTTATACAACAGAAGCTCACCCTACCTAGGCTTGGTGCCACCCACAGGAGACTGGGCACAGAAATGCTACAGGCCAATATGATATAGGCAATTCCTCAATTGAGACACTCTTTTCAGATGATTCTGGTCCGTGTCAAACTGACAATTAAAATTAACTGGGACAAGTAGAGGGAGACAAAGGAAGATGTCCGATAACCTATTCTGACCTTTGCACAGACACACAGGCACGTTCACCTGCACGTGAGCGCACACAGACACACACACACATGTGCACACACACACACACACACACACGCATGCACACATGCACACGCACATACAAATAAATCTATCATGTATATAAAATGTTAGGAAAAGAGAGAAAGCATGCAAGGCCACAGTGGGAAGGCTGCCATCTGCCAGCCAAGAACAGAAGTTTTTCTTGTTTTATTGTTCTTGAACAACAACAACAACAAAAAATCCTCCTTGGAGAACTACTGACATTTGATCTCCAACTTCCAGCCTCCAGACTGTGAGAAAAATGAATTTGCCCTGTTTTGTTTTGTCATCTGGCCTATCCCTGAGGGATGTGCTGGGGAAAAAGCTGAGAATTATTATGAGACTAAAACCCTTTGGTCTACAGTGTTGAATAGAAGGTTGGGCTGAGTGAAGATGGATAATTTCCTGTCCCACTGTGAACAGAAGATCTCCAACAAGGATGCTGCAAGTGGTGAGGTCAGCTGCCCCTGACTTCATAGGCCTGGTCTGTGTGGGTGAGGGGGTCTCAATATGTGGGAGTCTGTGCTTTTGAGTGAGGGATTTCTCAGGACACACAGCAGCTGTGACTGCTGCACGCATGCACACACACTAGAGGAGGGGGGCATGTGCATACACAATTACATAAAAGTAGGAGGGAATGGTTTGGAAGAAAGATGTATAGGAATGGGCGTGAGATAAGAGAGGTTAAAGGGGGTGAATTTGTTCATAATACATTGCATACATTGAGGTGAGGTGGTCACCTTGGCTGTGAGCACAGGGGTGGTAAAGATGTAGGCACGCCAAACAACACATCATCCAGTCGGTAAATGGGCCAATGGAAGGAACAAGCAGTTCTCAAATGAAGAAAAACAAAGAGCCAATAAATACACGAAGAAGCGTTCTTCATCCTTAGTCATCAGGGAAATGCAAATTAAGGCTACATCGAGATTCCGGTTCACCCCACTCAACATGGCTATCATCCAGGAAATCAAAGACAAAATGGAAGAGAGAATGAAATGAAACAGACCCTTTATTCACCGCTTTTTGGAGTCTAAGCTGATGCAGCCACTATGGAAACCAGGATGGAAGTTTCTCAGAAAATAAAAAAATAAAAACAACAGAGCTAGCGTAAGATCCAGCTGTACCACTCTCTGGGAATACATACAAAGGAAATAAGTCAGCACAGCACAGAGACACCTGCATGCCTGCGCTTATTGCAGCATTGTTCACAAGAGCCAAAATTCGAAACCAATGATGTAAATCAACCAAAGAATGGATAAAGAAAACGTGGTACAAATGCACAAGAGAGGAGAATAAGAGACTTCAGAATACTTAGTCCTAAGGAGAAATCTATATGGCTCCCCCTCCTCGCAGAGCTCAGAGATCATGGAGGAAGAGAGGGTGGAACCAGGCACAGGGATGCACATCTTTGAGCCCAGCATTTGGGAAGCAGAGGCAGGTGAATTTGAAACCAGCCTGGTTTACATAGTAAATTCCAAGATGGACAGGGAGGGCTATGTAGAGAGTCCCCCATCCAGAAAACAAAACAAACAGGAGTTCAGACAGAGAATAAGAGTCTGAGGTGATCAATTGCAATGAAACAGTTTTGCAGACACAGGAGGACAGTTAGCTGCACATGGGAATTCAGAAGTTACAGAAGCATGCCCAAGACCTGTGCAAGCTTAAATCATCCCAGGATTTAATGGACGGGGAGGTGGTCTCAAGGGCCCACACCCCAGCTGAGGAGCTATTGATAGCTGCTCAGAAAGGGAGAACACATTTTCTTTAAGGGTGTGGTCCCTGGTGATGGGATGGTCCAAGCATTTAGCCAGCAATAAACTTCCAATGAAGGGAAAAAAAAAAAAAGAGGAAATGAAACTGAGTGGGTTGAGAAGTTGGTGGATCTGAGCGGACTCAGGGAGGACGGTAAATATGATAAAAACACATTCCATAATTTCTCAAAGAATTAATTCAATGCCATTTTTATTTATTTATTATGTATACTGTGTTCTGCTTTCATGTATGTCTGGACACCAGAAGAGGGCACCAATGTTGTGAGCCACCACGTGGTTGCTGGGAACTGAACTCAAGACCTCTAGAAGAGCAGTCAGTGTTCTCAACCTCTGAACCATTTCTCACCCTAAAATACCATTTTAAAGGGCCGAAGAATGGCTCAGCGGTTAAGAACAATTATTGCTCCTCCAGAAGACCTGAGTTAGGTTGCCAGAACCTGTGTTGGAGGGTTCACAAGCACCTGTACTGCCAGCTCCAGGCATGTGACGTACTATTGGGCACATACCCACTTATAGCCATGCATGATGAAAAAATAAATATTTTTAAAATACTATTTCAAAAAGCAATCAATACACCCAAGAGTTTTATTCAGACATACAGAAAAGCATAGGATTTTGTCATCTCCAGGGTGAAGAAACAGATGAACCTGGAGAGGAAGCAGACTCAGAAAGTGCCGCAGGCTTTCTCTCATTAGCGGAGTCTAGATATCCGTCCACACAGCATAGAAAGGGGGGAGGAGGAAGGAGAGCAATTGACTGGAGGAGGACAGGAGAGAGAAGGGCAGAGGGTGACTGCAAGCAAACTGCAGTTATCGATGTCTGTGAGACGGCAAAGGAGGGCTGGGCTGAGCCCAGCTGATAAAGTGCTTGCCTTGCACTCAGGAAACCCGTGATGCAGTCGGTCCCCGGCACTGTAACTGGATATAGTGATGTCTTAATGATGCCATACATCTTAGTCGCAAGACAGAGAGAAACAGGATTGGACTAGAAGCTTCTTCCCTGCTAGTTAGGCCTCATAGTGCCAGAAAGTGCTGTGCAGATTGCCGGGGCATGGCTGCCATCAACAGTATTCCTTAGCTATGGACCCTGTGCCAACACTACCTCTAGTAACATTTTGTTTGTGTTTTAACAAATAAAACTTGCCTGGAGATCAGAGCGCAGAGCTAAGCCACTAGAGGCCAGGCAGTGGTGGCACACATCTTTGATCCCAGGACTTGGGGGAGAGAGGCAGATGGATCTCCGATAGTTCAAAACCACCCTGGGCTACATAAGATTGAATCTGTCTAAAAGAGAAACAGAGCTCACACAAAGATGATCCCAGCACTAGGGAGGTGGAGACAGAGGCAGGAGTGATATGGCTTGGCAGAGAGAGGACTATAAGGCGGGAGGATGCAGGAACTCAGTGCAGTCTGAGGTTGGAGTCTAGGTGGTTGGTCTGAGGAGGCAGTCTGAGGACAGGATCGCCTTTGGTCTGAACATCGGTAGTAGTAAGAACTCTATAGTGACTGGCAGCTCTGCTTCTCTGATCTCTCAGCTTTTACCCCCTGATAGCTGACTCTGCGTTTTTATTATTAAGGACAATTATAATTTGTGCTACACTTACCAAACAGACCAGCACTATGTGCCCACTTGGGGCAGCATGGCAAGTCTTCTATAGGGGTAACTAATTGTTTTCTGATTGAACTTGAGGCCCTGATTGAACTTGAGGCCCGACTCATGGTAGGAATTCAAATCTGTCAAAAATCAGTGTTTGGCTAGGTATTGTGGTGCACACCTTTAATCTCAGTTCTAGGAAGGCAGAGGTAGGTGGAACTGTGTGAGTTTGAGGCCAGTCTGGTCTACACAGGGAGTTCCAGGCTAGCCAGGGCTATATAGTTAGATACTGTCTTGAAGCAACGTGACTTCTCATTCACTTTCTCCAAAAGCGCTGGGATTTTATCTGGCTTGAGCTGTGTAGGTCTTCTGGATGCTGTCATGGACTCTTTGAGTTCATATGTATATCAGTTCTTTTGTGTGTGTTTGTCTGGAAGATGCTGTTTCTTTAGAGTTATCTACCACCTTCAGCTTTTGTGGTCTTTCCTCTCCCTCTTCCAAACAGATCCCTGAGAGGGGAGAGATTTGAGGAAGGCATCCCACTTAGGAGTAACTGTTCCAAGGTCTCCTACCTCAATACCACCCAGCTGCAAACCTTTTTTCTTCCTACAATGGTAACCTGCTTGTAATATATACTGGCACAACCATGGAACAAATACTACAGAAGTAACCAACCACTGCTTCATTTATTTAAGGCCCACTCCATGAGATGGAAACCATGTCTGATGCTGCTGGATGTTACTGCAGAGAACCCAGGCTTGGTTCCTAGCACTGACACTGGGGGCTCACATTGGCCTGTAATTCCAGTGTCAGGGGATCTGACACCTCTTCTGGCTTCTGTGCATATAGATACACTCAGGCACACACACACACTCACTCACTAAAATAAACTAAATAACTAAATAAATAGATCTTATATATATATATTAAGTCAATAAAGCCATAGACATGATTATTCCATCCATTTTCTGCATTATCTGTTTCCCTCGGGTCTAAGTCTTTTTTGTTTAGTTGGTTTTGGTTTTTTGAGACAGGCTTTGTCTGCATGGTCCTGGATGTCCTGGAACTCTCTATGTAGAGTGGGTTGGCGTCAAACTCTTGTCTGCTTCTGCCTCCCAAGTGCTGGTGTTAAAGGCATAGACCACCATGCCCAGCACCCAAATCTTTGCCTGTGTTTTAGGCACCATAGAAAGTGAGTCTAACGACCTTCATAGTCATCTTAGGTCATAAAAACTTCCAGTCCTTTTTTTTTTATATTAGTCAGATGCAAGAAGAAAGTAAAATGGTGTCAGCTTAGTAATTGAAACTCTTTGGCAGGCTGCCTGCAGCTGCCGAGTTAGAACACTCAGCTATTTCTTTATTCCCCACCTGGACCTTCTATTCCTCTCCTGCTCTCTCACAAAGATGCAAGCCTGTATTCTGCACCTCCTGTACTGGGGATGCATCTCCTGTCAGTCAGCTAAGGACACCTGAAACCTCAAGGGCTCCTTCTGTAGATTTCCAGGTTCTCCCTGCAGTTCCACCACATACCTCCAGGTGGCGCTCGTGCAAAAGTCATTTCTCTCCCTGTTCTGAGTCTCTGTGTCCATTCCGTACTCCCCGAGCCCCATATCCCTAAACTGACATCAGACTCTCTCTATGGAGTTGAGGATGGTCTTGAACTCTATGGAGTTGAGGATGGTCCTGCTTCCTCCGCTTCCTGAGCGATGGAATTACAGACCTGTGCTTTCACGCTCAGTTTATGTGGTGCTGGCTTTGTGTACACTACAAGCACGTGGCTGAGTTACCTCCCAACCCTCCCCATTCCTCCTTTTCTTATTCCTCCTCCTCCTCTTCCTCTTCTTACCGTTTGTGTTCTCCCTTCCCCCTCCTATTCCTGACTCAACCTCAGATATCTAGGGTTACAGGCTTACACCACCAATGTCAGAGCATTGCCCACTGTTAAACCCATTTTACCAGAGGCTTTTGTGGGTACTGGCTTCCCATACCAGGCCTCAGGAGACCAGACCAAACCACATTGGAGTCCCCTGTTTTAATGGCCAAGTCATCTAACCGAGCTTTACGATAGAAAATTTCCAGTCCATCTGGTTCAGCATGGTAAGGAAATCCCCTGCGACTTCACTGGATGGTGAGGACAGTGAGCTATTCACATCCCCCACCCCCATCCTTGCTGCCTGTGAAGCTTACCTCCCTGTGACCTCGCCTTGCGGTTCACTCAAGAGCCTTTGGGGTGGGTTGGGAATGGAAGTAGAGTGAGGTGTGACCTCACTGCAGACCGTAGATGAGTCAGCCAGATCTTTCTGATAAATCACTTTGCAAATTTGCTTCTTCTTTCTTTCTTTCTTTCTTTCTTTCTTTCTTTCTTTCTTTTTTTAAACTCTACTCACGGAATAAGGGCAAACAAGTCATTTGTTGTAGGTTTGCCTTTGAACACCACAAACAAAAGCAAAAGCAAGAAAGTGTGAGATTACACCTGGCCACCTAAGCTTGTGAGCTAATCATAAACTGAGCAGTGTGGTGTGAGCTCACAGACACTTTGAAGGAGGCAGAAGAAAAACAACAGAAAGGATTCTGTGCTCTTCACAAAGGACAATTTCCCCATCCCAGGTACCAGGTAGTTTAAGCCACGCCCAACACTCAGGTGTGTTTTACTCTTTCTCTGAGCCCCTCTTTCAGTTTACTGTGAGGCCTAAATCTGCCTGTAAAATTCCCTTTTAATAAACTTCAGGGTTGGGTTTTTTTTGTTGCTTTTTAATAAATGAGTGATTTAAACCAAGTATGGTGCTGTATGCTGTATTTCCAGCCTTCTGGAAGTTGAGACTGGAGTTCAAGGCTGGTCTAGCCAAATCTATCAGTCCCAGGTCCCAGTGACAAAAGACCTTGTTTTGTAAAGCAAGGTAGAAAGGGTGAAATGGTTCCGAGGATAAAGGCACCAACTGCTAAGCCAAGCCATACAGCTTGAGTTCGCTTCCCAGGACCACTGGGAGGAGAGAATGGCCACCAACAAGCTGTCCTTCGTCCTCCTTCCATAAGTGCTCTGTGGAATGCACACGAAAAAGAATATTCATATACACAATAAATAGTTAAATGAGGTGGGTGGCCATACCTCTGGCCCTGCTGTGCACTTGCAAACATACAAACACCCCAGCATATACTATATTTAAAGTCATCAGAGTCAGAGAGACGTTTACCTCCTCGCCTGACTGGAAGCCAGAATGTGGGTCATCGTCAGAGGATTGACTGGGAAGCTATGTGACCTCTGAAATCAGCAGAGTCAATCAAATCATCTGAGCATTGATTGAGGAGCTATGTGACCTCCTGAAATCAGCAGAGTCAATAGAATGCTTGCACTCATTCCTCCCTTGCCCTGGAATTATCCATAATTTTGTACTCAGTCCAGCATAAGAACAAAACCAGAAACCGAATCTCTAAGCTACTTTTTACTCAGATAGTGGGTTAGCACCCTGAAGATTGCCTTCCACGCCTTCTTTAACTAGCAGCTTTTACAGGACAGGGGAATCAAAGTCATCCCAAAATTCCATCTCGTCCCTTTGGCCAAGTGGTCAATCTTGTCTCTGAGATGTAAGTTTCTCCTTATCCTCACCTGTCTGTACAGTGGAGGGTTCACAAACATCACTGTCCCAAGTCTTGCATTTGGATGGCATATAGGTTAAAGGTTAACTCGGAGCAAACACAGACAGGGGAAACCAGTCTTCCTTTTCGGGGTTCTTTGTTTCATAAATAAAAGAATTTAGGAGGCTGGGTAGTGGTGGCGCACATCTTTAATCCCAGCAGAAGGAGGAAACTCTCTGAGTTCGAGACCAGTCTGGTCTACAAAGCAAGTTCCAGGATGGCCAGAGTTACACAGAGAAGTCCTGTCTGGGGGTGGGAGAGAGATTTAAATTAATCACTTCATTACAGATTAAGAAAAACCCCAGGCAGGTAAACTGACAACCAATGTCTGGAGAGTGGAGGGGAGAAAGGAAGGGGTCAGCCATTTAACCGAGTTGTGGAGGTCAGAGGGGTGGCAGACAGGCAGCCTTGTGGCAGGGGAGGAGGGGGGAGGCTTTAGAGAAAGAGCAAGGAAACTGAAATGTTGAGGGAAACCCAAAGTATTAAGGAAAACATGCTTAGAAAACAGATTTTTTTAAAAAAAATGAATTTATGATCTAGAGAATAATTCAGAAAACACAAGACAAAGCAATACAAAAACAAAGAAAACAAAACAAAGCAGACAAACTTAAGAGTCCTCTGGGCTGCAATGCATGAGGGGATTCTAGGAAGAAAAAATACACCATCTTTTTAAATGACTAATTATTCTTCCCATCTCTTCGGCATGGCTTAAGATAAACCCACCTTCCTAAGGCTGGTCCCTTAACCAAAGAGACTGAACCAGCCCAATTGAGATGCTAGGTCACCACCCCTCCACCCCCCCCCCCCCCCGTGTCTCTCTCTCTCTCTCTCTCTCTCTCTCTCTCTCTCTCTCTCTCTCTCTCTCTCTCTGTGTGTGTGTGTGTGTGTGTGTGTCTCCCCGTCCCTCTCTCCCCCTCCCTCCCCCCGTAGATTTCTTCCCACAGAATGAAGTGCACATGTGTTCTTGAACTATAGAGCATGCAGTGTCATTTTGACAGCACCTGCCTGTTAGCCATACCAACCGCAGTCTCCCCTTCTGGCCCCCAGCTTTGATTCACAAGCCCCCTGAGAGTTTGCCTGTGAGTCTCTAATAGGCTACCTAGGTTCTCCAAGTGAGGTTGCTAGACACAGACAGTCAAAGAGGCTACCAGAGCCCTGCTCCCACTTCCTTCCCTACTGCCTGCTGGTTCTCTGAAAAAGCCTCTCTTCTGGCTTCTCTGAAATCTCTAAGAAGTAACACCCTTAACTCTGGCTCTTCAGCCTAAACTCTTCCTCAGAGGCATCACCCCCATTCTGTTGTCTGTCTGTCCAGACATATTACTTAATGTGCTTCTTAATCAAAAAGAAAACCCATCTCAGTTTCTCCCACACCTCAAATTCAAGATTTTGCAGGGCCCAGATTTCAGTCCCCAACTCCAACTTCTTAGAATACCCATTCTACTCTCTGCTTCCATGGGTTTGACTTTTTTAGATTCTCCATTTGGGTGACATCATGCGGTGTTTCCTTTTCTGTGCCTGCTTCATTTCCCAGAACATAACATCCTCCAGGGAGCATCTGTGTTGTCGAAGTGACAGGGTTTCCTTCTTTTTTAAAGCTGAATTATAGTTCACTCTACAACATAGTGACTATAGTTATCATAACAACAACAACATAATGTACCCTTGAAAACCACCAGCAGCACTTGAGCAGGAGAATGCACATCTGGAGTTCCAGCACTTGGGAGGAGGAGGCCGAGGAATCATAAATTCAAGATCACCCTGGGGGGCTGGAGAGATGGCTCAGTGTTTAAACATGCATGCTCCTTTTGCAGAGGACCCGAGTTCAGTTCCCAGCACCTGTATCAGGGGAGTTCACAGTCACTAACTCTAGCTCCAGAGAATCACACATCTTCAAACTCATATATATATATATATATATATATATATATATATATATATATATATATATATACATATATATATATATATATATATATATATATATATATATATATAATAACCAGGGAACTTAATGGGTTTTTGTTTGTTTGCTTGTTTTTCTTTCCGAGACAGGATTTCTCTCTGTAACAGCTCTGGCTGTCCTGGAACGTGTTTTGTAGACCAGGCTGGCCTATTGGCCTCAACTCACAGAGATCCACCTGCCTCTTCCTCCCAAGTGTTGGGATTAAAGGCGCATACCACCACTCCTGGCCCTTAAAATATAATTTCTAAAAGGAGATTTCTTTTTATTCTCTATGTATGAGTATTTTGTCTGAGTGTACGTAAGTGCAACAATGACCGCAGTGCCCATAGAAGTCAGGATGGGGGTGGGGTCCCTTAGAACTAGAGTTACAGGTAGCTGTGAGCTATGTCTGTTCAGGGAACTGCACCTGGGTCCTCTGCAAGAACGGCAAGTGCTCTTAACCACTGAACCATCTCTCCAGGCCCCAGTATAAGCCAGTGTGGAAGAGCACCTGTTTAGCATGTATGAGCTCAGCCTTGGAATCACCCCAGCCCAGAGCCTCACTAATGAGTGAAGAAGCTTCTAGGTGATTCTAGGTAATACCAGCACCTGGGGGGTCCAGACACTGTCAAGCAGGCAGATGCCTTCCACTGTGTGATCTGTTCAAATCCCTGGCCCACAGAATGTGTATTAATATAAAGGACAGTCGTTGGGTAGAGGGTGATTGTGTATAAGTCCATGAAAGACCAGAAGAGAGTTTCTGCATCAAAAGGAAGCAACCTTAGGAAGGGAGGAAGTGGTGGAGGCCATGACTCCACGCTGCAAGCTCCTGCTGTAGGTCTGAGTCGTCGCTACCTATCCTGCCGCTAGGTGGCGCCAGTGATCGTTTCCAGCCAAAGCGGAATAGGGAGGCAGCCAAGGCTCTCTAAGCCAACACTCGCGAGGGCCTGTGAACTAGTATCGAAAACGCATGCTTATTATTTCCTTAGAGAAACCCAGCTTCACGTTGCATCTCTCCATACCAATATTCGCTCTCTGAACCGCAAACCTCGTTCCCACACAGAAGGACCAGGAAACATGGCGGCACTCTGTCCTGCGTCACCTCTGGGTCTGCAGCCTGGAGAGGGAAATTGTGAGGTTCTTTATCTACTCTGCTCCTGTGTTTTGTGAAACAGGTTATCTGGTCTTATCCTTTGGGAAATGGCATATAGCTACACAGGGAGACCTTCAACTCATTGTCTCAAAATTTAAAAAGTTTAAAAAAATTACAATAAATCGGGCGTGGTGGCTCACTCCTTTAATCCCAGCACTCAGGAGGCTGAGGCAAGTAGATCTCCAGGTTAGAAGCCAATCTTGTCTACAGAGCGAGTTCCAGGACAGTCAGGGGTACACAGAGAAACCTATCTCGAAAAACCTAATTAATTAATTAAGTTTAAACCTGAAATATTGAAAACTGGGTGTGGCGGTGCACACCTGTAATCCCAGAACAGGCAAGGTGGAAACAGGAGACTCAGAAGTCTGAGGTCATGCCAGCAGCATGGCTCAGCTGGCAAAGGCGCCTGCCAGCATCCTCTTCTTGTTTTGGACCCACAATATTAAACTGAATTTTTTTGAAGCATTACTATTTTGTTTTGTTTTGTTTTTTTCAAGACAGGGTTTCTCTGTAACTTTGGAGCCTGTCCTGGAACTAGCTCTTGTAGATCAGGCTGGCCTCGAAATCACAGAGATCTACCCGCCTTTACCTCCTGAGTGCTGGTATTAAAGGCATGCACCACCACCACCTGGCGCATTACTAATTGTTTAAAAAATCATTTTAAAATCTTTTTAAATCATTTTTTCTTTCCTTATTTCTTCCTTCCTCCTTCCCTTTCTTTCTTTGTACATAATTTCTGGTAGCCCAGGCTAGCCTCAAACCCATTATGTAGCCAAGGATTACCTTAAACTTTTATTTTTAATTTTTTATTAGATTTTATTTACTGGGGGCAAAGGGCAGGTGCACCGGTACTTGTGAGGAAATCAGAGAACAATTTGCAGGACTCAGGTCTCTCCTGCCACCATGTGGGTCATTGTGGTCTAACTGGTTGAGTCATCTTGCTTGCCCAGCCTAGAACTTCCGGTCCTTTTACCTCAGCTTCTCAAGTGCTAGGACCACAAATATGAACCACCACACCTTACTTTTCTTTCTTTCTATCATATATCTATCTAACACCTACCCTGTCTGTTTATCTGTCTATCTATTTATCTATCACTTTGAAACAGTGAGTTAAGGTCTTGCTTTGTAGCTCTGGCCTGAAATCCACCATGTAGACCAGGCTGGCCCCATGCAATCCTCCCTCCTCTGTCCCTGAGTAGCGGGATTATGGGTGTGCACTCCACACCTAGTTTCATTCAATTGATCTTTAATTGACAAATACCTATATGTATTTATGGTACATAACTTGACATTCTGAAACACTTGACATTTGAGGAATGACTAAATCAAGCTGATGAATGTGGAAAACCTCACCTCTCCGTCATTATCTTGTGGGGAGAACACTTCAAATCTGCTCTTCTCAATTTTTGAAAGTACAATGCGTTGCTCTCCATGGTAGCCAACGTCATACTCTTAAAAGTTATTCCCCACTGGGCTTTCCTCCATGTGAGTCACTGACTGACTCAGTGGAAGCTCATACTTCAAATTCTAACCCAAAATAGGCCCACCACATGATTCAGCAATTCAGAGTCTCAGTGAAGACCCAAAATAATCGACATCAGGATTCAAACAGATATTTTAAACTTTAATTGCATTTATTGGTGTGTGCATTCATTTGGGTGAACTCTTGCTGTGGCATCTGAGTAGATATACGGTCAGAGGACAGCTCACAGGAATCAGATATCTTCCGGAATTGAACTCAGGACATCAGGCTTGAGATCAAGTAACTTAATCCACTGAGCCATCTTGCCAGTTCTCAAACAGATATTTGTACATCCACGTTTGTAGCAGGATTGCTTACAATAACCAAGAGGTTAAAACAACCCAGATGTATGTATATAGACAAATAGTTGGACAAAATGCGGCCTACGTGGCTGGGGATGTGGTTCAGTAAGTGTAGCACTAGCCTAGCATGCACAGCACCCTGCCTCCAATCCCCAGCACTGCATCCACCAGACATGGTGGCACTTGTGTGTGATCCTGTCATTTAGGAGATGGTGTCATGAGGATCAAGAGTATAGCTGCATTTAAAGACAGCCTCGAAGATGCAAGACGGTGTCTAAAACAAAAAACAATAACAAAAAAGTGTGGAGAAGTTATGGGTGCTTATAAGTATTGAAAATGTTACAGCATGTGGGATGGTGGTGGTGCACACCTTTAATCCCCACATTTGGGAGGCAGGCAGGTAGATCTCTGTGAGTTAGAGGTCAAGGTGAGCAAGGTCCAGAACAGGTAGGGCTGCACAGAGAAACCTTGTCTCAAACCCCCACTCTCACTGCCCCAAGAAAGAAAAATAAAATTATACAGCAAACTTATATTTTAAAAAACTTTTAAAAATTACCCCTCCGTGTGTGTGTGTGTTTGTATATGTAGAGGCCTAAGACAGACATCGGGAGTTCCCTCTATTTCTCTCCACTTTATTTATTGAGACAGAGTCTCTCAAATGAATCCAGAGTTCACTGGTATGAGCTAGTTCAATGACCAGCTTGCTCCAGAAGTCACCTGTCTCTGCCTCTCCAGTAATGGAATTACAGGCTACACCATGGCCATCCGACATTTCCTTGCTGCTGGGGTTTTAAACTCCAGAGCTCACGCATGCACAGTGAGAGCTACCTCCTCAGATCCTGCATACAGCTTTTAAAAAATGGGTGCTGAGCATTAAACTCAGGTTATTTATTCTTGTGTGGCAGGCACTTTATCTTTTGATCTATCTCAGGTCCATGTTTGCATCTTTAAGTGAAAATGGGAATTCGGTGTGCCCTCAAAACACTGAAAAAGAGGGCCAGTGGTACGGCTTAGTGTTTCAAGGCATTTGCGGGCCTTGAAACCCTTGACCCGAGTCACCCAAGACCCAAGTGGTGGAAGGAGAGAACCAACTCTCATAGTGTGTCAACACACACACACACACACACACACACACACACACACACACACTAAATAAGTAGAGTGTAATAATAGTTTTATGTGTATATATTTTTATGTTTGTGGATATTTTGCCTGTGTGAGCCACTGTGTAAGTCCTGGGAACGGAACATTGTTCCTCTGCATGAGCAGTCAGTGCTCTTAACCACTGAGCTCCCTTTCCAGCCCCCGAACCTAATAACTACAATTTTTAAAACACTGGTGAGGGAGGCCAGCACCCTCCTCTGTCCCCATATCCTGTGGTTTCTCGCACCTCACATTTCAGTACCGCTTGTTTTCTCCTGCACGCGAAATGAGTAACGATGAATCATGTCTGGATCCGCTATCACCAGATTCTGCTAGCCCCTTCCTCCTACACCTGCACACATAAGAAACACTGTGCAACAATGTGAAGGCAAGAGGAGAGGCCAGGTGGGTCCTCTGTCTTCTTGGTGTCCCCTGGACCTGGCTCCAGTTTTTTTCTTTTCATTTTTGGTTTTGAGAGACAGGATTTCTCTGTGTAGCCTTGGCTGTCCTGGAACTCACTCTTAGACCAGGCTGGCCTTGAACTCACAGACATCTGCCTGCCTCTGCCTCCCAAATGCTAGGATTAAAGGCGTATTCCACTACACCCAGCTCCAATCCTAAATCTTTTCACTCTGCATCCATCTTCTCTCGCTGTGAAAGTCTGATATCAGTGCAGCAGATGTAGGGAGCCTTTACAAAATCACAAAAGCAGACTTCACATGAATCTACAAGACGTCCACTTAAATCTGCATTTTCAGGAAGTGTCTGGGAGGTAGCTCAGCTAGTGGAACGCTCACCTAGCATGCACAAAGTTCTGGGTTCAATCCTCAGCACCAGGTAAATTTTGTATAGTATGGAAGCTTCTAATCCCAGCATTCTGGAGGCAAGAATGGGAAGATCAGGAGTTCAAGGTCACCCTCAGCCACGTAATGAATTAAAGGCCAGCCTAGACTACATGAGACTATCTCACAAGCAACTAACTGGGCCAGTGGGGTTGCTCAGTGGAGACACTTTTCACCAACCCCAATGGCCTAAGTACAATTCTCAAAACACACCTGATTGTGGGAAAGAGCTGATTCCCATAAATTGTCCCCTGACCTTATATATTTGTCATGGTACCTGTGCACCACCCCCAAGCACAAAATAAATTTAAAAAAACAATTAAAAAAATAAAATGTAAATTAAAAATTTTCAGAACAGCAAATACATGTGCATATTGGTGTGTGTATTTTTAGAATAAGAAAAGGGGAGGGAGGAGAGACGAAAGAAGGGGAGGGAAAGAGAAAAAGGGTTGGTGGAAGCTGTGTTTGGGGGATTTGGGAAGCAAGAATGAGGAGTTCTCAGGAGCTGAGGATCTGCGCAGCCCTTATTCCTTCCTGTCACTTCTCTGGGTTCAGCCAATACAGGAAATTGGTACTGTGAGCCCTAATCCCTCTGTTGCCAGGCAACCCACTGCTACTGCTCCAGCCCCTTACTCCCATTTGAAACCCTGGACCTCTGTCTAATCTTGGTCAAAGTCAGAATCCACAAAGGGTAAAATGAAAAGAGGAAGCATAACTTGGAAACAGGCACTTTGTCAACTGTGTGCAGCTCTGTGGACTACACCACCATCAAAAGGGAATATTTAGCTACTTAATTATTTGTTTGTTTATTGAGACAGAGTTTCTCTGTGTATCCCTGGATGTACTGGAACTTACTCTGCAGACCAGGCTGACCTTGAACTCATAAAGATCTGCTTGCCTTTACCTCTGGAGTGCTGGGATTAAAGGCATGTGCTGCCACTGCCTGGCAAGGTAATATTTATTAAGGATATATCATGTGAGAACTTTTTTTAAAAAAAACTTTACTTACAGGGCTGGAGAGATGGCTCAGAAGTTAAGAGCACTGACTGTTCTGCCAGAGGTCCTGAGTTCAAATCCCAGCAACCACATGGTGGCTCACAGTCATCTATAATGAGATCTGACACCCTCCTCTAGCATTCCGACATACATGCAGATGAAGTACTGTGTACATAATAAATAATTAAAACTTAGAAAAAGAGTTAATGTCTTGATCCTTGGGAAAATAAGTACTCATAAAAATTAAAAAATTTCTTTTTGAAAAAAACTTTACTCACTAACCCTGTCAACAACCTTCAAATGTAGATATTATTGTCCAGTTTTAAGGATAATTGGACATAGAACAGGAAACTGAGACACAGAGTCAACAATTTGTCCAAAATCGCACAGCTAGGAAGTGAGGAAGGGGCTCTGACACGGGGTCAGGGAAGTTCCTCTTTTTTCTTCAGCACGGTTTCTACTGCTTCTCCTTTTTGCTTTGCCAAGGCCTCTACTTTTCAAATGCTGGACTTCCCTTTACAAATTCCCCTGATGAAGAAGCACAGGCCCAGGCGTGAACTTGTGTATCACAGAGACATCTCACAAGCCCTTAGATTCAGACCCGCAAGCATTAACAAGGGCATTGGGAACCAAGAGACAGATCATAGGACTGAAAGGATGCTCCCCAAACCACCTGTGTGCACACTCGGGGGAACAGAGAACACAGGTGCCAGCGCAAGAGCACTTCCGTGAATGGCTCGGTGGGCAAAGGGCTTGCTACACAATCCCCAGAACCCACATAAAAACAGTGCTAGGCAATGTCGGGCAGAGTAGTATGTGCTTTTTTCCCAGAAAGCTGGAGAGGCATAGACAGATGGGTCCCTGGGTCTCTGGTCATCCACCTTTCCAAACTGGCAAATTCCAGGTAAAGGTAAGAGATCCAGTCTTGGTGGGTGGTGGCCCACACCATTAATTCCAGCACTGGGGAAGCAGAGGCTGGCTGATCTCTATGAGTTTGAGGTCAGCCTGATCTACAAAGCAAGTTACAGGACAGCCAGGGTTACACAGAGAAACCCTGTCTCGAAAAACAAAAACAAGAAAGAAACAGACAAAAGCAAGGTGGGAGCCAGGGAGATAGCTCAGTGATTAAAGTGCTAGCCACACAGGCTGATGACCTGAGTTCAGTTCCTGGAATCAGTGCAAAAGGTGGATATGGCGGCATGCATTAGTAATCCCAGCCCTCCTACTGTGAGAAAAGGTAGGAACTGGAGTGAAGGATGATTGTGAGTCACTATGTGGATGCTGGGAATCAAACTGGAGTCCTTTGCAAGAGCAACAAGTACCCTAAACCATGGAGCCAAGGCTCCAGCCTCTCCTTCATCATTTCAAAAGCATCTGTACTAAGCAATCTGAAACGCTGAGTTTTTAACCAGTGATAGTCATGCAAGTTAATGCAGAGATACATTGTTGTCAATCACAGCCACCTGAGATAAAACAAGTTAGCACTAGGTGTGCTGGTTAGCTGTTTCAAGTTCTTACTGTATGTGTATGGCGGTTTGCCAGTGTGTATGTCTGTGCACCATGTGCATACAGTATCCATGGAGGCTAGAAGAAGGCAATGTATCCCCTGGACCATGGTGGTTGTGAGCCACCATGTGGGTGCTGGGAGCAAACCCCAGTTCTCTGGGTGAGCAACTGGAGCTTTTAACCACTAAGTCAACTCTCCAATCTTCAAGCTTTTTATTGTCAACTTGACATAGCCCTACTGTCACTAAGAAAGAGAAAACCTCGAGGGAGAATTGCCTTAATCAGATTGGGTTGTGGTCATGTCTTCAAGGAAATGTCTTCATTATAGACTGACATGGGAGGGTTCAGCCCACTGTGGTCCCCACTGTGTAACCTGTGTTACAGGTTACATAAGGAGGAAGCAAGAGCCAGTGAGTGATTCAGTAAACTGCATTTCTCTGTGATTCTGTGCCAGGCTCCTGCCTTGAGCTGCTGTCCTGACTTCCTTCAGTGATAGACTGGGATTTACAAGGGAAGCTGAAATAAACCCTCTCCTCCCCAAGCTGCTTTTGGTTGTGAAGTTTACCCCAGCAAAAGAAAAGCAAATCAGGATGAAAGGATACATTGTTGACAACTATAGTTCTACAAATGACCACTTGGTCACAGTGTTCCACAAAGGGATTCCTTTGTCTTTGGGGGGGGGGGGTGCCTTAGGTTTTATTGCTGTGAAGAGACAGCATGCCAACAGCAGCTCTTATAAATGAAAACATATGACTGGGGCTGGTTTACAGTTCAGAGGTCTAATCTGTTAACATGGTGGGGAAACATGGCAGCACGCAGGCAGACACAGTCCTGGAGAAGGAGTTGAGAGTTCTGCATCTTGGTCCACAGGCATTAGGAAAAAGACTGAGACACAGGGAGAGCTCAAAACCTACCCACTAGTAACACACTTCCTGGGACCAAGCCAGACCTACTCCACAAGGCCACACCTCCTAATAGTGCTACTCTCTGTGGACCTATGGGGTCATTTTTATTCAGACCACCACAGGGGCTCACCCTGTTCCATTTCTGAGAAATCCAGGTTCCCTCCTTCCCCTCCCATCACTGACCACCTGGGCCGGAGACCTATGCTGTGTGCCCCAGCACTAGAAAGCAGGTGCTGTCAATTGGGTCTTGAAGAGTTCCCAAAGGCCACATGCCAAATGCTGAGTTGTCAACCAGTGGTGCTACTGGGAGAGAGTGGAACCTTTAGGAGGCAAAACCTAGAGGAAGAAAGTGAAATCACTGGGGGTATGTCCTTTATGGGGATATCCAAACCCACCTCCCTGTTTCCGGGTTGCCATGGTGTGAGGTCTCCTCTACCACTGGAACAAAGCCAGTCACAGGGCCAGCGGACCATGGACTGAAATTTGAAATTGTGAACTGAAGTAAATTTGTCTTTTTAAGTTTTGTAAGGGTTTCATTTCTTCTTCCTCTGTCTGTCTTTCTTTCTTTCTATCTATCTATCTATCTATCTATCTATCTATCTATCTATCTATCTATCTATCTATTTATCTTCTATCTATTTTTATGGTGCTGAGGCTGGAACCCAAAATCTTACATCAGCTAGGTAAGCACTCTACCACTGAGCCATGCTCCCAGTCCCTCACTGGTGAATCTTAGGCAAGCCCCCTCCTGCTGAGTCACACACCCCCTCCTCCTGGTATACTCTAATATGCACACTAAGCTGCATGTTTCCCGAGACAAGGTCTTGCTGCGCAGCTTGGAAGGCCCTCTTGCCTCAACCTCCCACGTTCGGAGATAACAGGCGTCCACCACCACACTTGCTTTAAGTTGACCATCTGTTGTTACCAACTATCTCCTCACAGCAACAAAAGCTGCCCACGTCCGGGGAGCTGTGGTTGGGGAGGCTTGGAGGAAGGTCGCAGGCTCCTTTGGTTGTCAGAGTTCAGTGCAGTCGCTTCCTTGCCTTGACCCCAGGTCAAAAGGGAGATTTGGGGGCCTGGGGAGATGACGCAGTGGGTAAGAACGCTTGCTGTTTCAGCCCCCATTGAAAAGCTGCAGATGACTGTGAGGGTGGAAGAAAAATAATAGCTCAGGACCCCCAAGGCAAAGTTCTCAGCACTTACCCCAGAGGGACAGAGGACAGGGATAAGGGACAAAGGCAGGAGATAAAGGACAAGGGAAGAGAAGAAAGGAAATGGGGCAAGGGTTTTTGTCCCAGAGGGACAAAGGACTGTCTCTTCATAGAGAGGAGACAGACATGACACACAGGAAAATGGCAGTTTATAAAGCTACAAGGGAGCCCTCATGTTGGAGTGAGGTGTCTAACTTTAATTGGGCATGTTAATTGGGTGAGCTAAAGGCGCTTTTGATTGCTAGAGTTGATAACTGAGCCTTGGTAGTCAGGCTCAGGAGGAGGAAGTGGCCAAATAAGGGAATGGACCGTGGGGCTAGCTTCAGGAATGTAATCTAGTGGTTTTTTACCAAGATAGAGGGAAAGGCAGAGAAGGGCAAGTTCTGCCCGAGTCACATGCTCAAGTGGGTGGTGTCTGCTCAGGGTGCCCACCCTAGTGTTGGGGAGCAGAAAGAGGCAGGCAAATTTGGGGTGCTTACTGGCCCACCAGTCTAGCTGAAACAGTAAGTTTGCAGTCTAGCGAAAGACCTTGTCTTACAGGAAATAAGGTAGAGGGCGAGAAGACACTGGATGTCATCTCCGGCTCAGGCATTGACTCTAGGTGGAGATTTCCCTAACCCAGAGCCCCTTCCAGCCTGTTAAACCCCATGGTTACACAGCACTCTGGGATTGCCTGAGCTGGCGAGGCCCAAAATCAAAGATAAAGAGAAGTGGTTGGTGATCTTTCTTAGCACTTATCTCAGCTTATAATTACACATCCATTAGCATGATGATGGGATTAATATCTGTTTCCATGGGCAGACTGTCAGCTCCTCAGGGGTCGGTCTTCACTGCCTACTGCATGCCAGCCGCGAAGTGCCGCTTGATAAACAATAATAACTGCAAAGACAGATGCAGCTATGATCTGGTGCCAGGAGGCCTCCAAGCAGCTTTGCAGGGATTATTACCGCATTTGCTCCTTGGAATAGCTGGGGGAAGTCAGCGCTGTGCTGAGCCCATGAGCTTTCCTCAAGATGGTGAAATGAAGGTGTATGCAAGGCAGGTTCCTTCAGCTGTGTGGAGGAGCCACACCTTAAAACAGACTTGCAATTTCTCTTCTTTTTAAGGCTTTTGTTTGGCTGATTGGTTTTTATCTTTTATTGCTTTTGAGATAGGTTCTCACTATGCACAGCCGTGGCTGGTCTAGAACTGCGAAAACCAGGCTGGTCTTAAATGCACAGAGATCCACTTGCCTCTGCCTCCCAAGTGCTGAGATTAAAGTATGTGTCCCTACATTTGGCCTCATTTTATGGCTGGAGAGATGGTTCAGCAGTTAAAAGCACTGACTGCTCTTTCAAAGGTCCCAAGTTCAATTCCCAGCAACTACGTGATGGCCCACAATCATCTGTAATGAGATTTGGTGCCCTCTTCGGGCCTGCAGGCATACATGCAGACAGAACACTGCATACATAAGAAATAAACCTTTATTGGCGGGTGGTGGTGGTGCACGCCTTTAATCCCAGCTCTCAGGAGGTAGAGTCATAAACAGCCCTGGCTGCCTTGGAATTCACAGAGATCTGCCTGCCTCTGCCTCCTGGGTGCTGAGATTAAAGGTGTGTGTCACCACAATCAGTATGCCCGAGTTTTGAACTTATTCTGGCTTCTCTTATAATTCTATGCTTTGTAGCGAATAAGCGTGTGGTGCGAAAGGTCTGAGTTGCAATTCTACTTTCGCGTAGCAGCTGTATAGCCTTAAGACAGGCCACATTTAAGTTCTCTGACGGGTTGTGTTTCTATTGCGACATCAACAGCAGTGTAGCAGGCTTGTGCCACATGATAAAACCCTTGGACCCGTGCCCGGCACACAGTGGTATGTGAGCAGGGAAAGATAGCTCTTCATCAGAGATGAAGGTGCTCTTGCTGAGAGACTCCAGATCTGACACAAGTTCCTCGTTTCCTGGCGGCTTGGAGGGCATTTTGGAAGAGGGAGCAAGCAGAAAGAGGTTTAAGGGCTGGAGGACGCAGGGGAGCAAACATTGCGCTCTGGACCTGAGCTTGTAAACTCTCAGCAGCCGCAGTCACCTGCACAAGATCAAGGCAGAAAGATCACTCAACGTTCCAGCAGGAAGCACTTGAACTGGACTTGGTAAGTTACGAGAGAGAAGAGAGAGAGAGAGAGAGAGAGAGAGAGAGAGAGAGGAGATAAGAAAGTGTATGCTTATGTGTTGGAGTGCCTTGTGGGAATAGGAGGAGGAGACAATTGGAGCTAGATCTGACTGAATTGTTAGAGAATAACAGATACTTTTATTTAAAAAAAAGAAAAGAAAAAATTCTTATGTCTCCTCTACGTCCCCAACAAGATGGATGCAGTTGCCATTCATGAATCTCATAGTGCCCAAACTCGACCCACCATTGCTCAAAGACACCTGCATATAGTATATGCATGCACCTGTGGGAGGGGTCATGTGTGTGTGCATGTGGGCAAGCCAGATAGTTTTTGAGGCAGTACCCCTCATGTGAGGTTCATGAGGAGGCCAGACTACCCAAAGAGCAAGACCTGGGAGCCTTCTGACTGCCTTCCCAGCGCTGGGATTACAGACCTGGGCTGCCATAGCAAGGTGTGCACATGGGTTCTGATTCCCATACTTGCATGACAAATGCTTTACTGAGCCACTTCCTCAATCTCTACTTGCACATTTTATTTGTGTGTGTGTGTACATGTCATGGTACACATGTGGAGGTCAGAGGGTATATCTGTGTGTCCATGTGCGCATGTCATGATGCACGTGTGGAAATGAGAAGACAACTTTCTGAAACTGGTCCTCTACTTCCACCACGTGGGTCCTGAGGATCGAACTCAGGTCTTCAGCCTTGGCAGCAAGTGCCTTAATCTTCCAACAAGAGCAGTCTTGTTGGCCCCTCCTCCCCAAGTTTCTCAGTTTCTATCCTAGAAGTACCCACATTCTTGGGTGCCAAAGTCTGGATTCACCTGCTGGGGATGTTGTCACAAATCATTGCCAGGTGCTTGGACAACAAACCTGTCGCCTTATGGTTCTGGGTGTTTTAAGTATAAAATATAGGTTGAGCAGCCTGCTTCTTTCCTTCTGAGGCTTGAAGCAGGGATCCACCAAGGGGCTTCCTCCTCAGTGTACAGATGGCTGTCTTCTTCCTGTGTCCCTCCATGCTGCCTTCCCTCTGTGAATTTCCATCTCTGTGTCCCCATCTCTCCTTTTCACAAGTTGGGTTGAATTAGAGCCAACCCTGGTGGCCTTGTTTTGTTGTGATTATGTCTGTAAAGACCTGATCTCCAGACCTACACCTATGACCCTGGCACTGAGGCAGGAGAATCACTGCAAGTTTGCAGTCAGCCTTGGCTACACAGTGAGTTTTAGACAAGCCAGGAGTTCAAAGCACATAGTTAAAGGTGAACACAGTAGTGCATGACTCAGGAGACAGAGGCAGGAATATTGAGAATTTGAGGCCAGCCTGGCCTATATAGTGAGACTATGCCTCAAATTTAAAATAAAATAAAATAGAATAGAATAGAATAAAATAAAATAGAAGGGGGCCTACTTGGGAATAGGTAGGAGAGTGGGGGTGGGGCAGATGATGATGTGGTCAAATATATTTGTACAGAATGTCATAGGAGGGGTTGAAGAGATGTCTCAGCTGTTAAAAGAACTTGTTGCTCTTGCAGAGGACATAGGTTTGACTACCACTCCCATGGTGGTTCATGACCATCTGTACCTCCACTTCCAGGAGTTCTGATTCCCTCTTCTGACCTCTGATGGCACCAAGCACACACAAGGTGCACAGACACACAGGCGAAATACTCACACATAAAACAAAAATTAACAAATCTAAAAAAAAAGTCATATGAAAACCAACATTTTGCACAATGAATATACACATATGCATGCACTTGCGCACACACGCACGCACACGTATACACATGAAACTATAACCAAACAAAGTTGTACTGAGAGTCCCTAGCACGTGTATTTTTGGGAAGGACAACATTCAAGCTATAGCCACGTCTGCATTCTGAACTGTTTCCTTCTCCAAGTTCTCGTCCGCATGTGTAGGCATGCGAACTAGTGACTCCAGGACAGAGAGTTGCCTGTGGCCAATGAATGAAGAGGACAGGGGTTCCTTGCCTCACCCTAGAATGCATGAGCTCCATACAGACAGGCTCCAAACCAAAATTGTCACATCTTCAAACCTTTAATCCCAAATCAGATCACAGTAAAGTCAGGCCTGGGCTCTTCTCTGCCCCACTAGGCCAGCAGAGGATGTCTCTCTCTCAAGTGAATCAACACAGACTCCGACAAGGAAGGCCCCTAAATCCTTCTGGGACCCCTGCCCTCCCATCAGCTTATAGCCATCTCCCCAACAGGTCCCTGGAAGGTTCCCCAGGAAGCCTGCATTTACACATAGCCTCTTCTCATCCTGCCCCAAGCAACCCAAATTCAGCTACCAAGAAAAGGTGTGTGTGTGTGTGTGTGTGTGTGTGTATGTGTGTGTGAGCTTGTACATGGGAAAGGGGTCAGAGTTCAGGCATCTTCTTCCATGGCTTCTAACTTATTTATTGAGACAGGGTATTTCACTGAACCTGGACCTAATTAATTGGCCAGGCTAGCTGGCCACTAAGCCCCAGGGTTCCCCCAGTCTCTACCTTCCCAACCCCAGGGATTACAGACATGTACCATTGATTTGGCTTTTAAAGTGTGTTCTGGAGGCTCAAACCCAAGTCCTCATGACTTGCTCAGCAAGCACTTTACCTACTGTGCCATCTCTTTTGCACCCCCAAAAGTGTTATTTACAGAGAGAAGAAGTGGGGCCAAGATGTTTTGTGAAATGGACCCCCAGAGTGGGAAGAGCAGTCTCTCTGGAAGAGAGATGGAAAGTCTTGAGGAGAAAGCTGGAAATTGAGGCAGGCTTGGCAGATGCCTGCAGAAAGCAGATCAGGGCTCTAGGGCTCTAGGTGGTTGGGTCACCCCGCTTGGGGCACAGTGACCGCCAATGCCAGGAAGGCAGAGAGAGCAGCAGGAAACATACTCCCCCAAGCAGCAGAATCAGGCCAGCACCCACACCGCATCCCAGGGACCAGGAGTACTCATAGGTCAGGCGAGGAGCTGGGGTAGTGTCAGGGCTGGCTCCTTGAAGCAGGGCTCTAACGGAATGCCGGAACACCTCCAGGCTGACCAAGAGCAGCAGGCCTATGGGGGGAGAACAGAGAGAGATTTGGGCTGGAGAAGTGGCTCAATGGTTAAGACCACTGACTGGTCTTCCAGAGGACCTGGGTTCAATTCCCAGCACCCACATAGTAGTTCACAACAGTCTGTAACTCCAAGATCTGACATCCTTACATATACAAACATGCAGGCAAAACAACAATGTACAAAAATAAATGAATAAGTAAATGAATGAATGAATAAAAAGTAGAGAGTGAAATTCTTAGCTCTGGGACTCCAGTTTGGGTTTGAGACTGTCACCCCTCCTTCATTCCTTTATCAACCAAGGATCCTCTTATGTTTTTCCTTCTGTCATTCAATGGTCATACTCATTCCACCAGTGGGGGACAGAAAGCAAGCATTACATCTGTGCTTAACATGGAAACATTTTTCCTCTCTCTTTCTCTCTCTCTCTCTCTCTCTCTCTCTCTCTCTCTCTCTCTCTCTCTGTGTGTGTGTGTGTGTGTGTGTGTGTGTGTGTATGTGTGTGTGTGTGTGTGTGCGTGCCTACCCATGTGTGTATATGTGAAGACTAGAGGTCAATGCAATATGCCTTTCTCAATTATTTTCCACTTTATTTTTGAGGCATTGAATCCTGGGCCTTGTACTTGCTAGGCAAGTGCTCATCCACAGAGTTACACCTCCAGCTCCCACTTCACTTTTAAAACACCTTAAAATTACATTTTGGTGAGTGTGTGTGTGCACCATGACACAAACGTGGAGGTTAGAGAACTACTTGTGCAAATCAATTCTCTCCTTCTACCATGTGGGACTTGGGGAGTGAACTCGGGGCATCAGATTTGTTTTAAGTCCCTATGCCTGCTGAGCCATCCTGAAGGTCATACACCTTATTTTTTTTTTTTTTTTTGAGACAGGACCTCTCATTGGCCCAGTGCTCACAGTTTGGGTAGACTTACTGGCCAGCAAGCCCTCCTGTCTCTGCCACTCTGTTGGGATTATAAGTTTATAAAGAACAGAGTATAAAAGATGCCTTGCTTTTAATGGGTTCTAGAGATTAAATGCAGGTTGCTGTGCTTGCAGCAGCGAGCACTTTATTGACTGAGCCATTGCCCTAGCCTCCCATTTCTTCATTTTGAGACAAGGTCTCCTTAGCCCTAGCTGCCCTGGAAGTCATTATATATACCAGGCTGGCTTTGAAGATCCAGAGATTCTCCTTCATCGTTTAAATAGTGGGATTACAGCATTTTCCACTATGCCTGGTTTAATCACTTTTATTTGGGTTAAGAGGTAGAGGTTGAGGCAGGATCTCTCTATGTAGTTCTAGCTGTCCAGAGCTTACTTTGTAGACCAGGTTGGCTTGGACCTCACAGAATCCTCCTGCCTCTGCCTCCCAAGTTCTGGAATTAAAGTCATTGCCACCACACCTGGCAAACATTTTTCTGTGGATGGGTATTTTATTTGCATTTTTGTCTGAGCACTGTGTGCGCAAAATGCCCACAGAAGTGTCGGATCACCTGGAGTTATTGATGGTTGCAAGGAGTTGAACCTGGGTCCTCTGGAAAAGCTGCCAGTGTTCTTAACAACTGATCCATCGCTTCAATTGAAATCATTACCATTTTTAAAGGAATTGTTTGCCTCTTAGTTTGAGACAGAGTCTTGCTATGTAACTCAGGCTGTTCTCTAACTCACATTCTCTTGCCTTAATCTCCTGAGCGTTAGGATTATAGGTATCTACCACAATACCTAGCTAGTTCTTTTTATAGGATTTTTCTCCAATCCTTAGGCATTCCTGTCAAGGAAAGAACACAAATTAGATATCACTGACTAGAAGCTGCTATATTGCACCTTCAGAAACAAATACAGGAAAAAGAAAGAGGATTTCAGAGAGTGATATGCAGTAGGGAGAAAAAAAATTAAAAGTGTATTTTTGCATGTCTGTATGTGTGTGTAGGTTGCATGCCTGTGTGTGTGTGCGTGTGTGTGCATGTGTGCATGTGTGCATGTGTGTGTGTACCATGTGAGTGCAATATCCACAGAGGACAGAAGAGAGCTGCAGATCCTCTGGAGTTGGAGTTACATGCAGCTATGATCTGCCTAACATGAGTGCAGGAAACTTGGATCCTGTGGAAGAACACCAATTGCTCTTAGTCAATGAGCCATCTCTCCAGCATCTCCAAATTTTTAAAGTAGGGAGAGTCGGGAATGATCGCGTGTACCCATTCCTAGTACTCAGGATTACCACAAATTCAAGGCTGGCCTGGGCTACATAATAAATTCCAGGCTAGTAACTGATACATGAAAACAAATGCTGGCAGAAATGTTCACTGTTGAGGTGAGTTTAAAATGTAGTCTCTTTGGAAATCAGTATTCCTGAGTGATATAAAAAAGCAGGCTGAGTAAGCCAAAAGTAGCAATCCAGTAAACAGTATCTTGCTTCAGTTCCTGTCTCCAAGTTCCTGCCCTGATTTGACTCCTGCTCTGACTTTCCTTAGTGATGAACTATTACTTGGAAGGGTAAGATGAAATAAACCTTTTTTCTAACCAAGTTGCTTTTGATGATGGTGTTTATCACAGCTATAGAAACCAGGAGGTGGTGGCACATGCCTTAAATCCCAGCATTCAGAATGCAGGAAAGAAGGAAGGAAGGAAGGAAGAAAGGAAGGAAGGAAAGAAGGAAGTTAGAAAGGAAGGAAGGAAGAAAGGAAGGAAGGAAGGAAGGAAGGAAGGAAGCTTAACTAGGACAACATCTATCACTACCACCATCATTATCACCATTATCATTAATAATGCAATGACACCACCACTGTCACAGCCACCACATAAACACTAGTATCTACCACCATCATCTCTAGAGTCACAACCACTATCATCACTATCATCACCACAACCTATTGCGACCATGATCTCTATCCCTACCCTAGCCGCATCGTAATCACCATTACTATCATCACGTTTACTGTCATCACCACCATCTCTATCACCATCTCATCATTTGCAGTTCAGTGAAAGAGGCCAAGAAAGCTTAGAATCAAACCTTGCCTCCGGGTGACTATCGGTGCAAGACTGGTCCATCAACAATCAGTTATGGAAATGGAGATACATTCCTCAGTGGTGTTGTAGCCACTGGTAAGTTGACTTTGATGAAGCAAATTACCTTCTACCCATGCAGGCAACCCTAATTAAATGCAGTGGGGTGCCAAAATAAAAAAAAAATCCATGAAAGTTGAAAGAGAACTTGTAAAGAAGGGGGTCGACAGGAGAGGGACAAGAGGGAATGCATGGGTGGGGATGTGAACAAAGTGTCACACATCATATGTATGCACTTGTGTATCATGCATGTAAAACTGTGAGCAAATTTAAAAGAGAAAAGTCCCACCTCTGCCATTAGGTACAGTGAGAGGTCACTTGACTTTTCTCAACTTCAGTGCTCTTATCAACAAAATGAAGACTAATAACCTTTGGGGCTGGAGAGATGGCTTGTGATTAAGAGCCCTTGCTGCTCGTGCAAAGGACCCAGGTTGGGTTCCCAGCACTCACATGGCAGCTCACTATCATCTGTAACTCCAGTTCCAGAGGATCTGACACCCTCGCATAAAGCAAAGCTAAATAAAGCACTGAAATTTTTAAGTAAATAAATCAATCATAGCAACCTTTAGCTAGTCCACTCAATGTAAAGCTTTGAGGTAAATGTCAACCAAACTGAAGTCTTTGTTATTACTGAGGTATACACTACACAAGATGTGGCATTTTTTTCTGAATCTTCACCTACAAAAATATAACACACATGGCTTCTAGGCGTTTTGACCAAGATCATGTGTAGTATCTGTTCTTAGCCAATTAATATCTGATGTGTCCTCTATATTAAATGGATTTCTGGAGTTAGGAGTTGGAATAGGAGCTTACTCCATCCACTACACTCATCGACCTGGTATTGCAGTGCCTCCAGGAATGGTGAAAAAAAAAGGAATATAGCACATGAGGCTGGAGAGATGGCTTAGTGATTAAGAGCACTAGCTGCTCTTCCAAAGGTTCTGAGTTCAATTCCCATTACCCACATGGTGGTTCATAACTATAACTGTAATGGAATCTGGTTGGCTCTTCTGGTATTCATGAAGACAGAGCACTCATATACATTAAATAAATAAATCTTTTTTTTAAAAAACAATACAGTCCCTGCAGACTCAAAGTTCAAAACCCATGGCTTGAGACTCTCTCATCTTTGGACCTACTCAGCTCCTGAGCTTCTTTGACCACCAAGCATGCAATACTGCTCCGAGACCTGCCTCTTCCTCCAAGTATACAACAGTGTTGGAGATTCCAAGCCAAATCTAAGAGTGGTTGGAGAGCATTCAATTGTCATGCAACAACAAAATATAGAAAGTTCCTAGCTTTTAGATTTTACATAAACTCACTCTAACTCCTGGCAAGCAATAGTGCCTAGGGATTTACCCCTCCCTTTGCCATCATTGGAGGCCATCATGGAGACCCCATGTCCAAACCCAAAATAGTATTATTTAGAGACATTCCACTCCTCTGCCGACAACAGTATTTGGAATTCTTCCATCTTTGAGTCTACTACAGTCCTTGGACAGACCCCTCCTTTGCTCCCAGCATGGAGCAGTGAGTGGAGATCTCATTTCTCAGTGTAGAGATTCTTGGCACTCCCAGATCCAAATGCAAAACAGCATTTAAATCTAAACAAACCTTGCCAGTAAGAGTCCTTGGAATTCTTCCATTGAGTTTACTAGAGCTCTTGGGTTTCTCTTTACTCCCAACATGCAGCTGGACTTGGAGATTCTACTTCCCAGCATGCAACATTGAGTGGAGCACTCAGCACTCTAATGTGAGTGGAGTTGCTAACTTCCAGCATGCAACAATCGATAGAGATTCAACCACTCAGCATGCAACAGTGTGTAGGGATCCACCTCCAGCATGGAACTGGACACAGAGTTTTCACCTTGCAGCATGCAGCCGTGTGTGGAATCCCACCTCCCAGCATGCAGCAGTGTGTGGAGACCTCAATTCCTAGCATGCAATGTCCTTAGCCTCCACACACTCAGCCCTCACCTGAGAGGCCAAAGCAGACAGCTCCCAAGCGGAGCAGGACCTCTGCACCTTTGCTGAGCACCATGATGACAGAGAGGCAGCCCAAGGCCGTGGCTGTCAGGCTCAGCACAGCTATCACAGCAGCTGCCAGGTTTACTTCTGCAAATAGGGGCCAAGGAAGAGGCAGAGAACATGGGAACAGGAGAATGGACAGCACTTTTCCACAAGAACCACAACCAGAAGGATGGAGGACTTCAAAGTCCTCCTGAGAGTGTGTTATTTACACTGTTGAAAGAAGGGAGACTCGGATAGGTCAGTTAGTTACTTGGCTCAGGTTATAGAACAAAAAGGGGACAAGACCAGGTCAGGGATACTGGAATGACCATCCTTTGGTCATCACTGGATCAACAGATAATGAAGTGGAGGGAGCAGGGTGTAGGAGACAGTGGTAAAGACGATTCATTATCTTGTAATCATCCAGGTTGTAATTTCCCCTAACTATTCCCCCCCCCCCAGCTGGAAAATTCTGGTAAAGTCCTACACTGCCCTCAGTCTTCAGCTCTGGAAAATCAGGATTAGAAGTCACATGAAGTGCTCAGTGTACTGCTCAGCACATAGGGCGGTGGTCCAGAACAGTGCACCAGGTTATTTTACCATCTCAGGGATGCACAGGGATTTGACTCAGGTCACACGAGAAAAGAATGGAGAAGGTAAGGGACCCTAGTATGCATCAGGACTCATAAGAGTTTAGCTGCATTAAATCCTCATTAAAAAAAAAAAAAACAACAGCGAGAGGCATGAAATGATCCCCAATGATCCCCAGTTTCTCTATGAAGACACTGGGGCGGGCTGGAGAGACGGCTCAGAGGTTAAGAGCACTGACTGCTCTTCCAGAGGTCCTGAGTTCAATTCCCAGCAACCACATGGTGGCTCACAACCATCTGTAATGAGATCTGGTGCTCTCTTCTGGCCTGCAGGGACACATGGAGGCTGAACACTGTGTACATGATAAATAAATAAATCTTAAAAAAAAAAGAATGCAATAAAAAAAAAACCAGAAGACACTGGGGCATTGGAGCGATGTTCAAGAAGCTGAATTTAGGGTAGAAAGGACAAAGTTCTCAGAGTCTTATTGTTTAGTATAGTAGTAGTTACCAGAGACTTTTAAATTCTATTTTAAATTCACTGAAGTTAAAATTAAAAATTCATTTTCCCATTACACCAGACACCTTCTGAGCACTTGGCATTCCCATGTGGCTCGAAGCCATTGTATGGACCAAAGAACACACGCAACATTTTCATTTTCCACATACGATTCTGTAGATTTAGACTGGGGGGGGGGATTGGGATCGTACCCCTGCCCTTTTGTGGAAATGGATAGTAATACTCTCAACCGTTTCTGATTTGTTTTCTCATTGGGTGATGAAGCTAAAGTTCCAAACTGTAGGGTTATAGTAAGAACTAGAGTTAGTGCTAAGTGCTAACAAACCATGAGTGCTGAGCTTAGCATGTACAATGCTATAAATGCTTATAACGTTCAATACAGAAAGTGTAACTTGTTCAAACCACACAGTACAGGCAGAGTCAGTGATCAGAATAGAATGCTGGACACAAGGTCTGGTGATCACAGCCCCCACTCTTTTTCTTTCATTTTCTTTTTCTTTTTCTTTTTTTTTTTTTTAGAGACGGTTTCTCTGTGTAACAGTACTGGCTGTCCTAGAACTTTCTCTGTTGACCAGGATGGCCTCCAATTCACAGAGATTCGCCTGCCTCTGCCTCCCGAGTGCTGGAATTAAAGCTGTGTACCACCATTGCCTGACTATTGTCCCCACTTTCAACCCACCATCACCCTCCAAATTTGGGACAGTACCAAATCTGAGCCCATCCCGAGCCCACGCTGTCACTCACTCCTTCAGAGCTGTCATGCTTCCCTCGCGCCTCCCTTGTCGCAATATGAGATGTCCTTACCTTTCTTGGTGGTTCGCTGGAAGATGTGTGCATTCTCCCCCGTGGTGAAGAATTTGAAGTAGGTGCAGTTTGCTTCTGTGGGGTTCAGGAAAGAAAAAGAGGAGGTGATGACATGAAGTTCTGCGTAAGCTCAAGGTTGGACACTACCCAGACACTTACAGGGAGCTAAAAATAGAATATTAGTATGACTGACCCACAGCGGAGAAAAATCAGACTGGCAAGATTGTTCAGTATATAAAGGTGCTTGTGCTAAACCTGATGACCTGAGTTCAGTTCTTGGAATCCACATGGTAGAAGGAGAGAGCTGACTCTGTGCACACATGCACACACACATGGTAGGGGGAGCAGAATAAATAAATAAATGTACCAAGATGGACAATAACACTGAGATGTAAATACGACTTACCACATCACTGATGTCTGGGGAATGCGTTTTTAACCCCAAGACCTATGGTCTAAGCCTTTGGCACAGTGAGTCATTCACCTCTCTGGACTCTGAGATTCTTCCTCTTTAAATGAGTTGACAATCTTTCTCCCAGCTCCTTCATGTGGGTCTGAGGAGCTTTCATTTCATTCAACAAAGGACACCAAGATGCAGGTACCAGGAGGTTAAGGGACTCGGGAAAAGAGTTCTCTCTCCTATGCTGCATACACAAAGAGCTCCTGCTGATTAGCAAGGGGGGAGCGAAGTTGCCCCATTGAAACATGGGCAAAGGATATGAATAGTGATTCACAGGAGGGCAAATCTGGAGAGTTCGCAAGTACATGAAGAGAGACTGCTGCAGCGGGAGTCAGAGAAATGCGACTTGAACCAGCAGGGAGGTAGCACTTCAGATCAATTAGTTGGGCAAATATTGAAAGGGCAGTGTGAAGCATTGGGAGGAGAAGGGGAAGCAGCTGGGAGTGCAAACCGGCACTAGTCTGTATGTGAAGGACTCTGACGCACTGAAAGCGTGAAGTGCAGGTGTATAGCAGGCAATAACCGTTCAGTCAGTAATAGGCCAGGTGTGTGAGTAAGGGACAATGAGTATGTCACCTCGCAGCTGGAGAGACGACTCAAAGGTTAAGAACATACCCCATCCCTGCTGAGGACCCGAGTGAGGTTCCTGGTACCTTCATCAGGCAGCTTAAAACAGCAACTCCAGCACCAGAGATCCAGTGCCCTTTTCTGAGCTTGGAGGACCTTTCTGAGCCTTCACACACAAGTACACACTGTCCCCCACATATACACATAATTTAAAAGTAAAAGTGAACTAAGTCATGATTATTGTCACATAGAAGCCATCCTAATCTACATGAGTACATGCTTTGGTGTTCTCCAACATGAATTGCCTTAAACATGCATTTCTCAGAATACATCTCTGCTACTAATTAATACATGTTTATATGTCTTTGTCCTATAACACAATAATTTCACTTCTGGATATTCCAAGAAGGAAAAAATAGCACATATGGGAATATAGATATGATTGTTCTCTGTGGCATTGTTTACTAAAATGGAGTAGGAAATAATTTAGTGTCCATCTCTCAGGCCATAGGTAATTGAGATAGATGCTCTCATGAACATCTTTATAACACAGAATCATTATGAACTAAAAAAAACATAAAGCAAGTGAGAGAGATTTGGAAATCAGTGTTGAGTAAGAAAAATTATATTAAAACAATACAAAACCACATAATACAATTTCTTCAAACCAAACCACACATGTATATAAGCTCAAATTCTACATTTTTTCCAAGTCAAAACATGTGTATATGTATGCAATGCCAAACACATTAGAGAACTAAATTAAGAAAGTTTTTTTTTTTTTTGTATGACGGGTCTCCCGGTGTAGCCCTGGCTATCCTGGAATTTGCTATATAAACAGAAAGATCCTCCAGCCTCTGCTTCCCGAGGGCTGGGACTAAAGGTATGTACCACCGTGCACAACTTGGGAAATAAATTTTAAAATACGCAGATGTGGTGTCAGACTGGCCTATGTGAGACTTTGCCTCTAAAAGGAAAAAAAAAAATTTAAGACATAGCATGAGAAAGACCTTCTGAAAGCAAACAATAATTTTTGTGTAAACATTTTATGTAAACATATGTAAAATTCACTCAATACTGTTGTGAATTTAAGTATGAGAAAGCTTAAAGTTAAAAACAGGATGCTCTAACATGCTAAGACAGGGTTTCGTGTATCCTAAGCTGACCTTGAACCTGCTGCGAAGCAAAAGATGGCTTTCAACTTCTGACCCTCCTGCCTCCACCTCCCAGATGCTAGGAGTACAGGTATATGGCACCATGCCTGGTGAATGTGATGCTGGGGATGAAACCCTGGGCTTTGTGCATGCTAGGCAAACAGCATGCCAATTAAATTACACCCTGGCTCCTAAAATGCATCCTACACTCCGACCTACTCTTTTATTCTACATATGAGGAAACTGAGGCACAGAACAGAAGGGAGTGTGCAAAATCACAAGGGGTTGAGAACATTGAAAAGGGAGCCAGACAATTTGGAGAAGTGGAAATGGAACTTTACCAATTGAATGGGAAGAGATGAAGGGACAAGGGGATAAATCCACATCAAGTGAGAGTACGGGGCACACCAGACATCAGCTTGGGGAAGTGGGGTTGTAGTTTCCAGGTTTGAGCAACTACAAGAGGCAAAGGGTACTTCTTGTGAAAGGAGATGCTCTTTGTGGACACTGGTTGAGGATACATTCTAGACCCATGAGAGAGTAGAGTTCCTTCTGGGACTGGGTGTGGTATCTGGCATCCCATTTGGCTGCTGCTGATAACAGGACTTTGTGTCCGTGTCCCACAGAGGACAGGGCAAACTCACTTAGGAAGCAACAGAGTGAGTCACTCTCTGATATGATAGCCAAGGGACACATAATGGCTTTCTTTTAATTTTCAAATGAAGTTATTTCTTTGAGACAGTGGAATCTAAGAGAGGTCCTCTGATGAGCAGAATTATGGCATTTTGGGAATGGCCTTGTAAGAAAGGTGAAGTCCTCTTGTTTTATTTTGTTTTTGGCACAAGATGTTATGTAGCCTAGGCTGACCTACAACTCACTATGTAGCCAAGCTGGCTTTGAATTCCTGGTCTTCCTGCTTCTGCCTACTCAGTACTGGTGTGTGTTTCCATACTCGGTGGTGAAATCCTTTCTGAGAAGCAGAGGAAAACAGCAAGAGGTGTGAAGGACCTCATCATACACAGTGAAGTGGCAGCAGGCAATCTTTTCTTCCAAAGAATGAGGGTCTCTAAGACCTTAAGTTCTAGTTACAGCAACAAAACATAGTTCTTAGGAACCAAGACATCTGAAAGTCAAACCACACAGAACTAGCCTGAGGCACAGATTAGACACTAAGAGTTCTTGCTCCTTACTTTTCTCCCCTGTAGAACAAGTATGATGAAATCCATCACTGAGCTATGCTCCAGTCCCTCACTGGGAGATTCTAGGCAGGTGCTCTACCACTACACACTCCCAGCCTCTCCCTGGGGGACTCTAGGTAAGTGTTCTACCACTGAGACATGCCTCCAGTCCTCTTCTTGTTTTTTAAGAGAGGATCTCACAAAGTTGCCTCGGCCTCCTGAGAACCTTTGACTACAGAATTGCACCACCAGGCCCAGCTAGCATCCCATATTTTTTTTTTCATTATCCCATTCTGCAAAGGTTTGGGATCATCTTGACTGAGATCCCAAGCAGTGAGAAGAATAAGAATTAAAATAGCTGATCAGGACAGACAGGTAGTTCAAGCCACAAACAGTGGCTTCCCACTTCAAAGGCTTAGAACATTATATTTCAGGTTCCATACCACATCTGGAAAAGTAGCGGTTGAGAAATGAAAGGAAATCCAACCAGAGCCCAGAAGGGGTGAAAGGGTCCTGAGACTATCCGGTACACAATGGAGAGCAGTACCGCAGAGATCTCATCAAACAAGTGATATCCAAAGTGGTTTTTAATGGGTATCAAATACTGTCCTTGAGTTAAAAGAGGTAAAATAAACACCCATCCAGTGCCCAGGGTGGTATAGAATGTCCCACTTGTCTAAGAAAAGGGCATAGCGTGTTCTGTCAGAGAGTGAGAGGTACAGGATAGCCTTCTGGCACTGCTGAAAGCAAAGGAACCACCATGTGGGGAAACGAAGGATGTGGGTGCCTATAGAGCAAGGGAGAAGGGTGGGAATGTTCGTTCTGACGACATAGAGGTGAGAGGGGCTGGCAATAAACGTTTCTCAAGAGAGACAATGTGCACCCAGAATTGTGAGAGGTACTGGGTAAGAATTTCGTTTGATTGTATCCACAAACAGGGAATCGGCACAGATTTTTTGACTTCCGGGTGGGCGTAGGGTGGTCTGTCTCCACAGAGCCTCACAGAGTAGGAATGTGGGATGTCTCCAGGCTTCTAGTTAAGGGCACAGGCTGTCTGTGGGTGCATGGCTGTCTGATGGGGAATGCAGGCAGTTCTAGGGGATACGGGTTGGCGGGGGTGGTTACAGGCTGTTCTGAGGGTACCAGCTGGGTCTGAAGGCACAGGCTGTCTCTAGAGGTACAGGCTGGTCTGAGGCACAGGCCATAGCTAGAAGACAAACTTTAAGAAACAAGTTTCTTCAGCTTACCTGAGCTAATGCGAGCTCACTGACTCTAGACTGACTGGGGAAGGGGGGCGGGGAGCAGCATAGGACCAAACTAGCCCCTCTGAATGTGGGACCGCTGGCAGTGGGACCAGGATTTATCCCTAGTGCTTGAAATGGCGTTTTGGAGCCCATTCTCTTTGGTGGAGGGATATTTTGCTCACTCTAGATATTGCTGGGAGGGTCTTGGTCCTGCCTCAAAGCGATGTGCTAGACTTTGTTGGCTCTCGATAGGAAGCCTTACCCCTCTGTGGAGTGGATGGGAGTGGGGTGGAGAAGGAGATGGAGAGAGCAGGAGGGGAGTGGGAACTGGGATTGGTATGTAAAATGAGAAAAGACTGTTTTTTAAAAAATAAATTTAAAAAATTTATAAAAGGAATAAATTACTTTAGGGGATATGCTGCTGGGGGGACATGGGCTAGGTCTGCGCTTCTCTCCCCCACACCTCCTTTCTCCAGTTTCTGTGAGCACAGGTTGATCTAGTCACAAACTCTCAGAGATAAGACTTTTTTTTTTTTCCTGGAACAAAGTTCTCCCAGACATAAGCTTCTTTCTCCCTGACTGTGGGACACAGGCTCAGGACACAGCCTCTCACCTCCTGGCAGCTCAGCCGGGCCACAGGTCTCCCTGCTCGCGGGCACGTCCGCCTGCCACAGTCGCTTGATGCACACCTTCCACAGCCCCATATGGGCAGCCTCACAGACGGCGCTGCCGTTGGTCTTGTATGTATTAAATTCCACCCAGAACTCGGTGCCCACCGACAGCACAGCCAGGGTGGCACCCATGGTAGCCAACAGCAACACTAGCTTGATCTTGCCCTCGAGCTCCGGAGTCAAGCCAAGATTCTGCTGTCCCTGGGCACGACGCCGTCCCACAGCTGCTCGACGGCGGTCCTCCTCTTGCATGAAGAAGTTAGACCACATCATCATGATAATGGGAGAGGGCAGAGCTCAGGTGAGCTCCGAGGAGTCAGACAGACCTGTTCAGGGGGCCCTGAAGAGCAGGGAGCAGGGCCTGGACTTTTCAAGGAAATGGGGTGCTAACTAGATTGGGAATAAGCAAAAGCTGAACCCCGAATGCAACAGAAGGCCTCTGCCTCTCAGGAGAGGAAAAATAAATTAAAACAAACAAGCAAACAAGCTATATTCTTGGCCTAAGCATACCTGGTGGGTTTAAACAGACCCCACCCGGGCTTGTGCACATGAATTTGGCACAGGAGAGGCCTTGAGGAAAAGCCAGGCTCCTGGGTAGGTTTACCTACCCTGGGGAGCTCCAGGGGGAAGACCTGCCCAGTCTCTGCAGGCTGCCGATGGGGGGTCTCCAGTAAGCCTCAGAAATTCCTCAGAGAGAGAAGCTGAGGTGTTTTGTGTGTTTGAGAGAGATAGTCTAGAGTTCTTCGGGCTCAGAGTTTGTAAAGGGAGGAATCACAACACCTTTAGATTATACAAGAGGTAGAATTGTGGTTCCCCGGGGAAGATTAGAAACCCCTCCAAGTCTCAGAGAGGCAAGGAGTATCCTCCAATATTCACAACAGATCCGGGTGAACTCTTCTGGAATTCCGGGGAAAGGGGATGGGTGAGTCAGGAACTATACAGAAAAGAGCCCAGGTCTCAACGGTGGCTGAGAATCTATGTGGTGTCCAGAAAAAGAGTCTGGGGGATTCTCTGAGGGCCCAGAAGAAAGACCTGGGGTCCCGACAGGGCTCAGATCAAGGGACTGTGGTCCATACTGTGGCTCAGAAAACCAGAGCAAAAGTACCCTGGGGGCACAGGACCTGGGAAGGGATACAGTGAGTCCGTCTAGTCACTCGGCTCCCCCTCCCCCTGGCTCCCAGGGCCGGCCCGGACGGAATCGCTCCAGTCTCAGCTCGGAGTCCCGCGTTCCCCTCGGTCTTCCCACCCGGGTCTCCCGGGTACGGGCCCCTCGCGTTCTCCTGCCTCCGCGCTGCGCCGGCCCCAGCTCCGCGATGCCTCCGAAGCGTCCGGCTTTGCTCGCCTCCGCCCGCTCGGCCCTCCGGACCCGCTGCGCTCGCTCCCGGCCTCGCCCCATCCGCCCACCCCCTCACCCCACCGGCTATTTCGGGCTCGACCCGTAAATAACACCCGCACCTGTCGCTGGTGCCTGTTGCCATAGGGATCCCGGGTATTTTAAGGGGACAAGGGGCGGGGGAGAGAGGCCTCTAGGAAGGAGGGGCTGGGGGCCGGGTCTTCAATAGGCAGAACCTAGGGAATTTTGTTTCCCCAAGGGTCCGGAGGCGGGGTTGCAAAGTCCAAACTCCAAAATCTGGAGGCAAAGAGCCAGTGAAGGACTGAGAACTTGTGTTTCTGTCCTGAGCAGGCTGGACTGGAAACTCGCTAGCTGAATTGCAGGGTTCTAAGAGCCAGTGGCTGGGGATAAGGATTGAAGGTGGGGGTGGGGTGGACCCCTGAGCCTGCGGGAGAAGGGCTTGAGTATGGGCTTCTGGGTTTGAAGGGGGAGGCCTTGATTCGGACTCCTGAGTCTGAGGGAGGAGGACTGAAACCTGAACTCCTGAGTCTGAGGGAGGAGGAGTGGAACCTGGACTCTTGAGTTTGAGGGAGGAGGCTGGGGCCTGCACTTCTGGGTCTGAGAAAGGAGACTGGACCTGGACTCCTGGATCTGAGGGAAGAAGCTGGGGCCAGGAGTCCTGGGTCTGAGGGAGGAGGACTGGAGCCTGACCTTTGAGTCTGGGCTGGAGAATGGGAGGGTGACAAGAGTGGAGAGGGGGACTTCAGGGTCTGAGGAAGGAGGGCTAGGACCGGTATCTCTAGCGGAGTTGACTGAACCTGCTGAAGGTCTGGAAGAGGTCATCGTGGCCAGAATCCTGGGTATCAGTTACAGTGTTGAGGCCTAAGTTCCCCAGAAGGAAGAAAAGGCAGAGCTCAGGGAAGGGGGCGGTTGGGACGCATGAAGCAGAGCAGCAATCCTCGTTGGATTTATTAGACTGAGTGCTTCTGGGGGACCTTCCACGCAGTTTCAGCTCATTCAGGGGCAGACACCTAGACAGGGACAGCTATGCTGCATGGCAGCAGGGCCTGATTCTTAACCCCTCACTCCCTCTCAGCCCTTCTGTGGACCACCCAGGCGGGACCCTCCTTTTACCACTCCTTCCTTTCCCAGGTGCCGTGACCAGGTCCCTAGAACACCCATGCCACCTCTGATGGCCCTGCTCTGGACTTCATCATTGGAGGAGATTGTGCGTCTGACTGTCGCCTTAGACTGGCCCAACCTGTCACAGTCCTCTCAAGTATCCATCTCAAGGTCAGATATACAAGAAGCCTTAGACACTTCAATGGGTAATATGAATGGATGAAGTATGGGTGACTGAATGGCCTGGTGCAATGAGATGGTATATACACAGTTCCCTGTCCAGACGAGGAAAGATGTGACCTGCTCCTCTTCAGTGTCTACCAGAGCACCTGTCTCTGTTCTACCTGGCTTAGCTCCCATTCCATGCCAAAGTGGACACAGCTCTGAAATGACAGGGCCTGGCATCCCCAAGTCCCCAGAAGACATTCCTGAGTGCTGAGTGCATTTTCATTTCTGAATGAATGAAGGAGACTTCACTGGATCTCTCAGAACTGGATGGCCTCCGAGCCCCACAATGTCAGCAGCCGGAGCTGGAAAGCGGACAACACAGCCTCATTTGGGAAGTTCTCCCAAGCCTTTCTTCCCTGCCTGCTTCTGAACTGGTCTCCACTCCCAACTACTTCTGGGCCTTGGGTCTCCCCATCTTTCTCGGGCCCATCTGCTGTAATAGCTCTCGAAATTCGGGGTGTATTTTCTGTCTGTACATTTTCCTTCTCTCCCTCTCCCCCCTCATTTTTGTTTATATTTTTCAAGACAGGGTTTCACTGTTTTGCTGTCCTAGAACTCACTCTGTGGAGCAGACTGGCCTCCAACTCACAGAGATCCACCTACCTTTGCCTTCTGAGTGCTAGAATTAAAGGTGTGTGAGTGCTGGGATTAAAGGTGTGCTCCACCGCCACCTGGCCTCCTTCTCTATTTTTAAATTTTAAAAGATGATTACATTCATTTTTGGGGTGTATCGGGGTATGTATGTTATGGTGGGAGTGCAGAGAGAAACTTGCAGGGGTGAGTTAATTCCTTCTAGTTTGTGGGTCCATCCCTCTTTAAAATATTTTGTTATTATTCTAAGAAAATGTCTCCATCAGAAGCTCAGGCAGGCTTTGAACTGCGTCATTCCCCTGCCTCTTTAGTGATGGGATTATTGGCGTGAACAACTACACCCATCTCTATATCATTTGCATACCAAAATAATTGCTTTCCTCTTCTTCTTTCATGCCCCCATCCCCTTCAATGCTGGAGCGAGGCTTTTATCTCTGAAATCAGACAAAAGTCACCTCTTATCGAGCTCGTCACCACTGTCCCTGTCACAAACCTTCTAGTCTTCCATATCTTTTTCCAGCTCTCAGCAGCACTGGGCACAGATGGCTGACTTCTTGCTTCATAAAACATTATGTACTTTCCACCCTTCTTTGCCTTCCACCTTGTGTGGTAGGGACTGAACCTAGGGCAGGCACTCTAGCCCTGAGCCACACCATCAGCCCCTCACTGGGGGATTCTAGGCTGGTGCTCTACCACTGAACCACAGCATCAGACCCTCACTGGGGGATTCTAGGCAGGTGTTCTACCATTGAGCCCCATACCCCACCCTCACTAACTTTGCCCTCTGTGAGGCTCTGTCTTTCTGCTTTCCCCCAGATCACTCTCTCTCTCATAGAGATGCCTTAGATGTTCCAAAGTTTCTAGAGCAGAGTCATAACTCTATCTAATTACCCCTCACAGTTGTCCCATTCTCTGGCATTAAATGTCTCCTGGATGCTGACGTTACTAAAACTTGTATTTTCAGCCCTGACCTCTTTACCACTCTCATAACCAACTGGCTACCTGATACCCTGACTTGGATTTCCAGAGGCATCACCAACTGGGCACGTCCAAAAGATTGCCCCCACCTAAAATATGTCCAGTATACAATGGCTCAACTTCAGCTCAGATTCCCTTCTTCTTTTAACCTTAGTTGCTGCATGGCCCCTGCCCCCAGACCTAGTTCACCACCCCTGTAGATAGAATCTGTAAGATTCCATGCCCCTAATGCTTGCTCCCCTTTTGACTATTTTGTTATTTCAGATACAGGCCCACATGTAGCTCAAGCTGATCTTGAGCTTTTGATGCCCCTGCCTCTATCTCCCAAACACTAGATTTACAAGCCTGAGCCACCATGCCATTTATACAATGTCTGCTGCATACTGGGAAGTTACCCTGACGACTGAGCTACATTCCCAGACTCTCCAGTTTTGTTTGGAAGACAAAGAGAATCTCCTGAAGTCAAGGATAACCCTGAACCCCTGATCTTCTCACTTCCACCTCCTGCGTGCTGGAGCCCAGGCATGCACTACCCCCACCTAGTCCTCTTTTTGACTGTGAAATCATTCCCAGCCCAGTGACAGGATTCTGTTATTGTTTTGTTTAAATGAAACTATGACCCCGGCATGCCTGTGCTTAAAGTTCTCCAGGTGTTTCCCATCAAAAGTTGGAACAGAATATGGATTTTTTTTTTCTGGTCCAGGGCTACAAGGACTCATCAGTCTTTGTTCCCTGTGCCTTGGAATTTGTGTGCAAGTTGCTCATCCTTGTTCACACTCATCATCTCAAACAATGTGTCTTGAATGGCTCTGCCCTGTCATACACTTACCATATCCTCTGTAGTTTTTGTAGTCAGTTGAGTCTCAATGTGTAGTTCATGACTGCTATTTCAACTTCTGGAGAGCTGGGGTTTATAAGTGTGCACTAGCCTGCCCGGCTCTAGCTTTCCTTCCTTTTTTATTTCCATGCATCCCAGGTTAGCTTCAAATTCCTCATGTGGCCAAAAATGACCTTGAACTTCTGATTCTCCTGCCTCCATCTTCCAACTGCTGGATTTACACTGTGCAGGCACCACCATGCAGTTTATGCAGTGTTGGGGTTTGAACTCAGCACCTTGTGAATTCTCAACATGTTTGCCACCATCTGAGCCCCACCCCCAGCCTCCTGCTCCGCCTTCATTTATGGACCTTAGAGAGGTCACTTGGAGAGGTCCGAAAACAGCAGACCATTGTCTACTCATCACTTGCTATAATTTGAGTGTGAGCTATCCTGCAAGGGGTATTAAGAATTCAGTTATAGATTGTTAGGCTTTGAGGAAGTGATTGGATCCTGAAGGCTCAATCAATGGGTTAATCCCTTTATCAATTCATATGGTGGCTTTATCCAGAGGTGGTGGTGAAAGTAGAGGATGGGATGAGCTGAAGGAAGTTACTTGATTGGCCTTGGGAGGCTTTCTAGTCCCAAACCATTCTTCTCTCTGCTGCCTGACTACCATGATGTAAGGTCTCTTCAGATAACCTAAAACAGATTGCTGCCCCCCCCCTTTCTCTCCAGTGACTGACTCTAGCTCCTCACATAGGGTAGGCTCTATCAGTGAGTCACATCTCCAATTCATCACTGGGGGATTCTAGGCAAGGGCTCTACCACTGAGCCACACCCCCAGCCCCTCACTGGGGATTCTAGGCAGGGGCTCTACCACTGAGCTACACCCCAGCCCCTCACTGGGGATTCTAGGCAGGGGGCTCTACCACTGAGCTACATCCCAGCCCCTCACTGGGGGATTCTAGGCAGGTGCTCTACCACCGAGCCACACCCCCAGCCCCTCACTGGAGAATTCTTGGCAAGGGCTCTACCACTGAGTCACATCCCCAGCCCCTCACTGGGGGATTCTAGGCAGGGGCTCTACACTGAGCCACACCCCAGCCCCTCACTTAGGGATTCCAGGCAGGGACTCCACCACTGAACCATATCATCAGTCCTCTCTTTCCTATTTGTTTGGAAACAGTCTCACCAAGCCAGTCTTGAACTCAGTAAGTTAAGCAGGTGATCCTCCTTCCTCAGTTTCTTGCAGTCTGTACCACCAGGGCTAGCATACAAAGTATTTCTCTTTTTCTAATGTTTTGTGTATGTGTGCATGTCCCCTGTGCATGAGAGGGGAGAGAATGTGCACACACTTGTATGAGGAGGTATAGCCATGGAGATCAGAAGAAGGTGCTAGATTCCCTGAGTCTTGAGTTATCATTCACTCAATGTGGGTGCTGGGGTCTGAACTTGGGTCCTCTGATAGAGCTGTACGCATTTGTTTCTTTCTTTTTGGTTTTTGAGAGAGTTTCTCTTTAGCTTTGTTGTAAGCATTCTTAACCACAGATCCACCTCTCCAGTCCAATATTTCTCTAATATTAAAATAAAAGCTATGCAGGGTATGGTAGCACACCTTTAATCCCAGTACTCAGGAGGTAGAGGCAGGCCTCTGTGGGTTCCAGGCCAGCCTGACCTATATAGTGATACCCTGTTCAAATAAAATCAGTTTCTTAAAAGACAAGGAGTTGTCTATTCCCCTATGCCTCATGAACTTCTTACCTGCGTGCCTCTGTGAGGATTCGGTTTTCTGTTCCTGTGTTGTGTCTTTGTAACTTCTTACCTTTGATTGCCAAGCTTTCACCAGTCACTTCCGTTTTTCCCCTCCCCTCTCAGGATCACCTTTCTTTGTCTTTGCCTTCTGTCTTGATATCTTCTGCCCTCCATCCCTCCTCACCCACCCTTATTCACTTTCTCCTGCCCACTCCCTACCCCTCCCCGCTTTCGCTCTGGGCTTGACCTTTGGACTACAGATCCCATCATGCCTCAGAACAGTTATGTCCTCCACATTTGTCTCTTTCACCTCACCTCTCACTATGCCTAGTCTCTCACCCTCCCTACACTAGCCCTCTCCCCCACCCCTGCTCCGAGTGTCACTGAATTTATATTCCTCTCCCCATTCCCTAGCATCTCTTCCTGAACTGCCCTCACAGATCTGCGCCCAGGTCCCTGACTCAGCCTCCCCACCTTCTAATTCCATCTGAGCCCCAGAAGCAAATTTCTCTCCCCCTCATTTAAAAACCATGTTCAGCACAGGCTGGCCTCGGTCTCACTATATAGCTGAGGGAGCCTTTAACTTCTGATCCTCCAGGTTACACCACCCAAATACACAACTTACCACACCTCGTTTATGTGATGTAGAGGATGGAACCCAGGACCTTGTGAATGTTCAGCAAGTACTCTACCAATTCAGCTACATTCCCAGCTCTTTGCATTTTCTGGAGTCAGCTTCTTAGCCTGGAGCAGTCTCAAATTTACAGTCCTCCTGCCTCAGTCTCACCAGTACTAAAATGTACCACTCATGAAACCCCCCCCCCCCAGCACAAATCTCATACCCCGTCCTTATGCTTTCCTTCCTCAATCTACCCCTGTTCTCCTACACTGCCACTTAGTGGCACCATTGGTAACCACTTCTGCCCTCATGGCCCCTGAACCTGTTTTCCCCTTCAGCTTGGAAGCCCCTTTGAGGCAGAGCAGAAAGAAGAGCATGCTTTAGTCTCCAGCATCACAGAGTACAGGGCTGATGTGCAGACCTCAGGGATTATTTACTGAGCAAATGAAACCAGTAAGAACCACTCTCTGCCTGCTGAGTGACACAGTCCAGCCCCTCAGCCTGGAACTCTGGGGCTCCGGTTCTGGGTTGTAGATCCTCCTTTACCTCACCTCCCTGCTTTGCAGTTGGACTTCAGCAAGCTGGAGTCACTGACCTTCTTCCGCCCTCACCTCCCGCACATCGTGAAGCTGGAGTCACTGACCTTCTTCCGCCCTCACCTCCCGCACATCGTGAAGCTGGAGTCACTGACCTTCTTCCGCCCTCACCTCCCGTACATTGTGAAGCTGGAGTCATGGACCTTCTTCCGCCCTCACCTCCCGTACATTGTGAAGCTGGAGTCATGGACCTTCTTCCGCCCTCACCTCCCGCACATCGTGAAGCTGGAGTCATGGACCTTCTTCCGCCCTCACCTCCCGCACATCGTGCTGTTGAGTTGCTTCCATCTCCATCAGCACACACCAGACATCTGCTGGTCCTTTACGTCCAGACATCACACACTCTAGGATGTTCCATTCCCCCTGCACATATTTGACAATGGGTTGCTCTGTCCTGTGTTCTCAGGTGACCATTGTGACCCTAATGTGACACCCATTGCCCTGTCTGTATTGCACATTTTTTTGACACTGAAAGCAGAGCAGTGATCTGTCACCTCCCAAATCCCAACTCACACAGCACAGAATGCTAATAGATGCTTAAGAGTTAGTAGGACAGTGAGTGACTGAATGAATGTATGGAAAATGGCCCCAACCTTCTGAGTCTCCTGAACACCAGACACCACTTCTAGCATTTGTGGCAGAGTATTCTGCCTCCCACAAGGGGCCTCTGCCTCTTAACTCTTACCTCTGAGTTCCTGTCTTTGTGCTCTATTCTTGCTTAAATTCACTTCGTGGTCCTTTTGTTGACCTTATAATACACATAGGAGTACTGGACCAGGCTGTCTCCAGGCTCTTGACTCAACCATGGCTAGCTCACTAGACTTCCAGTACACCTCGGAAGCTGCTTCCTGCCCCAGGACCTTGGCAAGTCAAATTTTCTGCCTGGGTCACTTCCCCTCAGGTCTGACTAGCTAGTACCATTCTTTGTCAGTATAGTTGGCAGCGCTCCCCCCGCCCCGCCCCTGCCACTCCCTCCCGCGTGCCCCGTCTGAGTTAATCACCCTACTTGGAGCACTCTGCCGCACCCTCACCCCACCCCATCCCCGGTGTGCCTTTTTTAAAACACAAAAGTCTCAGAGTCCAGGCTGGCCTCAATCTCAGCTTACAGCCCAGGATGACCTTGAACACCTTCCATTTCCCAAGAGTTGGTTGGAATTACTGGAGCGCACCACTATACCTAGTTTATGCAGTACTGGAGATGTAACCCACGGCTTGCGTTAGGAAAGCACTCTATGAACGGAGCTACAGCCCCAGCGGGCCTCTACATTTCTACGTGTCATTTACTGGGTAGGTACATGATTCTGTGATTAATGACCATCTCGTGTACAAGATGCAAACTCACTGAGGACGCCAGGGACCCTATTTTACCTCGAGCACAAGGCCTAGCGGTTACGCAAACACACATAAAATTTCCAGAAATGGATGAATGGATGCGCCTGCGTTTATGTCCCCTCCTCCCTAGCACCGCCTTCTGTACCCATTACCTGGTACACAGTAGGTGCTTAATAAGCCCTTGTCGAAAGATGAATGAAAAAGTGAGCTAAATGTCAGCGCACCCCTCCCTTGGCCTTTGCCTTCTGCGGGCCTGTCTCTTTATACAGAACATGTGTATATATAGTTGTAGATGTAACTCTATATTCATGTGTTATGAGCCCCTCTCCAGGAGTTGGGCTGGGCTGGGCTGGGAGTCCCTCCCTTCCCTCCCCCCCGCCCCGCCCCCACATGCACACAGCAAAACATTTAAAAAGAAAACATCTCAAAACTGCAAAAAACACCACGGCCCTCCCTCCCTCCCCTGAAATTCCCCCCACACAAAAATAAAACACAGCGCTCCCACGCCTGAGCCCCTTTTCCTGTCCCGTCCCCCTCCCCAAGGGTCCCTGCTTCAGAGCGTGTCGGGGGTAGAGGGTGTGCAGGGGCGCGGGGAGGGGCTGGAAGGCCCAGCGGTGTCCAGCGCGCTCGCGGGGATAGAGCTGGGGGGCACCCCGATCCGGCGGCCTTGTTGCACGCGCGCCCGCGCACGCGCCCCGGACGCGCCCCCCGGCTCCCCGCGAGGGCGAGCACCCCTACACTGGCGTGGTTTTCCTGTTGAGCGTGTTGGTGTTGGACGCGGCGGCCTCTTTGGACAGGGTCCCGGGCGCGGGTGCTGCAGGAGCGGGCGGCGCGGGCGCGGGCGCAGCGGGAGGTCCGGTGACCGTGACCGTGACGCCGGACGCCGCCTCCTTGGGGAAGGCGTTGTGCAGCGTGAGGAAGCCCGCTGCGCCCCCGCGGTCCCGCTCGGCGCCCGCCCCGCCGCCCCCCGTGCCTCCGGCCGCCCCACCATAAGCGCCCACACCGCCGCCGCCGCCGCCGGCCCCGGCGCCCGCCAGCCCAGCAGCCACGCTGCCCTTGGACGGGTCGCGACTGAGCGTGTACATGGAGATGTCCGTGGAGGCGAAGCCCGGACCCCCGGGGCCGCCGGGAGACGCGTCCCGCGACGGCGATGCCTCGCTGGAGCCTCGGGAGCTGGAGCGGGAGCGGCGGCGGTAGCGGAAGCGGTAACTGGGCAGACGGAGGATGGCCGAGGGGCCGCTCCCGCCACTGCCGCCCGCGCCGCCGCCGGCCTTGAGCAGGTCCGAGCGAGATTGGCAGTGCGCCTCGCGGCTGCGCTCGATGTAGATATTGACGGCCAGCACGCCGATCACCTCGGCCAGGATGAAGGACAACCCGCCAAAGTAGAAGGACCAGCCGTACGAGTAGTGGTTTTTCTTCTCCTCGTCCCTCTTGGGGCCCGGCTCGCCCGCGTTGGCCGATATGTACACGATCACCCCGATGATGTTGCTCAGGCCTGGATGGAGATGGTCATGTGGGAGCCTAGAGGACCTCCAGTCCTCTGGCCGTCTTAATCCCCTGAAGTCTAAACCGGGGCCTCCACTGGGCTAGGCTCCACCCCAGGAGTATAAGCCCTGAGACCCACTAAGCTAAAAACTGCTCCAGGAGTCTAGGCCCGGCTGCCACTGGTTAAACTCCACTCTTGGTTAAACACTTATGTCCCGCCCATCTGGTCTAAGCTCCACCCACTGGCCTAAACTCACTCAGGAGTCTAAACCCACCTCACTGGTCTGATTTTTTACACCCAAGAGACTAAAATTCACCTCTATCGGACCGAATTCCACCCAGTAGTCTTAAGTCCTGAGCCCATTAAGCTAAATTCCACCCCTGTTCCCACTGGACTAAACTCTACTCCCGCAGTCTTAGCCCTGCTCGCTAAACTCCACCCAAGAACTTAAGCCCCACCGGTGCTGGGCTAAATTCCACCCTAAGAGTCTAAGCCCCACTGCCATCGGTATGAATTTCACCCCCAAATAGTTTAAGTATCACTCCAATGGGCTAACTCCTCCTCAAGAATCTAAACCCACCAGAGGAATCCAAGTTCTGTTCCCACTGGCATAAACCATCTTCCGGAATCTAAGTCCCATCTTCATTGGTCTACACTCCCACTTCAGAAATCTATACGCCCCTCCCCCATTGGCCTAAAATACCTCCCTTGGAGATCTAGCCTCTGCCCTCTGAGTTAGCGCCACCCCCACCCCTTAATCTTGGCCCCATCCCTACCCGGCCCTGGCCCCTTCTCCAGTCATCAGTTCCACATGCCTTACCTATATAGGTCTAAATTGCACTCTTATGTGGTCAAGGCCTTGCCCCCAGGAGGACTCAGACCTTACCTTGGAGAGTCCTAACAATGGCTAAGAATAGCCCATCCCTGTCCTAATGATCTTGATTCCTCCCACAGTTTAGGTTAATCACCCCCAAGTAGTTCAGGTTCTGCCCCTTCTTATCTAGCCTCCATGGATCTAAATCTCCCCAACACACATACACACATCTAGGCCCAACACTGAATGGTCTCAAATCTAGCCTTGGTGAGGTAGTCCCAGGTTCAGTTTTCAGATCCTGTCCAAAGTATAAACCCGGATTTCCCCCCCCCCCCCAGATCCCTCCCTCTGCTCATTTTTTGTTGTTAATGGCATAATTCCACTTTAAATCTCTAAGATCTGCCCATTGATGACCTAACCCTCCCTGCACTATAGAGTACTGGCCTTACCAGCCTTAAATGCACCCTAATTAGAATAAATCTTCCTACTCCAAGTCCAACCTCCAGTTTTCTAAACCCCAGGCCCTGTAGGTATAGATCTAGACCACTCCTCTCCACAACACATACTAGGCTATTTAAATGTCTTAAACTCCTTTCTAGGATTGCAAGCCCCACATTCATTAATCTAATCTCCAAGGGTGTGGGGGGGTATATCTATACCCTGTTACCCATTGGTCTAAGTCATCCTGGAGAATCTAAAGCAAGCCCCGCTTTCATTGGCCTAAACTGCATCCTTGTGTACTAGGGCGTTTCCTGCATTCTGCCCTACATTCCAGTCCTAATCATACCTTTAATGAACAGGTCTAAGCTCTGTTCTTAAGTCTCATTATCCTGGTGTGTGCTACCCTAGGCCAGTTTTATTTGAGGTTGGGGGGAGTCTTTATTTTGAGATTTCTCACAAAGCCTAGGCAGTTCTCAAACTCTTCATGTAGCCAAGGATGACACTGAACTTCTGATCCTCCTGGGCTGCAGGTAGGCATCACATCTAGGGGGTTATCCTGGCTGGGGATGGGACCCATGCTTTTGTGTACTCTATTGCCCAGGCACAAGCACAACCCAAGGCCCTAGCTCTTGCGGAAACCAACTTCAAATCCTGGCCTCGGTCTAGCTTCTTGCATAACCTATCTCCCATTGAATTTCCCAGAAAATAGCCTTCTTATTCAAGCAGGCAAAGCTTGGTCTTCACACCTTCAGTTTCATTTCCCTGGGCCTAGAGCAGTGGTTCTCGACCTTCCTAATGCTGTGGACCCACCCCCCCCCCCGAGTCAAAACAATTATTTTTGTTGCTACTTCATAACTGTAATTTTGCTACTGTTATGAATCGTAATGTAATTATCTATATGCAGAATATCTGATATACGACCTCCTGGGAAAGCATTGTTTAACCTCTCAAAGGGGTCGCAACCCACTGAGAACCTCTGGCCTAGAGGGTTTTTCTTAGAACCAGCCCCTTTTATGATCCACTCAGGTCAATTTCTTCCTCTTCAGCTCCAGTCCCACCTCCCTATCGTTAGACTCCTAGTGTCTCAGGTCCCCTCCTCCATCCCAGACGCCTCCTTCAGTTCTCTAGGACAGCTAGGGAATCCGCTCCTTGCCTCCCACTTTACTCACAGACACCAGTCTGTGCATGCACAAACTAAACCTAAACCTACCTTACCCAGCATGGGAGGAGCCTAGGAAAACTCCAGTCCCCAGGGGGCGCTTGGGGCAGGCTGGATTTGCAGTCACATGCGCCCATGCACACGCAGACACCCACGCGTTCGTGGGTGGCCCGCCGCCCGTTCTCTCTGCCTCTCACCTGCTGCCACGAACAGGATCCCCGCGCCCAGGATGATGTTCCTTTTGGATTTGTAGACGCGGGAGGCAGCTACGCACACGCCCCCGAGCAGCAGCAGGATGGCGCTCAAGATCGGGAAGATGCTGGAGGCCCGGACCACTCCTGAGGGAAGGAAAGAAAAGAGAAGGAACGAGAGGAGAGCGCGTGGGCTGTCAGGCGGGCCACTGAGCCCCAGGCCCACCGCACCTCCTGCCTGCTTCCCTCTTTGCTTAGCTAAATTTAAGTCGCTAATTCTGCCTCTCTGGGTCTTTTCCTTTTCATCTCATTCTCCCTCCTGATTTTAAAGTTTCTTTGTTTGTCCACCCCACCTCCCCTCTTTTTTCTCTTCACCTTTATCACGTTTCTCTCTCCCACTGCTTTTCTTTCTCCTTGTCTTCATCCCTCTCTTGTTTGTATCTTCAAATTTCATCCCTCGCTCCCTCCCTGGGTGTACATCCTGTCCTTCTTTATCTCCTTTTTTTTTCTTTCTACTTTTTCACTCGTGCATTCCCTCTCGTTCCTAAAATCCTGGACAGTCAGATTCTATTATTGCTGAGCCTGGTTAGAGCAGCCAATCATAATTAAGACTTTGCCACTATCTCAAGATAACAGCCCAATCGCAGTACATGCTTCCCCAGGGGAGTAGTCAGTCCAGGCGGCAGATTGCAGGCCCAGCGCAGCAGCCAATCTACAACCTTTTACTATACAAAGTTGCCCGGCCATAGACATTCAACCGACCAATCATCACCCAGGATTCCCTGCTGGGCCTGCCCCTCTGGCCCGGGAGCTGAGCTGCTGGACCTGGATTGCCTGGGAAGGGAAACTAATCTAGGAGTGAGGTTCAAGCTCCCTCCAGTCCCGTCCCCCGCCCGTCTCCTTCCAAGAACTCACATTGTCCTTCCTCATCCCTCCCGGATCCTCGACCCCCACCTCCACCCCGCCCACGTACGGAGCAGGTACTCCGCGCTGTCATGGTCGTAATCCGTGTCCTCCGGAAAGTGGTTGATCTTCACGCAGACACCTCTTTTCAACCCTGGAGAGGGGATGGGGACGGTCGGGTCGTCAGACTTAGGGACCGGCAACCCCTGTGTTCTGAGAAGACCCTCCCCTACTCAGATGCACACCCCCAGACCCCAATTTTAAATCCCGCTCTCTCTGGGTTGATTAAGAGGTAGGAATCTTAGTCCACAACTGGTGTCGGGGCAAACTTTGCACCCCTCAGATCTGTTTCCCACCTGTATTAAGAATGCTTTTTAAAGGAAGAGAAGGGGGCGGGACAGGGAGAGGAAAGGGCAGGTGTGGTGGCACAAGCCTGTAATCCCAGCACAACGCCAGAAGTAGAAGCAGGAGGGCAGGAGCTTCGTGGTCACTCCTGGCTACACAGAGAGTTCGAAGGCCAGCCTGGGATGCTTGCGATCCTGCCAGAGAGGGGAGGGGAGGAGAGAGAAGACAGGAGGAAAGGGGAGGGAGAAAGACAATACCTCAGAGGCTGACATCCTTCCAAGTATCCACTACTAGAGACCTTTGCTCTCAGTTTATGTGGCTTCCCATTTTCCCTCCAAGAAGTCAGTGTTGTCGCCATGTCGAGGCACCCTTGTACCCTAAGCTTGTTGAAAAAGCTGGAGATGCATGGAAAAACCAGGACTCCGAAAACACTGCAGCTCCTGAGAACCAAGAGATCATCCTGCAGCTTCATTCCATCCTCTCTCTGACCCTCACCCTCCCACCCACTAGAACCTATCTATTTCAGTCTGTGGGAGCAGATTGTTTTATTGCCTGTGGTATATAGTCTGAGAACACAAAATGCATAAATACATTCATTCTTAAACCCAAGCTCCCTCCAACTTGCTGGTCTTTGCAGATGTAATAATTACTCTGCAGATACAGTTAAGGAGTACACACATGCACACACATGTGTACACACAAGTTGGACCTTCTAGGGCTAACAGTTCCCTAGGCCGTCCCTTGTAGTACATGCATCAGGTAGACTTTTTGATATTCTTTATCTTCTGCAAGCTGGGAGTTCCTAAAGGTGGGGGAAGGACAACTAAAATTTGACTTCTTGTATTCCTACCGTTGAATGCCATAGAGCCTGGCTCCCAGGATACCTCAAGGAAGGGATGGATGGATGGATGGAATGAATAATGAATGACTATAAAGATGGCAGAAAGAGGTTGGAACAAGTGAGGCAAAGGAATGCAGGAGAAGAAATGGGAATAAAGGGGGAAATGGAGGGATGGAGTCTGAGGCAGTGAGTAATGCTGTGAGGATCCGATGGTTAGGTGCTTCCTGTGCTGGACAAGTCACTTGATGTGCACTGAAAGAGAGCTTTAGGGGCTGGAGAGGTAGCTCGGTGGGTAAAAGCACTTGCTGCTCTTCCAGAGGTCCTGAGTTCAATTCCCAGCATTCACATGGTGGCTCACAACCATCTATAATGAGATCTGGTGCCCTCTTCTAGCCTGCAGGCATACATGCAGGTGGAACACTGTGTACACAATAAATAAATAAATAAATAAATAAGTAAGTAAGTAAATAAATAAATAAATCTTTTTTAAAAGAGAGAGACCAACAGACAGAGAGAGCACTTGCTTCTCTTACAGAGATCCTAGGTTGAGTTCCCAAAATTCTCATTGTTAGCATTCAGGCACACCTGGCCCACCCCTTGGAGACTGACAAAGTACTTCACCCTGTGTGCGTGCTCAGTATGCAGACTGTAGCTCCTTCCTTTAAAAGGCAGAACTCTGCCTGCTTTCTCTCTCTTCCCTTCTCTCCAGCCCATACCAGTCTCTCTCTCTCTCTCTCTCTCTCTCTCTCTCTCTGCCTGAATGTTAACACACATTCCATCTAAAACCTTCCCTAACTTCGGTCCTGGGGGATTCAATGACCTTTTCTGATTTCTATGAGCACCAGGCATGCTTATAGTGCACATATATACAGCAAGGCAGAACATGCATAGATAGAAAAATAAATCTTTTTTAAATCCTACTGTTTTCTGTTACCATCCTTATTCTGTCACCTTGTTAACATCTGTACTTATTGTTTCTGTGCCTTCACATATAAAGATTCAAAGAATAAGACCTAATTCATTGTGTTGATCCAGATAAACATACCTGAATGTTCTGTTGATCTATTGTAACCTGTGCTGGTCAGTTTCGTGTCAATTTGGCACAAGCTAAAGTCATTTGGGAAGAGCTAACCTTAATTGAGAAAATATTCCCACCAGATTTGCCTGTGGGAAAGCCTGTGGTGCATTTTCTTGACTAATGATTGGTGTGAGAAAACCTAGATCACCATAGTTGGTGCCACCACTGGACTGGTTGTCCTGAGTGCTATAAGAAAACAGGCTGACCGGGCAGTGATGGCTCACACCTTTAATCCCAGCACTCGAGAGACAGAGACAAGTGGATATCTGTGAGTTAGAGGCCAGCCTGATCTACGGAATGAGTTCCAGGACAGCCAAGGCTACACAGAGAGACCTTGTCTTGAAAAACAATAAACCAAAAAAGAAGAATTAATGAATGAAAGAAAGAAAAGAAAAAAAGGAAGGAGGAAGAAAGGAAAAGAAAATAGAAAACAGGCTGAGCAACTTCTGAGGAGCAAACCGATAAGTACCACTCTTACATGATCTCTGTTTCAGTTCCTGCCTTGAGTTCCTGTCCTGACTTCCCTTCATAATGGCCTGTAAACTGTAAGACAAAATTAACTTTTTTCTCTCCATGTTGCTTTTGGTCACGATGTTTTATCACAGCAATAGAAATCGTAGATAGTACCCATTGTTCAGATGAGGAACATAAGGCAGAGAAAGGCTCAACAATTCAGCACTGATGTGAACACCAAAGTGTTCACACACGCACCACTGGAGTGCCAGCATCAGGCCTGTCCATCAATGCAATTCCAGAATCTCAAATACTGTCTCACCCATGGCAAATGCTTAATAAATACTTGTGATAAGGACTGGGTATATAGTCCCAAATGGTAGAGTGCTTGCTTGATACACACAAAGCCAGAGGTCCTAACCCTAGCACAGCATAAAATGGATGCTGTGATGCATGCCTGTATTCCTAGCACCAGAACGGAGAAAGGCAGGAAACTCAGAAGTTCAAAGTTGTCCTTAGTTCCATAGCAAGTCAGAGATTAGCCTGTGCTACAACACAGGAAAAGAAAATAAAAGAAAGAGAAAGCTTGTAATGAAAGAATGAGTGAATGGGCCAAGATGCAAGTAAAATGGTGTTCAGGAGCCCGCAAGTAGGCTTGATGGATAAGGAGCTTGTTGCCAACCTGATGATCTGAGTGAGTTCCATCCCCAACATTCACATGGTGGAAGGAGAGAATCAACTTTCCAAAGTTATCCTCTAAACTCCATGTTCATGTTCATTATGGTGCACATTCTCAAAAATGAGCACAGATGCACATTTGAGCACACACACACACACACACACACACACACAGAGAGAGAGAGAGAGAGAGAGAGAGAGAGAGAGAGAAAATACATAAATAGATTGATCTAATTTAAAAAAATCTTGAAAAGATGTCAGAGACCAGAAAGACAGCTCAGCAGTTAGTGTATCATATCTCTGCAGAGAACCTGAGTTCTATCACCCAGCACCCACATCTAGTAGCTCACAACCACCTGTAACTCCAGTTACAGGGGAATCTGATGCCCCCTTCTGGCCTCAGTGAGCACTGCACTCACATGCACATACACAGACACACATACATTTTAAAAAATATATTCAAAGCTGTGTGGTGGTGATGGTGGTGTGCCTTTAATACCAGCACTTAGGAGGCAGAGGCAGTCAGATATCTGTGAGTTCAAGACCAGCCTGGTCTACAGAGAGAGTTCTAAGACAGCCAGGATGGTTAGGATGGTTATGCACAGAAACTCGGCCTCAATAAATAAAAACAAGCAAACAAACAAAAACCCCATATATTCACTGTCACTAATCATTAGGGAAACACAGTGACAACTATAATGAGATAGTATCTTCTTGCTTTGCTCTGGTTTGGTTTGATGATGAAGGGCCTCACTGTGTAGCAAGGCTCGCCTCAAACTCATCATCTTCTCTTCTCAGCCTCCCAAATGCTGGGATGGTAAATGTGCAGTACCACACTCAGCCCAAGAGGCCATCTTGTATCCACTGGGACTACAGAGGGCAGAAAATCAGATAACAAGTGTTGACAAAATGTGGAGAAATGGGAAAATCGTGTGCACTACTGGCAGGAACAAAGGGTAATGCAGCCACTGGGGGACACAGTGCGGTGTGGAGGGTCCTCCAAAAGTTAAGGACAGGTGACCTGGAGAGAGGGCTCAGTGGTTAAGAGCACAGTGACCTGAAATCAGTTCCCAGCTCCAACATGGCAGTTCACAACCGCCTCTAACTCTAGTTCCAGTGGATCTGATGCCCTCTTCTGAATGTTAAGAGCACAAGGCAGACATGTGGTACACAATCATTCATGCCGACAAAACACCCATATACATGAAATGAAATAAATAAACAAACCTATTTTTAAGTTAAAAATCATAATGTTACATGACCCAGCAACTTTACTTCAGGACTTCAACCTGAAGGAATTGCAAACAGCAATGTGAAGGAGAATTAATACGCTCATGTTCTCAGCAACATTCAAGGTAGCCAAAAAGTGGGAGCAAAAAACATGACGGCTTGTAATGCCAGCTCCTATACGGTGGATGCAGGAGGATCAGGAGTTCAAAGTCATCATAGGCTATATATTGACTCAAGGCCAGTCTCAGCTACATAGTACCTTGTTAAAAAGCAAGAAGAATCCAAATTCTCTTCTAACATGAATGCACAAGACAAAGCAAATGTAATGTATACAATGGAGTATTATTGAACCCTTTAAAAGGAAGTGTAATGATGATGTACTTAGTGCTACATCTCTAGTGTTGTCCCAACACACCAGAGGACCTGGGTTTGATTCCCCAGAACCTCCTAAAACAGGATGATGACATATAAGTCTCTCATCCCAGCAGGAGCATCATGAGTTCAAGGTCATCTCAGCCAGTTCCTGACTTACCTGGGCTACCCAAAACTGTTTTTCAAAACCACTACAAGCCAGGCATGGTGGTGAATGTCTTCCTAGTACTCATGAGACAGAGACAAGAGGAGCTCTATAAATTTGAGGCCATCCTGATCTACATAGTGAATTCCAGGACAGCCAGGGCTATGTAGAGAGACTCAGTGTCAAAAAACAAAGGAAAAACCTCAAACACGCAACAACAACAAGAATCAAAACAATCACCACAACAGTAAATTTCGATCTACAAGTGAAGTTGTGACAAGAATGAAACTGCCACAATTAAACCATCATCGTGTATCATTCGTATATGCTAATAAAAAACTTACCAAAAGAGAATTATGAAACTCCCTATAAGGTCGCTGAACTTTGAGGTTATGATGCTATGTGAAATAAGCCAGGCACACGGACAAAACATGTATGATTTGGCTGTTAAAATGGCTCAACCCATAAGGGTGTCAGCCACCAAGCCTTAGGATCTGAGTTTAATCCCTGGGACCCATATGGTAGAAGGAGAAAAACGACTCCCAAAAGTTGTCCTCTTGCTTCTTGCTCCTGCATTGGTACAGGCATACTCACCCACCCACATATATACACACATACATGAACACTAAGAATAAATTTAAAGCCAGGCAGTGGTGGTGCATGCCTTTAATCCCAGCACTTGAGAGGCAGAGGATCTCTGAGTTAGAGGCCAGCCTAGTCTAGAGAATGAGTTCCAGGAAAGTCAGGATTATACAGAGAAACCTTGTCTCAATAAACCAAAAATAAGAAGAAAAACAGGAATAAATTTAAAATGTAATAAAAAAAAACCTTACAAGTGGCACCTGGAGAAATCAAACTCAAAAATACAGAAAGCAGAATAGTGGTGACCAAGGTGAAGAGAGAGGGAATGGAGGAAGGTTCGGTGGACAGTGTTTCAGTTTTTGCAAGATTCTCAGGTGTTGTGGAAATTAGTTATAGAACACCATGAATGCTCTCAGCATTGCTGATCTGTACGCTTAACAGTGAGTACGGTGGTACTAGCAATGTAACTCAGCAGGTAGAATGCCAGCCTGCCGTACCGACGGACCCAGGTTCAATACCCCAGGAATCAGGAAGCCGAGGCATTCGAGGTCATCCACAGCCTCAACCTGCTCGTGGCCCACCTGGCTGTGCGAGACCTTGTCACAAAACGACATAAAACAAAACAAAGCAGCACAGTAACGGAAAATGAGATCACCGCTCCCTCTGGATGGAGAGCATGGCTTGGAGGGTGAAAACACATGCCGTGCAAACTTGACAGCCTCATCTGATCCCCAGAACCCATGCAAAAAGCCAGACGGAGTGGCACATACGTGTAATCCCCACACCAGGATGAGATAGGAGATGGAAACAAGGAAACTGCCCCGAAGTTCACTGACCAGCTAGCCAAGACTATGCACCATGGCAGAAACAAGAAAGACCCTGTATCTGTGAGGTTGGGAAGAATCAATTCCTCAGTTGTTCTGTGCCCTCCGCACATGCATCATGACATGCCTCCAGTATGGAATAAAGCAAGAGCATACACACACACACAAATAAAAAATAAGCAAACGTTTTTGTGACAGGGTCTCAACTCTGTAGCCCTGGCTTTCCTGGAACCCACTGTGTAGATCAGGCTAGTCCTGAACTCACTGAGATCTGCCTGCTTCTGCCTCCTGGGTGCTGGGATTAAAGGCATGGACCACTTCATCCTTAAGTACATATTTTTGAAATTAGTAGGATGATATAAACTTATAGTATGTGTATTTCACCGCTATTTAGAAAGAAGGAAAAATATTTTCTGAATGTACATTCTCTCTCTCTCTCTCTCTCTCTCTCTCTCTCTCTCTCTCTCTCTCTCTGTGTGTGTGTGTGTGTGTGTGTGTGTGTGTGTGTGTGTGTGTGTGAAGGTCAGCAGTCAATGTTGGGTGTCTTCCTCAATCACTCACCACTTTCTTCTTTGAAGCAGAGCCTCTTACTGCACCAGAAACTCATCAATTGAGCTAGGTTGTCTGGCCAACAGACCTCTGGACCCTCCTATCTCTGCCTCCCTGATGCTGGGATTATGCTATGGTCATGGGTGCCAGGGATCTGAACCCAGGTCCTAGTGCTTGTATGGCAAACACTTAAACAATTGAGCCATCTCCCCAGCCCATAAATGGTAAATTCCCATGGCAATGTGATGGGTTAAGATGATGGTCTCAGGTTCCCACTTCAGAGTGGTAGGAGTCTCATAAGACTGGTCACCAAACTACACTAAAGGCTGGGCACATATAATTCAGTTGGCAGAGTGAGAACAAAGCCCTACGTCCCATCTGCAGCACTGTATAAACCAAGTGTGTTAATACACACCAGCACTCAAGAAGTGCAAACAAACGATCCAGAGTTCAACCCATCCTCTACTACATACCAAGTTCAAGGTCAGCCTGGAATATTATAATGTTACTAATTATCAACTGGGCACCTAGAAAGTAAGCCTCTAAGCATAGCTGTGAGGGGTTGTCTAGATTAAGGTTAGCCTCCAAGAATGTCTGGGGCTGGAGAGAAGGCTCAGAGGTTAAGAACACTGACTGCTCTTCCAGAGGTCAATTCCCAGCAACCACATGGTGGCTCAAAACCATCTGTAACAGATCTGGTGCCCTTTTCTAGTCTTCAGACAAAACATTGTATACATAATAAATAAATTATAAATTAAGAATAATAATAATAAAACACCAAAATTGGTTTGGGGTTTTTTGTTTTGGTTTGGTTTATTGGTTTTTCAAGACAGGGTTTCACTGTTTAGTTCTGGCTGTCCTAGAACTTGCTTTATAGATCAGGCTGGCCTCAAACTCAGAAATCTCTGCCTCCCGAGTGTTGGGACTAAAAGCATACACCACCACCACCTGGCAAATAAATAAAACTAAATTTCAAAAAGTATGTTTGTAAGGAATTTTTGAGTTAAATTGATGTAGGAAGACTTATTCTAATTGTAGATGGGACCACTCCCTGAGCAAGAGATTCTGAACTATAAAAAGTAGAGAAGGTAGGCCAGGGAGATGGCTTGGCAGGTAAAGGTACCTTCTGTCAAGCCTCATGACCTGGTTTTGATACCGGGAATCCACGTGGTGGATGGAGAGAACTGATTCTGACCACCAGTTATCTTCTGACATCTGCACATGCTCCCTGCTGTAAACTCCCCTCCACCCAAACGTAAATAAATAGGCAAGCAGGCAGATATATGTAATTAAAGAGAAGAGAGCGAGCTGAGCACTAGCGTGCATGTGTTAGACATCGCTCTCTGCTCCTGACTTTGGCTGTCATGTGATTAGCTGCTTTGTGTTCTTACTGCCCTGACTCCCTGCCCCCACAATGATGATGGACTGTAGCCCGTAAATGAGGCAAATGCGCACCCCTTAAGTTGATTTTGTTGAGTATTTTGTCACAGTAAATGGAAAGCAAAGTGAATAGACACTTGAGACTCTGCCTCAAAACAGGGATCAGGGGGTGGGGAGAGAGTGAACAAGACGGCTTGGTGTAAAGGCACTTATCACCAAGCCTATTGATCTGAATTTGATACCCAGGTCTCACATGGTAGGAGAGAACTGGCTCCTACAAGTTATCCTGACACTCACACTCGTTCAAACACACATGAAAACAAGTAAGTAAGATAAAGACTAGAGAATCTAACACACCGTAACAGTACCCTCTCGGCTAACCATGTGCCCGCCACTGCTGAGCATTTGACAGAGGGTTCACTAACTTGTTCAGTACTCAGTACAACCCTCTAGAGTATATAGTGACAGGACCCCTACTTTACAAACCAGGAAACTGAGGCACAGAGTGCTGAGGAAGCTGTCTACCCCACACAGATGCACACAGAAGGAGAGGGTTCAGCCACAGTCAGGTTTTGGAGGTCACAGAGCTCAGACTCTGAGCCAGTTTCTCTGGACTCCCATTCCAGAGCTGCCGAGTCTCAGTCTCCTTGCTGAAAAACGAAGGCAAGGCTGTGGCTCTATAGCGTTCTGGTGTGGTTTCAGAGAAGTGAAACACAGATCCTGTGATGGTTACCGACAGACCACTTTCTAGGCTCTGAGCCCAAGAGGCTAAGAACTTGTACTTTTTGTTTATTTGGGTTTTTGTTGTTGTTTTGGTTTTTCGAGACAGGGTTTCTCTACACAGCCCTGGTTGTCCTGGAACTCGCTCTATAGACCAGACTAGCATAGAACTCACAGAGACCCGCCTGCCTCTGCCTCCTGGGTGCTGGGATTAAAGGCATGCGCATCACCGCCCGGCGATTTATTTTATTTTTAATTGGGGATTGGCAGGTATGTGCACATGAGTACTAGTACCCCTGAAAGCCAGAAGAGGGTGTCAGATCCTCTCTGTGCTGAAGTCAGTCATGAGCTACCTGGCAAGGATTCTGGGACCTGAACTCTGGTCTCTTGGAAGAGTAGCAAGTGCTTTTAACCACTGAGTCGTCTTTCCAACCCTGGGCTAGACAGGAGCTTTTTATGTACAGGGATGGCCCTGAGTCTCTACAACTCTTTCCCCAAGCCCAGGATCTGCCTAATATACAAGGATGTGATGGTTAAGTGGCAGCAGATAGCCGTGGACAAGACACGTGAAGAGCAGGTCCAGCACACGGCGTCCTTCACATGCCTCACACTGTGGGTGCCCCAGCCTGAGTCACTTTCCCTTCTTGGGCCTCCAGCTTGCTGCTCTGACAAACAGGAGCCATAATAATACCTTCCCTGTGGCACAATTGCAAAGACTCAATGAGATAATAAGGCAGGCAAACTGCTGAACGCAGGCATTTGCAGAGTCTGCAGCAATAAATGGGGCCCTGGGTCCAGACTGTTGAATCCCCAGGGAGGAGCTGCCAGCGTAGCTGAGAGTTCTCAGAAAGGGGCTGGAACACAACTGTCCAGTGTGGGTAGCTCCACCCCGATACAGCAACAGACAGCGGCTATGAGGGGGACATCCATTGGATCTTCATAATAAGAAAAGGTGAGAGGAGCAAGGAGGGGGAGGAATAAGGTTCACATTGATTATATGCGATATTTTGGTCACATTTGCTTAAATATTAAGTTCACCTGTTTTTGGATTTTACTGCTAGTAAAACCAAGTGAAATACCAAGCGGCCCCACCGGTAGATCCTAGGCAAACACCCTACCACCAAGCCCTACTCCGAACCTCTAACTGGAAGAGTCTAGGCAGCCATTTTACCACTGAACTACACCACCAGGCCCCTGGCTAGTAAAGTCTAGCAAGTGCTCTATCACTGGCCCACCTTACCCCACCCAATAGCCAATCCCTTGGTGGCTTCTATTCAGGTATTTTACTACTGAACCTCGCCCTCGAGCCCTGGGGATGGGGGGGGGGGTCTAGGCAGGTGCTCTGCACTGAGGCACACCCCCAGACCCTCAGTGTTCCTTCTTGTTCGTTTTAATGTATCTATTTAAAAAAGAAATTATATATAGTATTTATATTATATTTCTGTTGGGCAGTGCTGAGTGTTTAGGGAGGAAGGATTCTGGATTTAAACCCTTGAGATACTCATAAGAAGAAAACAATAATAAGCAGACCAGTAAGTACAGCACCTGCTAGCCTCCTAAGTGTTTTACTTTTACCCATGCAGACTTTCCCAATCTTGTGAGTAAGATACTATATATGGGAGGCTCAGTGGTTAAGAGCACTGGCTGTTCTTCCAGAGGTCCTGAGTTCAATTCCCAGCAACCACATGGTGGTGGCTCACAACCACCTATAATAGGGTCTGACTCCCTCTTCTGGCCTGCAGGTGTACATGCAGAGCACTTATACATAAAATATAAATTTAAAAAATTACAAGGACATTATCATGATCCTCCTTTTGCAATAATGGAAATGAAACTGGGAAAGTTAAAATATACACACAGTCCATGGCCACACTGTTCTCAGTGGCCCCTCTGTCTTGTTTTAGGGTTTATATCTCAAGGCAAAATTCTATACCATTTCAGATACCACAGAGGAAGATGAGACTGATTCCCAGAAGTCCCAGACCCACTGAAGGTCCACCTTCTGCACACCCGAATACCAAGTGGGCTGGAAGTTGGTAGTTCTGTTGCTTTGTTACAGAGCTAAATTTCAGTCCAGTTGCTACAGTGTGTTAACTGTGTGACTCTGGGCAAGACACTGCATCTCTGAGCCAATGCTTTCTCTTGCAGGGGCGGGGGTGGGGTGAGGTGGGGGGCAATAATAGTATCTCTTTAGCAGGGTTATTTGAGCGCCACGCGAATGGCAGCTACAGTAACAGTCAAGTGAGCCTTCACAAGCTAGCTCCGTGACACACTAACCTCCTTTGGTTTACAGCACACCCATCCGGTTTAACCCAACGTCTGACCCTTCCTCCTGTCTCCTGTGAAGTACTTCTCCAGCTCCCTCATATATTAACCCTTTGTGAGAGTTGGTTTTATTTGCAGCTGAACACAACCTAGAGCCACCTGAGAAGAGAGTCACAACAAGGAATTGTTTAGATCAGGGTGGCCTCTGGGGTGTCTGTGGAGGAATGGCTTGTTTGCTTTCACTGAAGTGGCAAGATGTGCCCGCTATGGGTGGTCCCATTCCCTGGACTTGGGTGTCCTGGATTGTATGAGAGAAAGCTGAGCACTAGTATGCAAGCAAGCACCATGCATGCATGCATTTCTCTCAGCTCTTGACTGTGGATGCAATGTGACAAGCTATTTGAAGTGCCTGCCTTGATTGCCCAACAACAATCCACTGTAACCTGGTCCAAGTGTAGGAGAGCAGACCCTGAGGGCATGAAAGCAGAACTGGCCCTGCCTCTTGCTCATCACTGCAAGGGGTGACTTTGCCAGGGGCAATGTTGGAGAGTTCACCCTGGTGGTGAGGATGGGGGAGAGCTGGCAGACTGGCCAACCCTGCAACTCCCCGAGCCCAGAGCCAGAGTTATGAGTTGGTCCACCCCAACATTCACCCCATCCATTATCTGTGGGTGCACATGGAGGGGCCGGCCCTGCAGACCCAGAGCTGCAGGATCTCCACAACACGTGGCAACAGCAGGATATCCCAGAGGAGTCCCAGTGATGGCCCAGCATAGATAGTGTAGCAAAAGCTAGAGGCCTCCAACCAGACCAATGTCACTTTACAATGAACATTTGCAAGTAAATATATGGACTAAAGATTACTGTGTCACACACAACTTCCATGATGAGATTTGTCTTTTTGTCCATTTTTTTCCTTTTCTCTCTTCTTTTTATTCTCTTAAATTTTATTTTATTTTGGTGAAGGGAGTTGCAGGGGCAGAGGGTGGATACAAAGAAATGGGGAAATGACTGGGATCGAAATGCATGATGTGAAAGACACAAAGAATAAATAAAAAGAGCTGGGCTGTGGTGGCTCACACCTTTAATTCTAGCACTTGGGAGGCAGAAGCAGGTGGATCTCGATGAGTTTAAAGCAGCCTGTTCTGCAGAGCTAGTTCCAGGACAACTAGTTAAACAGAGAAATCCTGTCTCAAAAAACCAAAATAAATAGATAAATAGTTTTTTAAAAAAAAAGATGAAAAGGTCCCTTTCTCCTTTAAGCTATTTTTTTGCAAAATATTTATCATAACAACAGAAATGAAATTAGAACACATTTTGACTGTCTTTTTTAAACTTTTTTTTCCTTTTGAGACAAGGTCTTGCTATGTAGCCCAGTTCCATCTGGAGTATGGATACTGCCTTGGAGATCCTGCCTCCAGAATGCTAGGATTGTAGGGGTGGGCCACCATGCCTGGCTTCAAATGTTTTTTGTTTGATTTTTCTTATGCTTGTTTGAATGTCATTCTATGGTATGCTACTTTCTTTGAGAAAGAGCCTCTTGCTCGAGGCTAGGTTGACCAGCAAGCCTCAGAAAAGCATTTACTGCCATGTCTGACTTTTGGTGTTTTGTCATGGGTGTTGGGTCCCTAGAAACTGGAGTTACAGACAGCTGTGAGTGCTATGCGGGTGTTGGGAATTGAACTCAGGTTGTCTGAAAGAGCAGTCAGTGCTCTTAACCACTGAGCCATCTCTTCAGCCCCCCTATCTAGTTTTTTATGTAAGTTTTGGGAATTGAACTCAGGTCCTTGTGTTTGCAAAGAGGGCACTTTATGAACTTAGTCATTTGTTGTGTTTCTTCCTTTTCTCTTCGGTGACTCTGGTCCACACATGCACTGATGCTCATTACACAGACATCTCCAGCCAGGCTGCTGACTCCAGTCTCCCAGACCACATCTCTACCGGGTCAGAACAAGAGGAGGAAAGGACAACAGGCAGACCAGCCCTAACTGAGAATGGTTTCTTCACTTTGTAAAGGATGGAGAAAGTATCAAGACGAATGATTTCCTCGTATCTGAAATGGCATGAAATTCAGCCAGATCTTTTGGCCCAAACCGTTACTACATCTACTTGGGAGGCTGAGGCAGAAGGATTGCAAGTTCAAGGCCAACCTGGGAAAGTTAGTGAGACTGCATAAAAATAAAAAGAAAGCCGAGGGTACAGCTAAGGGGTCGAATGCCTTCCTAGCATACATGTGGCCCTGGATTCAATCTATTAGGGGGAAAAGCCTAGGTGTGGTGGTTCAAGCCTGTGATCTCAGTACTGAGGCTGCTTGCTGAGGCAGGAGAACTGCTGTGAACTGAAGGCTAGCCTCAGCTGCATTGCATGGTCTTGTTGCAAAAGCAAAAATGATAAGCTAGGTATGGGGACTCATTCTATATAATCCCAGTCACTTAGGAGACAGAGACAAGGGGATCTTGTCTGGGTTGATGAAATGGCTCCCTGGGTAAAGGTGCTTGCTATCAAATCTGATGACCTGAGCTCCACCCTGGAACTCGCATGGTAGGAAGAGAATAGAAAATTAGCTGCTGTGGGTTATCTGCTGACTTCAACCAATGTGACCACGACATGAGTGTGTGTATGCCCCCCACAATATTAAATAAATATAACACAATACAAATAAAATTAAAAGATACTGTATTGACTTCCTATTTGAAAAAACAAAGTCCAACCTTGGCTACATAGCAAGTCAGAAATCAGCTTAGGCTACATGTGATCCTATCTCAAAACCCAAACCAAAACACAGAGAAAGAAGAGATGCAGGTGGAGGAAGGAGAAGAAGAAAAGAAGGAAGGGAGAGAAAGAGGGAAGGGGAGGAAAGGAAGAGCAAAGCAGAGGGCACGGAATTCAAATGCCGATGTCCACAAAGGATACTCAGCTCGATGGCGGTCACATTCGGGTGTAGAATGGATGTTTTCACTAGAAGTGGCAACACTGACCGTGTGCTCCACAAAGCCAGAAATAATTACCCCTCTGCATGCTGTAAGCCCTTCAGAGAATGCCGCCTCTCCCATCACTGGCATTATTTCTTAGCAAGCATTCTAAAGCTGACACGTTCATAACTGAGCCAGTGATATCCCTCCTTAATAATGAGAGAAATAGGAGAAAATAAAGGAATTTAAACAAAATGCCCTGCTCTTCCTTCTCATGAACAGATCCCCCATTGTCAAGTGGCTCTGACCAAAACTTCTTCATCACATGGGATTTCTCACCTGAGGTGATTTTTTTAAAATCCCCCAGGGAAGGTAGATAATGTATGGAGACAATTTACAATTTTGGTTGTCACAACTGTTGGGGGTGGGCGGGACTAGACGGAGAATAGAGAAGCAGATCAACATCCTACGATGCTCAGCTCAGCCCCCGCCACACAGAATTCTCAGTCCCAAAATGTCACCGGGGCTGAGGTTCAGAAGCCCCGCCTCCAAGACACCCCTCACCCGTCTCTCCATCTCAGATCCCACAGTTGCTCCATCAGCAATGCCTTCCCACGGGGAACTTTGTAATATACTATGAATTCAAACCACGGCTCCCACATTCTCCCTTCCCACCCTCCCCTGAGCCATTTCTCAACATAGCAGCAAGAGCCATCCATAGATCTTAAGCCAACTCCCGTGGCTTCTCTACTCCAGAGAATTCAGTGGCTCCCATCTCTAGGCAAAAGCTGGATCTTCTGTGGGATACATAAGAACCTGTGACGTCAAGAGCTTATTATTCCTCTGACCATACATTGCTCCCTCCCTACTGTCTGCCAGTCACACTGGCCTCCTGCTAGCGGCCAACACAGATTCATGATCACCTCAGACCCTTTGCAGCCATGATTTCCATAGCCCATGCATCCATGTGTCTTCAACCTCACGTCTTCAGGCCACCAACCAATGTCAACTCCTGTATGAAACACCTCCCATCCTTCTTGATTAACTCACATGCATAACCCTGATATGCCCCCTTTCTCCATTTCTGCTTTTTCTCTATTATTTCCATTAGTCTTTCTCTCTCCTTTCAGAACAGATGATGGTTAAAGTCAGAGATTTGTTTGGTTTTGTCCTCTATTGCTCTTGATTCAACAGGAGAACCTGGGGATCATGGAGATAGGTGGTTGACAACCTATATTCAGTTCCATGAATTTACATGGTGGAAGGAGAGAAATGACTCCCACTAGCTCTCCTCTGATCTCTACCTACAAACCAAGACACACATTCAAACCATACTGACACACATACAAAATTAAAAGGTACAGGATCTGCTACACAGTTTAAAGTCGATTTAAAAAATAAAAGATGAATGGATAAACATACAGATAAATGAGTGAGTGAATGGATGGATGAATGAATGGATGGCATACATTTCAAGGAGGGTTCCAGTGCAAATTCCCATATATGGCTCTGTACTTCAGCCCTGGTGAGGCCGAAGAGTGGACATTAGTGATATGTCCCATAGGGTGGGGGTATCAGAGAAGAGGAGGGACATGGATGACAGTGAGCAAAGGTGACTATGACATCTGATTGACTCCATAGCCAGATCTAAGAAAGTGTTTGCTACTCAAATGGGGCCAGTAGGGGTCAGTTCTGAACACCAGATCTTCTGTGATAGCTCGCCGGAAGCCAGAGGTCAGATCTTTAGGGAGCAGTCTCCCTGCTTTGAAACGCTGGTGACTGACTTTGGTTCCCAGTATGAAACATTCCACGGACTCATCTTCAAAGCCCACCCATTCTTCACTTGAGGTGAGTTATTTGACAGGACAGAGGAATCGGGGCAATAGAAAAAATAAGACAGACAAAAGAGTAAAATGTAAAAATTTCAGCTATTGGTGGTAAGGGAGGAACTTCGAGGTTGCAGGTCCACTCCTCAGTGCCACAGATGAGGGCGAGAAGGCTGAGAAAGGTGGAAGGATAGGGGTCACATGGTAAGGAACCCAGAGTCTTGCTTCACAGCTTCTATATGCATGACAGATATGCAGGAAATTTGCATGAAAGAATTACTAACATGGAGGATGGGCTAGAGAAGGACTGAAGAGAAAGACAGCAGGTGTCCTGGACAAGAAGGGTCCGACAAGGAGACAGGTTTGAGCCTGAAAGCAGCACCCCAAAACAGAAAATACTTGGAGGGAGAGTGGCGAAACAAGGGGTCAGAGAAGAGGAAGCATCCCAAGAGTCTGCTAGGAAGGCATGAGGCCGTGGAGATGAAGCAGAACTGTCCAAATAAGAACTAGAAAGATCAGCATGTGAGCTTGGGAGAAGTTCTGATGGGGAAAGGAGCTAAGCGCTGCAGGTGAAAAGAAGACGGCCTCCAGCAGGGAGAGAGAGCAAGAGAGACCAGAGGAGATCAGAAAGCACAGCTTTGTTTCAATTCTGGGAACCAACAGAGCCAATAGGAGAGGAAAGATGTGAGGAACGGACGAGAATGGGCAGGGCAGATGAAACGGCCTGTGTGTGAAGCTGCTTGCTGCCGAGTGGAACAGCCTGAGTCCCATTCCTGGGACCCACACAGTGGAAGGAGATTATCAATCAACTTCTTCAAGTTGTCTTTGCCTTCCACATTCACACTGGAACTAGCATGCACTAGATAGATACATAGATAGATGAATAGATAGATAGATAGATAGATAGATAGATAGATAGATAGATAGGATAAAAAAATTTTTTAAGGGGGCTGAAGAAATGGCTCAGCAGTGAAGAATACTCCCTGCTTTCCCAAAAGATCAGAGTCCAGATCCCAGCACCCATATTGCACAGCTTACAACGTTTTAATAACTAACTCCAGGGGATCAGAGGCTCTGTTTAGGCTTGTATGGGTACTTGAACACATGCACGTGTGCAAAACACTGACACACACAAATACATGGATGGTAATTCCACACGGCTCACAACCATCTGTAATTCCAGTTCCAGAGGATCCAACACACTCTTCCCGACCTCAAAGATCACGGAGCATGCCCGTGGTACATAGTCGAACCTACAGGCGAAGCATCCATCCACATCATCAAATAAAATAAGAGAAGCACAGAAGAAGGGTTGGGAGGTAGGGCAGAGGAATGCGTGGAATCATAGAGGCTCCAGCAGGGAAGCACACCCCTGGAGACCTTGAGATGGAGATTCAGAACACATTAGCCGTCAATTTGCTGGAGGCACAGGCTTCAGTGGAGGTGGCCAGCCAGGGCCTTCCTGCACCCTACCTTCCAGGCAGCATATCCGCCAGAGGCCTGAGTGTGTAAGGCCCCCAGGGTCCTTCTTCTCCGAGGAGCCGCTGCCCCCACGGTGGGGTGGTCCATCATCACCTGCCGTGAGGTTGGTGGTGTTGCAGATGAGAGCTCGTGTGTAGAGCCAGTAGTCAGTGCTGATGGCGATGGTCATGAGTCCAAAGGCCGCAAACGCGCCTACGGTGGTCAGCAGTACCTGAACGCCCTTTTCGCACCACAAACCCCTCTCTTCATTCCAACGTTTCAATGACTCCAGTTTGACCACAGGTAGCCGGGGGGCCGTGGGCCACCACCGGGGCAGCGGAGGTGGGGCCGTGCCGGCGGCTGGGGGGGATCACAACACAGGCAGAAGCGGGGGCCTCGAGAGGCCAGAGGGGATGGGGACAGCGAGCAGGTGGCTGCAGAGGCGGAGGTCAGAGTGAAGCCATGGTCTCCAGCTGGTGGAGGCAAGAGAGAGAGTTAGTTCTGTTGAGACGGTTTCTTTTTGCCAAAACTGTTCTCCTGCTAATTGCTAATTTCTTTTTCTAACTTTCTTTTTTGTTTTTTTGTGCATTTTTTTTGTTTTGTTTTCTTTTTTTTCTGGTTTTTCAAGACGGGGTTTCTCTGTGTAGCTTTGGACCCTGTCCTAGAACTTGCTCTGTAGACTAGGTTGGCCTTGAACTCACAGAGATCTGCCTGCCTGCCTCTGCCTCCCTGGGTGCTGGGATTAAAGGCCTGTGCTACCACCACCCGACCTTTCCTGCTAATTTCTATTGAAAGATTGTACTTCATCAGCCTTAATCAGCCCATATACTCAGAGGTCATGACCCAGTCCCCTTGATTCCTCTCCTGTGATCCCCACCGTCCTCTTATGAACCCAACCCTTGATTCAAACTCCACTGTTAGCTCCTCCTAAGGAGGTCCCTGCCTCTCTCATCGCTTAATTCCCCTGACCCCCATTACCAGCCTTCCCACATATAGTAACATACATAAACACACACACGCACGCACGCACACACGCACACACACTGTAGGGCACTGCTGAGGAAAAGCCTGTTCATACTTCTCCAATTTTGCCTCTGGCATCTCTCCAATTTAGGAGCCACACTCTCGGGTGCAGATGTAACTGGTAGGTGTTGGCCTAACCCGCTTAAAGCCCTGGGTGCGATTGCAACCACAATATCAACGGGACATGGTGGCATATGCATGTAATCCCAGCACTCGGGAGATAGAGGCAGGAGGACGTCCTTGGCTACATTGCAAGTTGGGGGCTACTTGAGACTCCCATCTAAAGAAAAACAAACAAAAATTGCCCATTAATTCTATGGTTTGGTTTGGTTTTTCCCCTCCTTGACAGAATGCCTCCCTCCCTGTTTTTGTCACTCAATGACACCTTGAGTGTCTCCTATAATTTCCTCAACTCAAGAAAAATAAATCCCTCATTCTCTTCTTAGCTTAAAACAAGCCTTCCCAAGAGACCCTCACTATTCATAGACGTGCAGTATCTGCTCAGTGGCCCTAAGGCTTCCTCAGGCTTCCTCGGTTTCCTCTCTATAGGCCCTTGAGTCTCAGGACTGGCCTTACCACCTTGGATACATCTTTGAAGTACCAGAAGATTAAATAAAAATTCTGATACTGGACTCCTACCTGAGAAATTCCAAGTTAATGGGTCTGAAATGTAGTCAACACCTAGGGTTTTCCAAAAGCTCCCTGGAGAATTTCCAGATCCCCTAAGCTTGGAAGACTATGCCCCCAATCTCTACCACTCGGACTCTCGCAGCTCCTCCTGTCTCTTGGGGGTCGTTCATCCATCTCCCTTCCAACCCCAGAGGCTTGCTATGTTTTGGACTCAAAGAAAACTCCACCTCTGTCTTGCTTTCCAGTATTTGGAACCTGGTCTCTGCTCTCCCTACAACTCACACAAACTCATCTTTCCCCTTGCTTTCTCCTCCATTAAGAAAAATTTGCTCTGTGAGCTTCACAAGGTTTCCTACTCACAGCCATTGCTTCCTCCAGACCCCAATTCCCTCCCATTCAGAACTGTTCTAATATTTAACCTGTGCAAAAATGCAATCGCCTTCCCCTGTTCTGCCCAGCATGCCTTGGCTCTTGCCTTCAGCAGAGACATCTCGCTACAGCCTCAGTAATCAACCCTGCAAGGGATCCCCCAATTCTAGATCTTCCCAGGTGACTCTGAACCCCACACTCTAACAGATTAGAACTTGTCATCCCCAACTTTTGTTTTAACATCATAGAGAATCCTCTTCCCTTTTGCCTATTTTTTCCACACACCACAGCTTTCAGCATCTGTTTCACGGAGGAAAATCCCCTCCTCAGGCCTCACAGACTTCTCTGGAATATCCCCAGTCCTTCCCCACAACAGTCTCACCTGTGCAGGAACTTAGCCCCCATCATCTCCAAAAAAAGAAACACACACACACACACACACACACACACACACACACACAAAGAAAGCAAGCAAGCTACGAAACTACAACTCCCAGTTCCAGACAGTTTGCTCCCTGTCCATTCATTTCTACCTTCTATGAGATCCCCACCGCCGTGCTTCTTCCTGGCTGTGTTGCCTTCACCTGTTTCAACCTCTTCCCTGACTTCTTTCCCAAATCCCAGTGAAGAAGGAGTCTGGAAGCTCCGAGGATGAGAGGCACCAACTAGAAACCCCAGGTCCCAGTACAGGGTGACCTTGGCCTCCCAGTTTCCTCTCTAGCTCGACCGCCCCCACCAGCTGGCCCTGGACTGGGTCTGCTCCCAGGAGGGGCTGTAGAGAAAGGTTGTCTATGGGGGGTGTCTCCATGGCAACGGGCCTAGTGCCCCACACGTGTGTTCCTGCCTACACACACACACACACACACACACACACACACACACACACACACACCACAGCCCCTTCCTGGGCCCATTCCCAGCTTTCCCATTTTTCCAGGTTGGTCCCTGACCCAGACGGAGTTTCCCTCTTCCTGCCTCTGGACATGCCTGTGCCCCTCACCACTACCACAGCAGCCACCTCCACTGTCTTAACAAATTGCTGCTTCTACGGACATGAGCTCTAACCCCAACATGTACCTTATTCCCAAGCCTCGTGGGCCCTACAGCCGGGATGGGGGAAAAGGGACTAGGAGGGACTTTCTCCATCCTTAAAGATTTTAAGAGCTTTTCATTTTTGTCAATTTGAGAGACAATCTGGCTTTGGGGACTCTTCATTGAGTCTATCTGCAACGGAGAAAGGAATAGGGGACCCCCCAATTATAAAGCTTCTGGATAAAATGGGGGGGTCATAGTCCTTCGTTTGAGAGACTAGGTGTTTTTCCTCCCAGAATTAGGGGGTTCATGGAACCTTAAATCTACACCCACCCACCTCCGATTAATAAAAAGATCTCTCACCTCAGTTAACGGTAGATCAACTCTCCGATGCACTGGGGAGGGACGTCCAGCCCCTGCTGCCAGCACACCCCCCAGAAACACCTCTGGACTCCCAATTCTCGCTGCTTCCCCCTCCCCCAGCAGCAAGGGACCCAGGCGTCCGACCTGGTTGAGGGAATGGAGATGAGGAGGCGTACGAAGAATGGGGGTGTAGAGTGAGGGGGAGGGGAGCTGGGGGTAGCTCGGAGCTTGGGCCGTCAGGATGAGAGGGTCGGGCTTTAAAAAAAAAAAAAGGTGAGGAGACAATTTGGTTCTCGTGTCGCTGGGTAAAGTGCGGAGCTGGATGAGAGAAGGAGGGAGGAGGGAGGGAGGGGGAGGGGAGCTGCTGAAGGATGGGGGAGCCTCGGAGAGGAGAGGGATTGGGGGGAAGGGAAGTGGTTAGGGAGCGGGGTCTGAGTGGCAGGAGGAAGCTGATGAAGAAGAGCGATAGATTCAGAGAGGGAGGGAGACAGAAAGAGACAAGGAGAATCGGAAAGAGAGAGAGAGAGAGAGAGAGAGAGAGAGAGACTCAGAGACTGGGAACAGAGGTGGGGGAGGGAAGAATTTGGGGGAGGCAGTGACTGGTAGCAGAAGGAAGTTGAGGAGACACACACAGAGAGAAATATCCAGAGAGAGAAGGGGACAGAAGCAGGAAGAGATGCAAAGAGAGAACAGCAAGAGATGAGGGAGAAATATAAGGGTAGGGAAAGGCTGAAAGGAGAGGGGGTCGGGGTCTGGGTAACAGAAGGGAATAGGAGTAAGAGAGAGTCCATCCAGAGAAGAGGGAGAAGAGACAGATGGGAAGAGAGAGACTGAGAGGATGGGAAGGAAAAGAAATAGAGGAATGGGAGAGATAGAAATTGGGGATGGGGGCAAGGAAGAGAGTGAGGGAGAGACACAGAGAGAGACAGCAAGACAGAGAGAGACAGAGAGACAGAGAGACGGATTATGGGAAAGGGGACCAGCTCAGATGCACTGAGGAAGGCCGAGATAGAGGGCACCTCTGCCCTCTCCCACCCGCACCCCCATCCCCCTGATCCCTACCCCCACCCCCATTTCAAAGCCATCACCCCCACCCCCACTAGCCTCCATCTCTTCAGCATGGCTTGCCGCCGCCACCGCCTCTTCCTGTTGTCATAGCAACAGGATCCAGGCGCCCAGCCAAGGTTGGCAGCGGCGGCCGGAAATGAGGGGAGGGCCTTTTTAAAAAGACCCCAGGAATGCTCTCCCCTCTTTCTCCCCAAAAAATGAAGGGAAAGCTCAACTTCTCAGGGTCCTTTTTTTCTCTTTCCCCAAGTAACGGGGCCAAAGATTTCTTCTAAATGAACCATAATTCATTTACAAGCATAGCAAGCATTTTGAGTTTTACCAACAATTTTCTTTTTCTTGGTACCCTCTGCTCCTACCGTAGTTTAACCCTGATGGAAAAGGAGGATGCTGTTCGGTTCCCATCGAGACCAGAATCAGGTTGAGTAGCAAAGAGGAGAAATAAAGGTATCCAGGACCGGGCTGGAGAGCTAGGCAACAGTTGCGAACATAGCTGTCACTTCTAGAACTATAACCAGTGAGTATGGGTTGGGCCAATTTGAGGCAGAAAATTGATGATTGTAACTTTGGTCTTGGTCTGAATTTCAGAGATGGCCCTTTGCTTCTGAGTGACCTTGGACCAAACATTTCCTGTCCTAAACTCAGCCAATCTAGGGACCAAAGTTATCTTCAGATAAAATGAGAATAACTTGAAAAGTCACTTTACACATTTTTTTAAAGAACGGTGCAAATTGAGCCAGATGTGGTGGTGCACATCTGGGATCCCAGGGAGGTAGAGACAGGAGGATCAGGAGTTCAAGGTTGTCCTTTGCAACACAGGGAGTTTGAGGTCAGCCTGAGCTACATGGTAGAGGTGAACCACAAAAATCTTAAGAACTAGCCAAGGGTTGTCTCTGTCTTGGGCTAGGCAGCTTATGGCTTACTTTATCTCATGGAATTCTTATAAAATCGTTGCTGAGTGGGCAAGCTAAGACTCTGAGATATGAGGCATTCATTCAAAATCACCCAGGGGTTGCAGGCAGAGCTTGGTTGAAGAAGAATCTTTGTGGCGAGAGACCAGCAATGGGTAAGTTTCAGAAACTTTTTTTTTTTAGTGTGTGAGTATGTCTGTGTGTGGTGTGCATGTGAGTGAGAGTGAGGAAGGGTGTGTGCCGTGGCATGCGTGTGAAGGTCAGGAGACAACTTGCAAGGTTGACTCTCATTTGATATGGCGGCGGGGGTCCTGGAGGTGGAACTAAGTTAGTCAGGTTTGCATGGCAGATGCTTAGATGGGCCGAGCCATCTCGCTGACTCTGAGTCATTTAATCATACCTTTGCCCCGCATTTCTCTATCTTGGGGGCTAAGGGAGGACAATCTATGTTCCTCTCTCCATCATTTACCTGATTTTGTATCTCTGGGTACTCAGTTTCTCAAAAAATTCCACTAGTTTTCCGTTCTCTTAGTTCTCCTGTTTCTGCTTTGTTGTTTCTCTTCAGGTTTTTTTTTTTTTTTTTTTTTTTTTTTTTTTTTTTTTTTTTTTTTTTTGAGACAGTGTCTCAGTTTGTAGGTCAGGCTGGCCTGGGACTCATCCTATAGCTCAGACTCGGCTCAAATCAAGACAATCCTCCTGTCTCAGTTTTGGCAAGTATGCATCAGGACACCAACTTTCCTTGGTATTGCTTTATCTCAGTTCGTTTCATTCCCACCATGCCCCCTGAGAGTCTGGAGTTTGGAAAAGCATCCTAATACCTCTGGTTTAGAAGCAAATAAAAATAACCTGGAAGGGAAGGAAGGGACCTGGAATCCACTTGTCAGTTCTGGGTGTATTTTTTCATCATCTTTTGCCAGGGAGAGGAATAGAACAGACACAACAATGACAACCGATATAAACTGAACGTTTAATTTGAAGACTCAGTACCTTACAGGCATTGGCTCAATATTTTCGAGAAACAATTGAGAGGTTAGCCCCCGTTCTGTTTTGTTTTATTATTTGTTTGTTGTGTATATGTATATGCGTGCATTCATTTTTACATGTGTGTGTGTGCGTGCGTGCGTGTGTGTGTGTGTGTGTGTGTGTGTGTAGAACAGAGGTCAGTGTTGGATACCTTCCTCAATTGCTCCTATCATCCCATCATATTTTTTGAGACAGGGTCTGTCACAGGCCTGGAGTTTGAGGATTCTGTTAGACTAGCTGGCCAGCAGACCCCAGGCATCTTCCTGTCTCCTCCCCTCTAGAACTGAAATTATAGGTATACTTTGCCACACTTTGATGTTTACATAGGTGCTAGGAATCTGAACTCCGGTCATCATGCTTTTGCTGCAAGCTTTTCCCTGGCTGAGCCACCCCTACAGTTTCTAGTTATTTGTATGTTTTGTTTTATTTTTTAAAAGACAAGTTCTCATATGTCCCAGACTGGCCAGAAATTCACTCTGCAGCCAAAGATGACCTTGAATTTCTTGTCTCTATCTCCTGAATTTTGGGATTTGGGGTGTGCAACACCATACCTAGTTTTTAATTGCTCAATTCATTACATTTTATTTTCTGTGTGATTTTGGGTGGTGAGAGGAATATGCATGACATAGTATTTATGTGCACACCAGATGATAGCCAATGGGCGTTGGTTCTCTCCACCAGTAAATTCCAGCAATTGAACTCAGATCATCAGGCCTGATGGCAAGCACCTATTACCTGATGAGCCACACAGTCCGTCCTTATTTATTTATTTAGAAAAGGTCTTATTGTGTAGACCAGATAGGCTTTAAACTTACATCAGCCTTCTTTGCTGGGTCTCCTAAGTGCTGAGATTACAAGTATGTATCACCATATCTAGCTTAGATCCCATTTTATAGAAGTAAAAACTGAAGGTAAGAAAGAGAAGCATTCCATTACGTTTGGATGTAATGTCAGCTGACTTCAAATTTGGATATCAGACAATGAATAAAGCCAAAGTTTCCTAGCTTTGGTGTGAATGGTAGCCAGATCAGGCACTGCTTCGTCATGGGGTGAATTTTACATTGGGGGCGACTGAGCACCAGCCCTTGCTAGCACCCACTAAAAGCTAGGATCAGTACCCTCTCTCTAGTTGTGACAACCAAAGTCTTCAGAACTGTCCCAAGACCCTTGAGAGACAAAAATCATCCACAGCTGAGATATACTAACATGAAATAATTAGCCACTGGGAACTAATTGCCAACTTTATTTTTATTTTAAATTAAAATCAATTTCCTAAATGAATCAATATTGCTAGTAACTACTTTTTACAGAAAAGAACTAAATAGTTCATGAGGGATTTTAAGAAAAACAATTCAGCCAATTGTGTCCCAAATTCCGTACCTTCTGGAAAAGGGCTGTTAGTAGGGTTTTATTGCTGTTGTTGTTGTTGCTTTAGAGTTCTATATTTTATTTTATACATATGAATGTCTGGCTTGCATCTATGTATCTGCACCACATGTGTGCCTCATTCAGGGGTGGTCAGAAGAGGGAGTCTGACCTCCTGGAACTGAAGGTACAGATGGTTATGAGTCACCACGTGTGTGCCGGGAATTGAACCTGAATTCTCTATAGGAGCAACAATCACTCCGAACCACTGAGCCATCTCTCTGTTTCCATCGTGTGTGTGTGTGTGTGTGTGTGTGTGTGTGTGTGCGCGCGCGCGCGCATGCACACATACTCATGCGACATATGCTAGTACAAGTGTGGACATAAAAAGAGGGCATCCGGTGTCGTCTATTACTCTCTATCTATTCCTTTGAGACAGGGTCTGTCCCTGTACCAGGATGTGGGGCTTTTCTCTGGACGCAAACAAGCAAGCTTTAGCAGACTGCCCCCTCCAAGTTTCGGCCCATTTTGGAGCTGAAGCTATAGAAGTTTGCAAAACACCCAACTTGTGGAGTAAGATCTGGGACTTGAACTATGATGGTCATGAATGTGTGGCAAGCGCTCTTACACACAGAGCCAACTCTCTGACTTTGTAAATGTTTTAAATTATGTATTCTCTTGGGGCTTGGTGTGGTAGCACTCACCTTTTATCCCAGAACTCAAGAAGCATAAAGAATCTATGTGAGGCCAGCCGAGGGTACATAGTAAGACCGTCTCAAAGTGGAAAAAAAAGGTATTTCTTCTCTGACTTTCCTTGACATTTCTAAATAATGATTACCTTTGTGTCTACATGATGCATTATCTATTGTTTTTTGTTTGTTTGTTTGTTTCACTAATAGATAATGGTTTTACTCACTTTTTTCTCCCTTCTTTCAGATATATTTTTTTCATTGCTAGTTGTTTTCTGTATGTTAAAAGATACATAATTAGGATATTTACTGTTCTAGTGACCAAAAAGAGCACATATTTATTTATTTATTTTAATTTATTTATGTGTTTACAGAAGCTGTTTTTTGTTTGTTTTGGTTTGTTTTAAAAAATGGTTTCACATGGCCTAGGCTTCCCTTGAACATTCTCTGTAGGCAAGGATAGCCTTGAACTTGTGATTCTCCTGCCTCCACCTCTCAAGTATCGATTACAGGTGTGCACTACCATACCTAGTTTATACAGTGCTGTGGGTTGAACTCATGATTTTGTGCACAGACTATGCAAATACCCTACCTACTTAGCCACATCCCCAAGCCCTATAGTGTCCTTTAAAAGGCATTCTATCAGGGACAGAGAGATGCGTTACCAGGTAGACACATTTGCCATGAAATCCTGATGACCTCAGTTCAACCCTCAAAACCCACATAAAAAGTCAAATGTGGCACATGGCTCACATCTGCAATCCCAGCACTCCCACGGTGAAACAGGAGAATTACTCAGAAGTTCATAGACCAGCCGGAATATACAACAAAAGAGACCCTGTCTTAACCACAAGGTGGATGGGCCATCGAAATGGCTCATTTTGTAAATGCTTTTGCTGCACAAGCCTGACAAACTGAGTTCAAGTCCCAAGACCCACAGTAGAGGGAAAGAGACAATTCAGAGCTACCCTTTGACCCCCATATGCACACCCACATTCAGACACATTCACAAAAAGACTAATAAACTTATAGGGAAAAAATAGGAGGGAACCAACTCTCAAAAATGTGTCCTTTAACCTCCTAACCTCCACTTGCACACTGTGGTACCTGTGTATCTGTATGTACGTATGCACACGTGCGCGCACACACACACACATGGTTTACTATAGAGAGAGCCATGGTAGAGAGAATTTTGATTGGCAGCAAGAGAACAAAGAACTTCTTCTGACTACAGGGCAGTGAATTCTGTACAGCTTTCAGGAGTTTGGCCATCTCTCCCAGCCCAAGTTCCAGATAAGAACAAGCCAATCCATAGTTTCAGGTTTGAAATACCCTGGCCACAGCAACATATATCTTTCTTGACCCTTATCTGAGGAAGCTACAGGATGATTGTTATGTGTCATTTGAAGCTATAGGACTTCTGCTATTTTGACAGATGACTAATATGTCCCATAAAGCATCACACTGTAAAGGTCACACAAGCTGCTCAGCCACTGTTTCTTTAGCACAGCCTTGAAGCTTTCTGTCCCAACAGTCAGGCCTCATGTAGGTCCTATCTGGTCTCCTGTGTAGGTCCCCTTCCCTCTCGGTCCCCTTCTCCCTGTCCTGCTCTCCAATAGGCTCTGCCCAAAGCCCACACCACTAGCCTCTCGATGTCTTCTTACTTGATCCTAACTGTGCAGCATCATAGCTGGCCCTGTCCTTCTTCCTCTTAAATTCCTCCATGGCTTCCTGTGCATCCTCAGGAGAAAAGTCAGGCTCCTTAACTGAGTCTTCATGACAAAAACACCTGCCTCAAGGCAGGATATGCCCTCTGCTGCATCCTTATGATACAGTCGCTCTCCTACCCAGCTCAGACGACAAGTCTTCTGCCCACTCTTTTTGATGTTGTCTGATTTTCAAACAGTGGTTAATTAATTAATGCCATGCTACATGTTGTGTTGCAAATGTGGAGGTCAGAGGACAACTTTCAGGAGTCAGGTTCTCCACTATGTGGGTTCCAAGGAGCAAACTCAGATCGTCAGTATTGGTGATAAGTAAGTACCTCAACACACTAAGGCTTCGCCATTGGTCTTCCATCACTTAAAAAAAATTATTATTTTAAAATTACATTGAGGTGTGTATGGAGGTGGGGTATTTGCTATTTCCTCTAAGTGTGGTTTCCTGCAGAAGCCAGAAGATGGCCTTGCATCTCCTGGAGTTGGAGTTAAAGGGAATCTTGAACCAAACTTAGGAAGAGCAAAAGTGCTCTTAACCACTGAACTTTCTCTCTAGCCTCTTCCATCTACTCTTAAAAGATTCAGCCTCAACCGGGCATGGTGGCACATGCCTTTAATCCCAACACTCAGTAGGCAGAGGCAAGTGAATCTCTGAGTTCAAGGCCAATCTGGTCTACAGAATTAGTTCCTGGACAGTCATGGCTTCACAGAGAAATGCTGTCTCAAAAACCCAAACTTGACCAAACAAACTAGAGATTCACCCTTATCCTTGCTGAGATGGTACACATCTTTAATTCCCAAAATTTGGGGGTTGAGACATGTATGTGGCTGAGGAATTTAAAGTTAGCATTCGTTGCATAGCAAACTTCAAGTCAAATTTCAAGTGAGATAGACCAGCTGTCTCAAAAACTAACAGGAGTTGGCCAAATTTCTCAGCGGTTAAGAGCACTTATTGCACTGGGCAGTGGTGGTGCACGCCTTTAATCCCAGCACTTGGGTGGCAGAAGCAGGTGGATTTCTGTGAGTTCAAGACCAGCCTGATCTACAGAGTGAGTTCCAGGACAGCTAGGGCTACAGAGAGAAACCCTGTCTCCTGTTCCAGGGAAAGAGAGAGGGAGGGAGGGAGGGAGGGAGGGAGGGAGGGAGGGAGGGAGGGAGGGAGGGAGGGAGGGAGGAAGAGAGAGAGAGAGAGAGAGAACTTACTTAATGCTTTTGTAGTGCTGGGGTTTAGACTCCCAGCACCCACATGGTGGTTCACATTCACAACCATCTAATTCCAGTTCTTGGTGCTCTCTTCTGACCCCCGTGGCCACAAAGCACAGATGTGGTCCACAGATACATACACACGCAGGCAAAATACTCATACATAAAATAAAATGACTAAGTCTAACTTTAAATTTTTAAATGATCAGGAGCTGGTGAGATCATTTAGCCACTAGAAATAACTGTCACCTGATGATACAATACTGGAAAACCGAGTTGGATCCCCAGAACCCATGGAAAGGTGGAAGTAGAAAATGGACTCCACAAAGTTGTCCTTTGATATTCAGATATGTGCACACACACACACACACACACACACACACACACACACACCTCACACAAACACAGTAATAATAAGCTTTCTAAAAACCAGGGCTGGCAGGGTAGTGGTGGCGCACGCCTTTAATCCCAGCACCCAGGAGGCAGAGACAGGTGGATTTCTGTGAGTTCCAGGCCAGCCTGGTCTACAGAGTGAGTTCCAGGACACACAGGGCTACACAAAAACAAAACAAACAGGACTGAAGATGGAGCTCAGTTGATTAGGGTGCTTGTCTAGCATGGATGAAGCCCTGGGTTCATTCACCAACGCTGCATCAAACAAGGTGTGGTCCTGACTGCCTGAAATCTTAGCAATCTGGAGACAATCAGGAGGGTTCAAGAATTCAATGTCCTTCTTGACTACAAATGAGTTCAAGACCAGCCTGGGCTCCATGAGTCCTTGTCTTAAGAACAAAATAAGGTCTAGTGAGATAGCTTAGCAGGAGACTATTCTTACTGCCAAGCCTGACAACCTAGGTTCATTCCCTAAGGAGGCACACAGTGGAAGCAGAGAACTGACTTTCACAAATTGTCCTCTGACCGCCACAGGCATGCTGTGGCACGTGCATCTCCCCCCAAACTTATGAATAAATAAATATATCTTTTAATATTAAAAAGTTCACCTTCAATCCTCATTCTTCCAGGAAGCCTTCCCTGATTGCTGCAGTCTGTATCCTTGCGATGTTTCCAGTTTGCCCTGTGCTACCTCCACCAGCACCCAGGCACCCCACCTAGTGGTTGGTGTGGGGAATCTATCTTGCCCGTCAGTGCGGGAGCTGACCAAAAAAAGGAATAGGTCTGACTGGCTTCGGCCCCACCCCCACAGCCAGTAGATGGGAGGTCTCTATCCAGGGATACCGAATGGGTGGCTCAGAGAACGAATGAATGGAGTCGGAGGAGTGAGTCTGTTCTCTGCAGTCCCTACCCTGAAGCGTCAGCTCTATCCTCCCATCACCCGAAGCCTCCGGTCCCTTGCATCCTCTCCCCAGGTGTTTGTCATCAGCCACAGCTGGGGCCTTTGTGTTTCTGGAGAGGAACAGAGAGTGGCTGCTCGGCTCTCCTTCCCATCGCATCGGGGGAAGGATGATAATCAGCGCTTCTAGAATGTCCTCATTCAGGGTGAAGTGGAAATGTCCCAGCTCTGGGGAGTCAGGTGGTCTGTGTTTCACGTGCTGTTTTTCCTGGTCTCCCCCAAGGCATCCAGAGCCAGTGTCTCACCCTCTACCCACTGGGTCTCTTAATCTGCACAAGGGAAAGGTTGCCTGAGCGAGCCCCCTCTGGAGGGGACATTTTACAATAGAGATTCAAAACAGCACACCCAGAGAGTCTTGGAAGAGCTGTGACGACGTCCACGGTTCTCCTGAAATTACATACAGAATTGGTGAGTATGTGTATTCCCACAACACATTGGAGGTTTGAAGCTTTTATCCAATTCTCAAAGGAATCTCTAATGTCTGTATTAGTAATAATTAAAAAAAAAAAAGCAGAGGCTGGGGTGTGGCTTAGTGGGTAGAGAGTGACTGTCTAGCATGGATGAAACCCTGACTTCAATCCCCAGCACAGCATAAATCAGGCATAGAGGTACCCCCTCCCCTATCATCCTAGTACTTGGTGAGTAAAAACAAAAGTGTTAGAAGTTCAAGGTCACCTTCCCAATGTGAAGTGAGTTTGGGGCCAGGTTAGGCTTTAAAAAAATAGATAGATAGATAGATAGATAGATAGATAGATAGATAGATAGATAGATAGATAGATACATGGATAGATAGATAGATAGATACATAGATAGATGGATGATAGGAGGTAGATACATAGACAGATAGGGAGAGAGAGAAACGGGGAAAGTGTTAGTTAGAAGTATTTGTTCTTTTATTCTTTTGGCTCTTTGCCTCTTTGGGGAGGACCCCCACCACCCAGCTCCCAAATAAATCACACATGGAGTCTTATTCAACCTTAGCTTGACTTGTTTCTAGCCAGCTTTTCTAAAATTATCCCATCTACCTTTTGCCTCTGAGTTTTTTCTTTTCTTACTTCTGTATATCTTACTTTCACTTTGCTCCCTGGCTGGCTGTGTGATTGGGAGACTGGCCCCTGGCATCCTCCTTTCTTCCTCCTCCTTTTCTTGCTCCTTGATCTTTTCTTCCCAGATTTCTCTTTCTATTCCTTCTGTCTGCCTGCCAGCCCCACCTATCCTTTCTCTTGCCTCACTATTGGCCATTCAGCTCTTCATTAGACCAATCAGGTGTTTTAGACAGGCAAAGGAACACAGCATCACAGAGTTAAACTAATGCAGCATAAAAGAACACAACACATCTTTGCAACAGTAAACCAACATTCCACAGCATAAACAAATATAATACATCTTAAAATAATGTTCTACAAGAAAGAGAGACAATACACAGATAGAAGAGTAGATTAGCTATGGCAATAGAAAAGAATGAAAAAGGAAGAAGGAATACAGGTGAATGGGTAACGCCTAGAGCCAGTAATTGAAACTTCACTATAATCACATCTTAGACCAGAAGAATCTTTGCTGCGGATGGTGGCCAGTGCCTACCAACAAGTTTGCAGAATCCCTACAGAAGCCAGTCTGCCATCTTAACTTGTACAGAAATCACTTGTTTTACCCTGGTGGCAAAACCATTCCAGGTGAGAGTCACTGACCTAAAAGAAGAAACTGTTATTGTCACATCACCTAGGGATGAGGCCGAAATTAAAAAGAACAAAAATTGGAAAGTCATCTTGTTTCTCTTTCTTTCCTACTCTTATTTTATTTCCTTGATTTCTGGTACTGATACCAGCAGTCGGACCCAGAACCCTGTGCATGCTGGGCAGTTCTACCACTGAGCCACTATCTCGAGCCCCTCACTGGTCCTCACCAGGTGCTCTACCCTCTAATCCATGCCATTAGGACATTCTTCACCGGCACTCCACCTCTGGGCTAAAACTCTAACCCAACTATTCTCTTTGTAGCCTTCTCTGCTCCTGAAACCCTGCCTCAAAAAACAATTTTTTTCTAGGTGAATGCATGTCTCCATAGGTTAAGTGCGTTGCCTGAAGCGGCCAGAAGAGGGCGCCATATCCCCTGGAGTTGCGGTTACAGGCAGTTAGTTGTGAGTCACCCAATGTGAGTGCTGGGACCCCAACTCAATCGTCTGAGAAAGCAATGTACACTCTTAACCACTGCGATTTCCAGCCCTGAAAACTTCTTTTCTTTTTAGAAGTATTTTTAAATATTTTTATTTAATGTATATTTAATTTAATGTATGTGTCAGTGCTCATGGAGGCCAGAAGATGGTGTCAAATCCCTTGGAGGGATTGTAAGCAGTTCAGTCAACATGGGTGCTCAGAACTGAACCCTGGTCCTCATGACTGAGCGAGGCACATTCTCAACCACAGGGCCATTTCTCTCGCCCCAGAACACACACACACACACACACACACACACACAATGTCCTCTCCCTCTCCCTCTCCCTCTCCCTCTCTCTCTGTGAGTGTATGTCTGTGCATACACACACAGAGGTCAGAGGACAATCTCAAGTGTCCTCCCTTGGGCACCGTCCATCTATTTTTACTTTTTAGATATAGTTATTTTATATGTATGAGTGCTTTGCCTACATGTATGTACATACACCGTGTGCATGCCTAGTGCTCTCAGAAGTTAGAAGAAGGTGTCAGATGCCCTGGAACTAGAGTTACAGATGTTTGTGATCCACTGTGTAAGTGCTAGGAAACAAACCTTGATCTTTCCTGGTCTTTTGCAAGAGCAGTGGGTACTCTTAACTGCTGCCCTCCCTCCAGCCTCGGGTTTGAAGATAGCCCAGGCTATTCATCAAGGTTCCGTGCAGCCTGGACTCCACAGTGAGAGACTAGCTTAATAAATAGCTAGACCACAGCGTGCTTACATAAGCAACTTGCTTTAGGGAAAACTCTCTAGGGAGTTCCAAAACAAAATAAGCATATGCAGATGCTTTATAAAATCTATGCAACCCCTGTCCTAATAGAAGGAGGGGCAGTTCATGTAGCGATGCTGGAACCTCAGCCCAGTTACTTGTAAGATTAGGCAGGAATACTCCTAATGTAAATGTGAGGCACATGGCTTTCTGAGTGAATTCAAAACAAGTCTGGGCAAATTAGTGAGACTGTATCTCAAAATAAAAATTCAAAAAGGGCTAACTTGGCAGTGGTGATGCATGCTTTTAATCCCAGCACTCGAGAGGCAGAGGCAGGTGGATCTCTGTGAGAAATCCTGTCTCAAAAAACATAAAAACAAACAAACAAACAAACAGAAACAACTAATGATATAGACCGGGTGTAGAGCCCTTGCCTAGTATGTGTGAGGTTTGGGTCCAGGCGAAAGCCCATTTCTTTGTTCATTCTATCATCTTCATACTGGTCCTAACAGCTGGGAGGTGGTGGCCATGCCTTTAATCTCAGCACTCAGGAGGCAGAGGTGGGTGAATCTCTATGACTTTGAGGTCAGTCTAGTCTACATAATAAGTTCCAAGACAGTCAGAGCTGTTAGAAAATCCAGTCTTGAAAAACAAAAAAGCAAACAAACATACTGATCCTAATGTTGCTGTACTCTATATTTCATAAGGAAATAATAATATAAGGGTGAAATAAGTTTATTTAGACCCTGTTTTATTTATTTCTTGCTTCCTTAAATATTTTTTAAAAATTTAATATGTGTGTGTGTGTGTGTGTGTGTGTGTGTGTGTGTGGTTTGTTTGGATAGAATCTCCATCTCAAACTATCCTCAAACTCCATGTAATAGCTCTGCCTTAGGCTCCTGACCTTCCCGAGTCTACCTCCTGAGTGCTGGCATTTTGGGTGAGTGCTACACCCAGCTCCATGGTAGAACTTTGGACTCATAAATCCTATTTCCAGATTCTGAATCTTCTAGCTTTTTAAATAAGTCACAGGGATCCCCAGGGCTTCTGGGTCACAATTTGAGCGCCACTAATGTGTGACACTCTTCTGTAAATAACATAAGATGCAGGACACTGTGAAAACCAGTCACAGAGAGAAGTGTGGCTTCCCCATACATAAAGGCATACCCTTTCATGGGTGAGTAGTACAGGCTCCGGGACTCCCAGGATTCAATTTTAGCTTGGTGATTTTTCTAGCTGTGGGATGAGCAGAAAGTTAATTAACCTCTCCATGCCCTAAGATCTCATTTAGAAAACGAGATGATAATAACTGCCAAACCTCCACGGGTTACTGGATGTAAACGACTTAAAGCAAAGTGGCCAGTGACAGGAAGCACTTGCTAAATTATGCAACTGATTTATGCAAACTATTGTTATTAAGTGGCCTTGGAAAATAGTCAAGAAGGGTTATATAACTGATATGAAATTGGCTCCGTTCCACATGTGTAGTTGGAAGGTGGAGAACTCTGAGCCTTCTGTGATGACTGTTATGTAAAATGCACACATATGTGCTTCCTGCCCACCTGTGTGTGCATTTAAACAGACACCTGCACAAGCTAAAACACAGAGTGTTTCTCAAGAGATTTGCTCGAAGGTCACAGTACCTGCTGGAAATAACAACTCGGTTTGTAGAGTGCATGCACAGCACACAAAGACCAGGGTTCAATAACCCAGCATCATAAAAAGCACATGGGACAGCCTGGACTACTTGATGAGTTAGAGGCTAGCCTGGGATACATGAGACTGTCAAAAAAAAGCAAAAACCAAACAAACAAACCCCACCCATCAACAAACAGAACTCTGATAGTACCTTGGCAAAGGTTCCTCCTGATGGTGGTTGTGCTGGATAGTTTTATGTCAACTTGACAAAAGCTAAAGTCATCTAAGAGGAGGGAGCCCCGATTAAGAAAATGTTCCCATAAGATCTGATTGTAGGTAGGCCTATAGGGAATTTTCTTAATTAGTGATTGATGTGGGAGTCCCCAGTCCATTGTGGGTGGTGGCGTCCCTGGGCTATTGGTCCTGGGTTCTGTAAGAAAGCAGGCTGAGCAAGCCAGTAAGCAGCATCCTTCTATGGCCTCTGCAACAGCTCCTGCCTCCAGGTTCCTGCCCTGTTTGAGTTCCTGCCCTCAATGCTTTTTTGATGATGAACTGTTTGTTATATGCAACTATGAGGAAAGAAACCCTTTCCTCCCCAAGTTGCTTTGGTCATAGTGCTTCATCACAGCGACAGTGACTCTGACTAAGACAGTGAGAAGCTAGCTTGTTGGTTTGCTGTGTAGCCTGATGAACTGAGTGCGATCCTTCCCAGGTCCAGGACAGCATTGTTCTCTGACCTCCATATGCACACACATATACTAAAGAAAGAATTTTTTTCATACAACTTTTTTTTTGCTAGGAAGTGGTGGTGCATACCTTTAATCCACGGACTCAAGAGGCAGAGGCAAGCAGATCTCTGTGGGTTCGAGGCTAGCCTGGTCTACAGAGTGAGTTCTAGGACAGCCAGGACTCTGTCTCCAAAAAAAAAAAAAAAGGAAATAAATAAAACCAAAAAAAATTCCCCTATGGAATTCTTTTCCATCTTCAAAATGTAGCAAAAATAAAACAAGATGGATGTTATTGTTCCTCTGCATGTGAACAAACACCAGACAAAAAGAAACTTTAGGAAGAACCGATCATTTTGACTCAGTAAGAGGGCAGAAACCTTTTGGTCAGGTAGTGGCGCAGGCCTTTAATCCCAGCATTCAGGAGGCAGAGGAAGGTGGACCTCTGTGAGTTCAAGACCAGCTTCGTCTACAGAGTGAGTTCCAGGGTTCCAGGGCACCCAGGTCTACGAAGGAAACCCCGTGTGCACAAGGAGAAGTCAGAGGAGTTCACGGGTGTTTCTGCCATATTCCTTTGGAAACAGGCTCTCTCACTGCCTCACTAAGCCAGAAGCTAGCAACCCTCCTCTCTGTCCCTGACAGCGCTGGAGTTACAGGCCCGTGTGGCCACGCCCAGCTTTTTCTATGAGTGACTGAAATTTAAACTCAAGTCCTCATACCTAGATAGATTTTTAAAAGAGAGCATCAGCTTCCGGATTTGAGGTTGCTACGTTCTGGACAAAGAGCAACCACCAGCACTTGTACCATCACCACCCATGCTATCGGCACGACAGACAGCATCAATCTATCAGCGTGGCAGACAGCACCAGTAGATGGGGACATTCTCTCCTCCTGAGCAAATACATGTTCAGAATTCTTCTAATACTGTGTTCCAAGCCACCGCTAGGAATCAATTAGTCTCAACAAAGTAGCTGAACTGTGTTTGCCATTGCGAATCTCAAGCCTGACCTTCAGAAATTCCTGGAATCATGGGAAATGACTCAGAATGTATTTCCCTCAGGGAGTCTGACCCTGCAGGCTCTGAGTTCTTTCCTGAGAACCTCCCCAAACCATCCTCCCCTGTCCTGAGGGATTTGGAATCACTCTAAACCATCCCCCTCATTTTTCTTTTTAGATAGAAAAGGAAAGCAACGCCTCGGAAATTAAAAAGACTCGCTCAAGGTCACAGCATGAGTTTGCATAAGATCTCAGTGGTAAAATGTAGCAGCTGGGGGTGGCAAGTGGGCTCAGCAGGGGGAAGGAGCTTGCTGCCCCGCTGACACACTGCGTTCTTTCACTGGCAACCACGTGGTAGAAGCAGAGGGCTGATTCCTGAGAGTGTCCTCTGACCTCCATGTGTGCGCCACGCCACTCATTCACCTCTCCCGTACTTTTTTTTTTAATGTAAGAGTTAATTGACTGTGAATCAAGGAAAGCCTGGACATAGGACTAGCTCACACGTTAATAGCTGAGTAACCTCATCTCCCTGTGCCTCAGTTTCCTCACTTGTACCATGGGACTAATGCTGAGTTCACAGGATGGTGGGGAAACCAAAGACTGAAGAAACAGAAAGTGTTCCCTCAGTATGGCTGTGGCTGTGACCCACATGTCATGGTTGCCAGTGGTAGAGCACCTGCCCAGACCCCTCATTGAGGGACGGGGTGTGGCTCAGTGACAGAGTTCTAGCTTGGTTTCCTGGATTCAATCTGGGGAGGGGGGAGAGTAAAGTGGGGGGGGGGTAAGAGAGAGAGATCACAGCTATAAATTTATCAGATATTTTATATTTTGGCTGTTCTCAGTCTCTCAGTATAGGGAAATCACAGCTCTTAGAATCCAATTTTGAGCCTCCCTTCCTCACCTATACAAACAGTGGGAATTCCTACACACCCACTGCTGCGAATGGCTAATGGGATTGTGCTCAGATCGGAAGCACCTGCCTCATGGTGGATGTACAATAAATAGCTGCAGTCACTTCTCAGCCTAGCAAAAGGGCCCAGCATGGGAAGCCCACTGTCACCTTGTTCCCGGGAAGGAAGCTCGGCTCTGGAAGCCAGACTGACTTGGTGCCAGTCAAAGGCTGTCATTTTGTAGGAATGCTCTCACATGAGTCATTGGCCTCGTTGGCTGAATGGGCACAAAGAGGCCAGGAAATTCAACAGGGGGCTCAGAAGAAAGTCACATAGAGCAGTGTGAGCGGCGGGGACAGTGCAGTAAGCTGCAAGAGGAATAGCAAGAGATGGGCATTTTCTGGGTTTTGCTTTTGTTTTTGTATTGACCTTAACCTGTTGTCATTTATTGTCCTCATACAAGGGCTGAATTATGAAGTGATGCTTAAATTAAATAACCTAAATAGCTTAATTTTTCAATACTTTCTTCTCCCCTCTTCTCTCTCTCTCTCTCTCTCTCTCTCTCTCTCTCTCTCAGTCCTGATAACCTTCATGGCCAATGATGACCTTGAACTCCTGTCCCTCCTGCTTTCCTTCTCCTGAGTGCCACCATGCCTGGCAGAGAATGAGACTAGTCAATCACTCTACCAGCTGAGCTACATCCCAAGTCCTTCCTCAGCTTACTTAATTTTTTTTTTTTATAGTCCTGGCTGTCCTGGAACTCACTCTGTAGACCAGGCTGGCCTCAAACTCAGAGATCCACCTGCCTCTGCCTTCTAAGTGCTGGGATTAGAGGCATGTGCCACCACTGCCTGGCTTATTTGTGTGTGTGTGTGTGTGTGTGTGTGTGTGTGCATGCTCATGTGTATGGTCAGATGACAACTTGCAAGAATGGGTTCTAGGCACCAAGTTCAGGTAACCAGTTGAGTCATCTTGGTGGCCTTTGTTTTGTTGTTTGAGAAAGCCTTGAAAGTTTGCCTAGAACTTGCAGCTCCTGTCTCTGTCTCTCAAACCCGGAATTACAAACCTGATCAGATGGTGTTCTATTTTTTGAAGACAAAGTATCACTGTGTAGTCCTGGCTGTCCTGGAACTCACAGAGATCTGCCTGCCTCTGCCTCTTGAGTGCTAGGACAGAAGGTGCGCGCCACCACACCTGGCAAGATTAGTCAGTATAATAGCACTTTACCCTCAGGAGAAACCAATACAAATATCATAGGCCTCTTGCTTCCAACCCCTTCCCTTTGGTTAGGCAGAGACGTGTTTGAAATAAAGTTTATTGAAGTTTCTGTCGGTATTTACATATGATACACGGTAAATAACAGAGCCAGGCCCCCCACCCCACCGTTTCCCCACCCGTATTGCTTCCCTCCCCCCTCCCCAGCCTCATTAAAAATCGCTGCGTAAAGACAGGTTATAACTGCTGCGGTCCCCCCTCCCCCCTCCCTCCTAAGATGCAAACTAAAAGCCCCTGGTCCCTCCCCTGCCCCCTCCCCCCACCCCGGGGGCCGTTCTGGTTCCGTGTGCTAACACTGTGCTACCTCGCCCCTCCTCCCCTAATAAAGAGAGTGGGATGGGCGGTTTTCTGGCGACCCCCCCCTAAACTGTCCAAGGGGGCGGACAGGCCCTTGAAAAAGGCCGGAGTTGGGGAAACTGAGATGGGAAGAGGGACATGGATGAGAGGGAGTACCAGAAAATGGAAGACAGAGGTTTTGGGGGGCGTTAACCCCCGCTACTGCCCCTCCCTCCCCCGACGGGACCTCGAGGGGGGAGAGGCGGGCACAGGCGTGGAGATAGCATGAGGGAACCTCCCTCCACCCTGGGGTCCCATCCTTGTTTGGTGTGAGAGACCAGATGCACCTAAGGGCTTCGGATGAGCAAGTGGAAGCAGGAAAAGAGAGAAGTGAGAAGAGGGTGGGGAGGAGGAGGAGGAGGAGGAGAAGGAGGAGGAGGAGGAGAAAGAAGAAAGATCTATTAGAAGGAAGGTCACCTTCCAGAGGACAACAGAAAGAGAGGAAATAGTGTCTCCCAGAGGCGACAGAAAAGGAAAAGTCAAGGTAAGCCATAGTCTATCCCTGCAGTCCCTGACAAGACCAGCAAATGTGGGCAAAGCAAGCTTCTTCCCACCAGCCGCGACCAGGGCCCTGCAGGGCACGTGGTGTTGTGCTAGGAAAGAAGGGAGTTCAAGGGCATTCCCAGTGGCTGTCACACCCACTCTCCAGCCCAGCACCCCTGTGGGGAAGCGGGAGCCTGAAGGATTTGGGGGAGCTAGGTGCAAGATACCACCAGAGGATAGTTAACTGAGTTGGAGATAACAGGTGGAGAGGGACCCGGGAAAGGGACGGGTTCACCGGGGGTTAGGCAGGTGAAGGGAGGGAATCATTTGGAAGTATAATAGACTAATGAGGAGAGATTGGAAAGAGGGAGCCATCGAAATGAGGATGATGGATTGGGGCCTGGAGGTGGCACAGCATCCCCCAGCCAAGAGTCCCTTAAGGGGTTGGGGCCGCATGGGGGAGGGGCAGCTGAAAGGGAGGGAGGAGGAAGAGGAGAGGGAGAGAACCCAGCCTCAGCACGGTGAAGTGGAGATGTGGAGGGCCTCGGGCTGCAGAAACTGGCCCGAGTAGTCAGAGCAGTCGCTGAGACGCGGGCGGTAGAAGGCCGGGTGCGGGCGATACATCTCCTCCTCCGCATAGCGCTTGGTGAATAAGTACACGGACATGACTCCGGCCCCCTGTGGCAAGGAACCGTCAGAACCCCAGAAGCACCCTCCTGCCGCTTCCTCTACCAAAACCCTGGAGTCACTGCTGCATATTATCCCCAAGACTGACTTCTGCAAAACCCAAGAGGCCTCACCTTTCATCTCCTCCAGGACCCAAAGAATTGGAACACCCAGACCTCTTCCTCTCCAGGAACTAGGGGTTGAATCCACATCTAACCCACCTCCCTCATAATACAGGCACAACCCCATCCTCTTCTTCCTCTTGGCCCCGGGAATCCGACTGCTAGACCCTCCTGCTGCAAAGTGGAAAGATTGATCCCCCATCTCTGTTCTTTCCCAGGACCGAGGACTTCCTCAACCTCTTCCAAAGCTTCAAGGATCCAACCCACAGGCTTTCCTTCAGCTTCTGCCTTCCCAAGACCCCCAGGAGCTAGAATCCCTAGGCTTTTTCCTCTCTGGGACGCATAGATCCACAGTCCATCCACCTTCCTCATAACCCACAGAATTATTTTCCTCCTGGGCACAGGGAACAGGTCCTTCTCTGTTCAGGTAGTCCCATCCCTGGGCTCCTCCTCCCCGAGAACCCAGGACTCCCACCTCTAAGGCCTCAGAAGGTCCAAACCTCAGGGGTTTTGTCTCTCTCTCTCTCTCTCTCTCTCTCTCTCTTTCTCTCTCTCTCTCTCTCTCTCTCTCTCTCTCTCTCTCTCTCTCTCTCTCTCTCTCTCTCTCTCCCCTCTCCCTCTCTCTTTCCTCTTTATTTCTCTCCCCCAAACCAGAAGGCCCTATCTTCAGACATCTGCTCCAGACCCCCAGGAGCTAAAACACCCCGTAACTCCCACCTCCTTCTTCAAACTGGTAGTCTGGGCCCAACACATCACCTCTTTGAGAAGGAAAGAGGAAGCAGCGAAGGCAAACGACCACCCGTATCGATAGTGAAAGTACTGCTCAGAGCTGCTGGGCCTGTTCATGACCTCATCATTGATGCTGGAGATGTATAGAACCAAGCCCACCACCAAGGAGAGACCTAAGGGGAGAAGGGTTCCAGGAACATGAGAAGGGAACACCCCCAACTCCAGCTCACTGTTTCCCTTCCAGCTCTGTCCAGTATCTAGAACTAACATTATGCACTATTCCCAGCATGCTATGCAAATGCTCTACTTCTAAGCAACACCCTACCTAAGCTCTACTTCTGAGCAATGCCCCACACACACAACTAGGGGACTCTAGGCAGGTGCTCCTGCTCTATTACTAAGCCATACCACCAGCCTCAAAATGGAGGTTCTAAGCAAGCACTCTACTGCTGAGCCATGTTTCCACACCAAAGAATCTATGTAAGAGTTCTATCGCTGGGTCATAACCTCTGCCCCTCACTGCTGAATTCTATCTAGGCAGGTACTCCACAGCTAATTCTCGGATTCTAGGCTGGAGTTCTACCATGGAGCTTTGTCCCCTTCTTTTTACTTTTTGGGAAAAGATCTCAGAAACTTGCCGGGACAGGCTTGAACTTTTGATCTCCTGTCTCAGACTTCCAAGTAGCTTTCATGACAAGCCTGTGTGTGTTTCCAGGTTGGACTTCACTTCTGTGTTTTGAAGGACCGCCTGTTCCTGGCCTCGGTTGGGTACAGAGAATCCAGAGATGAATCTACCAGCTGTCCTCACCCCACCCCACATCTGCCATCTGAGACCTCAGAGCAACTGAAAGAGGTAAAAGACAGGATATTGAGCACCCATTCTGTGCAGGGTGACATGTGCTACGAAGCTTGTCTCATTGAGTAACATGGAGTCCACACTAGGCATAAATCCGTCTGTGATAAGAACAAAGGGATCAAAGAAATATGTCTTTCTCCACATCCTAGAGGGTGAGATCCAGGAAAGGTTAAAAGCAAAATAAGATGAAAAGCAATACCATGTGTCAGCCTCCGGCCTGTGTATGCATATGCATGTGCACAAACTCACACACACACACACACACACACAAGTGTAGGTATCTTAGGAGGCCTGGAGAGGTGGTTCAGTCGTTAAAAGCACTGGCTGCTCTTCCAGTGGACCTGGGATTCTGTGCATCACGATGGCAGCTCACAGCTCTCTATACCCAGTCCTAGAGATCTGTTAAAACCAGCTAAGGCGATAATTATGCAGCACCGGTTCTACTAAAACTCATAGTTATATATGAGTTATGTCTTATGTGAGTTATACCTCAAATGTTTAAAGCCTATGACTTTCATGCCTATGAGATAGCTCAGTGGGTAAAGACACTTGCTGACAACACTGAAGACCTGAGTTCAATCCACAAGATAGACATGGTAGAAAGACAAGTTGTCCTCTGAACTCTAAATAAACTCTATGGCACTTACGAGTACCCCCCCAGTAATTAATAAATGAAAAAATACCTAATATGCTCATTAGAATCTAGAGAGATAACTTATCCATTAAGATCACTTATTGCTCTTGCAGAGAACCATGTTCAATTCCCAGCATCCATACAGTGGCTCATAACTGTCCGTAACTCCACTTCCAAGGTATCTGATGACCTCTTCTGACCTCAGTGGATACACATGATGCATAGACATACATGCAGATCAACACTCATACTCTTAAAAAACAAAATAAAAACTACAAGTGAATTCATCTTTTATTCCCAGTCTCTCCAAGGATAGAGAGCTATTATGTAGGCCAGGATGACCTTAGACTTATAGAAATCTTCCTGCATCTGCCTCTCAAGTGCTGGGATTAAAGGGGTTCACCACCATGCCTGGCTTAGAATGTGCTCTTAAGCATAAAAGAAGGGATCATTTTAAGAGGTATTAGTTACTGTATGTGAGTGGACAGTGTGTTTGAAGAGGAATGCTGTACCTAACACAGCATACACATGGAGTTCAAAGGTCAGCTATGTGCAGTCTATTCTTTCCTTCCACTTCTATATGCTTTCTAGGGATCAAATCCAGATTGCCTCAGGAACAAAATACAAGGACTGGAGAGATGGCTTAACAGTTAAGAGCACTGGCTGCTCTTCCAGAGGACCTAGGTTCGATTCTCTGCACCATAATGGCAACTCAGTGTCTATAATTATAGTCCTAGGGATCTGACATCTCTTCTGGCTTCTGTGGGCACCATGCACAGACATACATATAAAAATACTTTTTAAAAAAAAGTATAGTAGGAGGACTCAAGAGATGACTCAGGATTTAAGAGTACTTGGTGCTCTTTCAGCACCACATCTGAAAGTTTATAACTAGCCTGGATCATTGTGAGTTCAAAGCCAACCTGAGCAATCTAGTGAGACCATGTCAAAGTAATGAAGACAAAAAAAAAAAAAAAGGTGTGAGAGTATGGCTCAGTGCTAGAACACTGATCTAGAATCCTACAGGAAGGGATTGGAGAAATGGCTCAGTGGTAGATCCTCTGCCTAAAATCTTCCAGTGAGGGGCTGGGAGTGTGGTTCAGTGGTAAAGCAACTGCCTGGAATCCCCCAGTGAGTGACTGGGGGCATGGCCCAATGATAGAGCACCTATCTAGAATTCCCCCCACATACACACACACATGAGGGGCCGGAGGGCATGGCTCAGTGGTAGAGCACCAGTCTAGAATTTTCCAGTGAGGGGCTGGGGGCGTGGCTCAGTGGTAGAGCACCAGTCTAGAATCCGCAGGCTGGGAATGTGGAAGGATAGGAGCCTTGTCCAGCATGTATGAGGCCCTAAATTCAATCCTCAGTGCTGAAATGGGAAAGAGAGAAAGGAGAGAGAATACATGTGCATCTGCTTATTTTTGCACAAATAAGCATAAGGAGAGCTGACAAACAAGTGAGGCTGATTGCATCGCAGAGTAGGTAGAACAAGGAGAGGAGGAAAAGCGCACAATTTTGCATGATTTTGATCTTCAGAGTTATGTTAATATTTTATACATTCAAGGGATAAAATCAAAGCCAGGTGTGATGGCAGCTTGCTGAAGAGAGAGGGACAGAGTTGGAGACTAGTCTGAGCTACACAGCAAAACTCTGTCTCAAAAGCAAGGCAAACAACAACCAAAAAATAAATAAAAATAAGAGTGGAGAACAATTCCAGTAACTTCATTCTCTAGCTTTCCTTTCTCCCTCCTCCCTCCTTCCCTCTCCACCCCATCTATCTTTTTAAAGGGTAGAATCTCTCTTGCTATGCAGCCCAGACTGACTTCAAACTGTTAGATCTTATAGGCATGCCAACTCTTTGTTTTTGAACCCATCCCCCATTGAAAGGAAACAGGACTCCCTGAAGAAACATCTCCAAAGCCAAGGACAGTCCAAGTAAAAGTGTAGCTTTGCCCTGCAATAAGAAAGAGCTCAAGGGGCTTAAGAAAGGGCTCAGCAGTTCAGAGCACTGCCTGCTCTTCCAGAGGACCAGCGTTTAGTTCTCAGGACTCACATGGCAGTTCACAACCATCTGCAACTCATGTTTGAGGAGATCTAACACCCTCTTCCAGCATCTGTGGACACTGCACACAGTACACAGACACATGCATGCTGACAAACACTCATACACACAAAGTTAAAAATAAAGATACCTTTAAAAAGAACATGCTCAAAAATGATGGGCACGGCAAGTAGTTTAAAGAGTTTCCTGAGTCAAACAGAGGATAATTTGAGCAGCAAAATGGGTCATTAAACTGAAGGCTTATAATCCACTGAGATAGAGAGAGATGAAGTGAGCTGGAGATAACAGCTCATGTTAGTAGAGGGCTTGTCTAGTATATGTGTGGCTATGAGTTTGATCCTGAATTTGTGTGTGTATGTTTGTGTCTGTGAGTGCATTTATAATATACACTGATTGCTTGTTTGACATATGATCTCCTCATGTAACCCAAATTCTATACAGATTTTTTTTTTCTTATTGGAAACAGGGTCTTATCTTGCCCGGACTTGGTGAAATTTGCTATGTAGCTAAACATGACCTTGATCTTCCTGCCTCCACATCCTGAGTCCTGAGGTGCCAAGTCTGCACCACCATGCCTGGCTTTTGCAATCCTGGGGAGAGAAACCAGGACTCATTTATGCTAGGCAAACACTCTACAAACTAAGCCACATTGTCAGCTATGGGTTTTGCTTTCTTTTTCTTTTTCTCCTTTTTTCTTTTCTTTTCTTTTTTTTTAAACTGGGCAAATAAAAGGATTCATTGGGTCAAAGGGTCACACAAGTCTAATGACCTGAGCCTAATCCCCAGAACCCATGAGGCAGAGAGAGGTCTGACTTCTGAAAGTCATTCTCTGACCTCCACAAACAATGGCACAATCATACATGCATTCATGCAAACACACATACAATTATAAAAATGAGGACAATGAACAAATGACGTTAATAAATGAATAGACGAAAAGGTTTGTTATGGTAGCACACCCATCTACACATGTACATGAAATGGTAGTCACAAGACAGCACACACTTGACGATGACAGTTGTAACAGCAGTCACCAAGCAGGAATCACCAACAGGAGCTAGAGAGACTGCTCAAAGGATTGGAGCAAGGGCACTGGCTGCTCTTTCAGAAGACCCCAGCTTGATTCCCAGCACCTCTATGGCAGCTCACAACATTGGTAGCTGCAGATTTAAGGGGTCCCAACACCTCTGGCTTCTGAGGTCACTAGATCCACATGATTAAAAATAAATCATCAACAGATACTAAATCAAAGGGTAGCAGAATCTCCTCATTGAATGCTGACTCGTCACAAAGAGGTTAAAAGCATCTCTCAGCCAGGAATGTAGCTCAGCTGGTACAGTGCTTGCCTGGCATACACAAAACCTTTGGTTCTGCCTCCAGCACCCTATTAACTAGGCATGGTGGTGCAAGTCTGTCATCCTAGCACTAGGGAGGTAGAGGCAGGAGGATCAAGCGTTCATGGTCATTTTTAACTATGTAGTGAATTTGAGCCCATCCTGGGCTAAAACATTAGGCCCTGTCTCAAAACAAGCAAAGAAAAAAAAACATATCATTTATTGTGATTTCTTGACCCAACAGGTATCACATTGAGCAAGCTAGTATCACTGATACAGGGCAGACAGACTCCAAACACCAAGTGTTACAAAGTCTGTAAGTCATTCCTTCCTTCCTATGCTGTTCCCATTGAAGCTGTGCGACCTGAATCCATTAAGAATAACACTGTGGGGCTGCCCTTTGCAATAAAAATGTCAACATGAAAGAGTAAAGGAAAAGTGACAGAACTTTATAAAAGATAAAGAGAACGCCATTGGAGTACTCAGAGCTCCACAGAGATGCAGTCGGGGTATGCCGGGGCACTCTGGAAGATCATGAAACAGCGAATCAGGCTCTAAGAATCAGAGGCGGAATATCCCAGGCTCTGCGTGGCGCTATTTTTCCTGTCACGGAGGCCGCTAAGGGAGAACAGCAGCCATGGTGTGCGCTAGCTCCCCCCCCACCCCCGACTCCTGGCAAGCCATGGGCACCTCACCAAGCACATCAAGTTCGTGCGGTACTTGATGTGGGAGTGGGAGTGTGCGCCCTACAAGCGGAGGGCCATGGAGCATCTCATGGTGTCCAAGGACAGGAGCTCATACAAGTTCATCAAGAAAAAGGTGGGCACATACGTTCGTGCCAAAATGTTGACAGCCATGAGGAAGGCTATGGTCAAGGACCGATGTGCCCACCCCCATAAACGTTTATGCTTCACGAAAACACAAAAAAAAAAAAAAAAGAAAAAAAGAAAAAGAATCAGACCAGCGTGTTCACATGTGCATTCTTTGAGCAGATTTCCTGGATGCTCAGGAGGTTCTAGATACTTTAGTCTGCTCCATGTTTCTAAACAATGGTCCTGTAAGTACAAGGCTGTTCTGCTAAAGAGAAGGTCTGAAGACACAGCATATGTGGGCAGTCTGGTTAGGAAAGAGAAATGGAAATAGGAGCCTGCCATGATGGATCTGAGGACCTGTCCACCTCCCTGAGGACTCAGGCAAATAAGAGTTACTAGGGCAGGGAGAGACAGACAGACAGACATTTTCTTCAGTGATATAATCACTGGTAGAGAGCTCACTCTCCGATAAATAATCCTTCAAGAACGATATTGTAAGAAACCCTGATAAAATACATTGGGTCACCACAAAAAGAAATAAAGAAAGAAGGATGGATGGATGGATGGATGGATGGATGGATGGATGGACAGATAGAATAAAGTAAGAAAACATGGACTGGCAGGATGGCTCACCAGTGAAGAGCTTGCCATCAAACTCAAACTAGAGTTTGAGTCCTAGGTCCCACATAATTGAAGGAGAGAACTGGCTACTGGGAGTTGTCCTCTGACTTCACGTATGTGCCTTGGCACCACGTTATTGAACAAAAAAGGAGCTAAACATAAAAATAGAAAGCCTCTACTTCCTGAATGCTGAAATTAAAAATATTCACCACCATGTCTAGTTTTTTTTTTATAAAAAATGAAGAAAAAAGTAAACATGAAAATAGAAAGGTATTTAGCTAGTAAGAAAGATATCAGAAGGCAGGAGAAGGAAACAATTGGTGGCAACGGGAGGGGCTGTGATCAAAATGCATGATACACATGCATGACAGTGTTACAACGGGCTGGCTGGGGCAGCGCACACCATGCGTGATACATGTGCATGACAGTGTTACAACGGGCTGGCTGGGGCAGCGCACACCTTTAATCCCAACACTCAGAAGGCAGAGGCAAGTGGAGTTTGGTGAGTTCCAGGGCAACCAGAAAGAAAAAAATGATAATGAAAGCCATTATTATGTGTAAGTGCTACATGTAAATAATAGAAGAAAACCTCGGGGCTGAAGAGATGGCTCAGCAGTTTAGAGTACTTGTCACTCCAGAAGGGGACCCTGATTCCACTCCCAGCAGAGTCCAGTTCCAGGGAGATTCGTTGCCTATTTTTGTTGTTGTTGTTGTTGTTTGCTTTTCTCTGTGTAACCCTTCCTGTCCTGGAACTCACTCTGTAGAACAGCCTGGCCTCAAAGGCAGAGATCCTCCTGCCTCTGCCTCCTGAGTGCTAAGATTAAAGTCATGCACCACCACTGCCTGGCTTCGTTGCCCACTTTTAAACTCCATAGGCACTAGGCCACAAGTCCTGTATGTATGTATGTGTATACATGCATACACACACAACAACAACAACAACAAAACTCTTCCTAAGGAAACAAGATGAGGAGGACAAAGAGGAGAAAGTTGATTAACGTTTATCTGGGGATGCAGCTCAGCTAGCCTAGCATGCATGAATGCATGATGCCCTGGGTTCAGTGGTCAGTCCTGCATAAAACTGGGGTAGTGGCCAGGCAGTGGTGGCACATGCCTTTAATCCCAGCACTCAGAAGGCAGAGGCAGGTGGAACGTGGTGAGTTCAAGGTCAGCCTGATCTACAGAGCAAGTTCAGAACAGCCAGGACTGTTTCTACAGAGAAACCCTGTGTCTAAAAACTAAGAAAAACAAAAACAAAACAAAAACGTGAGATACTACTGGAGACTGGCAGATCAGAAATTCAAGGTCATCCTTGGCTGTATAATGAGTATGAGGTCAGCCTAGGTGACGGAATATCCTGATTCAAAAACAAACAAAACGTTCAAAATTAAGGATCCATATTCATCCAAGAGGCCTCCCTTAACCTTCTTTTCTGTTCTGAGTTTTGCCCTCAAACCCAAGAACAGCTGAGCCTGGTTACGGTGGTGTTGCAAAGCGACCAGGAAAGCCATGGATCAGGTATGCTGTAGATGATTGGCAGCTACACAGAAGGCTGCTGAGCTAAAGGGAAAGTATGAAAAGGACGCTGTCCATGGCAAGCTGTGGGCTGGTCTGATACAAGAAAGGGCAACAAAAAGGAGGAAGAACCAGGTTATGGTAACTCACGCCTCTAACCCCAGCACTTGGAAGGCTGAAGCAGGAGCACTGCTGTGACTTAGAAGCCATCTTGGGCAACAAAATGAGACTCTGAAAACTCTAAATAAATTAAATAAAAAATTATAAATAATAAAATTATAAATTTTATTTATAATTCAAAATAAAATTAACGGTGGGTTGCTGAGATGGCTCGGCAGGACTGCAGCCCAGCCTGATGATTTGAGTTCGATCCTCAGAAGTTGCATAGTGGAAGCAGAGAACAGACTTGAGCAAGCTGTCCTCTAACCTCCACGAAGTTTCAGCCGCTCCCTCCCTCCCTAAGAGCTGTATGCAATTCTGCTCCGGTTGTATAGGGTTTTAGAAGATGATGGTAGACAGAATACAGAGGTGAGAGGCTGGCTGAAGCTTCATTTGTGCAGCTACGGGGAGGTTGTCATCCATTCCAGGGTGAGGCTTTCAGTACAGCTGCTTTGGGGTCACCACGTTTGTTTGTTTGTTTGTTTTGGTTTTTTTGAGACAAGGTTTCTCTGTGTAACAGTCCTAGCTGTCCTGGAACTCACTCTGTAGACCAGGCTGGCCTCGAACTTACTGAGATCCACCTGCATCTGCCTCCCAAGTGCTGGAATTAAAGGCGTGCGCCACCACTGCGCAGTCACCCACACTTTTATAGGTAACTCCTCAGGCACACTCCTGTAACCATCACCCATCCTTCTGTAAGTAAGCCCAATAAACGCACAAGTTCACCAAGCTGGAATTTGGTGCAGTCATTGCTCTGGTCCTTCACTGGTGCCCTACCTTGAGAGAATAAACATTCTGGCCAGGAGAAGTGAGTGCAAACGCTATGGGGAGAGGTGCGACTACGACCCGAAGAGAAGATCACAAAGCTCATAACAGAACTTTTTTTTTTCTTTTTGCCAATCATGTTTAACCCAAATGCTATTCGAGCCTCAGGCATAGCCTATCCTATCCAGGCATAGCTTTCAGATCACAGCACAAACAGGAAAGCGAAATAAGCTAAGCAAGGAAACAGATAAAATACAGAGTGAGATCCGGGCGGTGATGGCACATGTTTTTAATCCCAGCACTCAGGAGGCAGAGGCAGGTTGATCTCTGTGAGTTCAGGGCCATCCTGGTCTATAAAGTAAGTGCCAGGACAGCCAGAATTACACAGAGAAATCCTCTTTCAAAAAAACAAAACAATGGGTCTGGAGAGATAGCTCAGCGGTTAAGGGCACTGACGGCTCTTCCAGAGGACTTGGGTTCAATTCCCAGCACCCACATGGCAGCTCACAACTGTCTCTAATGTCAAGATCTGACACCCTCACACAGACATGCATGGAGGCAAAATACAAATGCAAATGAAATAAAAGTAAATGAATTAATTATTTAGAACCAAACATAAAAACCAAAAACTGCAAGAGGGGATATTCTACAGAAACCCTGCCCTGCAGCATTCTAAGGGTGGTGAATGGATCAGGGATCAATCCTTGCAGCAGAGAGAGAGAGAGAGGGGGAGGGAAGGAGGAAAGGAAGGAGAGAGGGAGGGAGGGAGGAAGAGGGGGAGAGAGACAGAGAGAGCATTGCATTTCCTAATAGAACTTTAACAGACCCATCTGTCTTATAACCCAGCCTGACCTTGAACTGTCTTTGAAGCCAAGGACAACCCTGAGTTCCCGATCCTCTTGAGTTTATCTGCTAAATGGTGGGATTACAGATGTGTGCCCAGCATACGCAACTTTAGGAAGTGCTCTTGACAAAACAATAAGAAATTAAACCAGGCTTTCCCAAGCTTCTTCAAAATCCTAGTTTACAAAGATGGATGGATGCATTCAATCACAGTATGGAATGCCTTTAGAAGAACACAAAGTCGGGTGGTGGTGGCACACACCTTTAATTCCAGTACTCAGGAGGCAGAAACAGGTGGAACTCTGTGAGTTCGAGGCCAGCCTGGTCTATGGAATAAGTTCCAGAACAGACTCCAAAGCTACAGAGAAACCCTGTCTCAAAAAAACAAAACAAATCAAAACAAAAAAGAACACAGAACATGAGGTTTCTACACCACAAACTGCCATGCCCCCTCCCAACAAAGTGGACGGCCTGAGTTCAATCCCTAGGACACACATGGGAGAACTGACTGCCACAGGTTGTCCCCTGATCCCCCACACATGTGCACATCCACAACCACAGATAAATAAATGTTTATTTTTTACAAGGAAAAAGAGAGACCGTCTGAGCTTAAAGGAGGCATCAGAGAGTCATCAGTTAAATGCCCGTTTGTAAATTACATGTGTAATTACACGCGGGTTGTGATTTGCAACCCGCTCACAGTTAAAAGGCATTTATGAGACCAGTGTGGGGGAATGAACAGTAAGTAGGTATTAGATGGCATTAACTTACTCTCTTGGTTTGTTTTGTTCAGGCTCTGTCGCGGTACCGTGGCTAGTGTGGTTGGCGTAAATAAAAGAGTACTTCTTACTCGGAGACATACTAAAATACGTGAGGACAAAATGAGTTGCTGGTGTCTGAGGCTGGCTTTAAAATAAGGCAGCAAAGCACGGAGGGGGACATGGCAGTGGTTGACTAAAAAAAGATCCGCCATATGCTGGCAATTGTTGGAACTGAATGAAGGGTGCATGGGATTTCCTTATACTATTTTTTCCATATTTTAAAAGTCACTGTTGGGGGTGGGGCAGAAAAGGAGTGGCAGAGCCAGAATATACCAAAGAAGACTTATTAACAAAATAAAATGCAAGAGGCTAGATGGAGTCCTGGTTCTGAAGAGAAACCTTAAAGAGAAAAGTATTTTTTTCTTTTTCTTTTTCTTTTTCTTTTTTTTCAATGCTGTTGAACCCAGAGCCTCAAGCAGACATGCTCACAATCCCTGAACTACCCCACCAACCCTAGAAAAGATATTTTTGAAACAAATGGGACAGCACAAAAATGGATTAAATTGGGCCAGTGTGATGGCTCAGTGGATAAAAGTGCTTGTTGCTGAAAACCTGAGTTTGATCCCTGAGTCCCACAGCATGGAAGGGAAAAACGGATTCCCAGAAGTTACCCTCTGACCTTCATGCATGTGCCACATCATAAATGTGCATGCATGCACACGTGTGCATGCACATATTGTATAAATATATGCAACTTTTGAAAAACACAAAAGAAAATAAATTAAATTACATTAGACACATATTGTCAAATTTTAGGTAATATATATATATAATATATATATATATAGGCACTGTATTCATGCAAAGAATGTGTTATAAAATCATTAAAACTGTGTGATAAGTATGTGTACATGTTCATGTTTCTGTGTGCTCGGACACATGTATATGTGTGTGTGTGTGCATGCGGGTACCAGAGGTCAACACCAGACATCTCCCACAATCTTGTTTGATTTGGTTTGCTTTGGTTATTTTGAGACAGGGTTTCTCTGTGTAACAGCCCTGGCTGTCCTGGAACTCACTTTGTAGACCAGCCTGGCCTCGCACTCACAGAGATCAGCCTGCCTCTGTCTCCCAAGTGCTGGGATTAAAGCCATGCGCCACCACTGCCCAGCTCCACATTAGTTTTTTGCTTGCTTGTTTGTTTGTTTGAGATAGGGTTTCTCACTGAAATTAGAGATCACTAATTAGACTAGATTCTCCTGTCTCCCCTTCCCCAGCTCTAGGGGTTCAGACGTCAGATGTGTGCTCCAAATGAAACTTTTATGTGGGTGCTGGGGATTAAACTCAGGTCAGCATGGTTGGGTGGCAAACACTTTACCCACTGAGCCATCTCCCCAGTCCCCTAACTTAAAAGCAGGAAAATGGCACAATATCTACAACTTACTTTTTCTCTCTCTCTCTCTCTGAAACCACCATCTCCTGCTTTCTTGAGACAGCCCCAGTCTATACCCCAAGCTAACCATGAATTTGCAATCTTCCTTGTCTTAGTTTCTCTTTTTTAGGAGTGGAGGGGACAAAGTTTCTGTATATAGCCCTGGGTGTACTGGAACTCACTCTGTAGACCAGGCTGGCCTTGAACTCACAGAGATCCACTTGCCTCTGCCTCCCAAGTGCTAGGATTAAAGGTGTGCGCCACAATGTCAACTCTATCTCAAACCCTCGAAGGCTAAGATTACAGATGTGTGCAACCTACTATACCTGGCTCTAAAACTTATCTTCAAATGGTAACGAAAAAATGTAATTGGTAATCACAGCTACACAGCAGACAGAGGCAGGAGGGTGCCAAGTGTAAGGTTTGCCTGAGCTACAGAGAAAGTTCATCTGATGCAAGGACCCCATCACAACATTAATAAATATAAAATGACCGGGATGTAGCTCAGTGGTAGAGCATTTGTTTGGCACGTGGGAGATCCTGGTTCAGTCCCTAGCGTTTTGGGGGGCAGAAGGTGCATGGTGTATGGAAGGAAAGGAGGAAAACTGGAGAGACAGCTCAGTGGTGGAGGACACTTGTTGCTCTTCCAGAGGACTCAAGTTCAGTTCCCAATACCTACGTCAGATAGCTCACGACCACCTCTAACTCCACCTCCAAGGGATCTTACGCCCTCTTCTGGTGTCTGTTGGCACTGCACCCTTAAGTGCATGTGCACATGTACATAAGGAGGAAGAGTAAGGGGAAAGGAAAAGAGAAAGAGGAAGGAGAGAATGGAGAAATATCTGGATGGTTCAGATAGGTGGATAAAATTATTCCTTATCTCCCACTTTCCCCCAACCTGTCTTATATATTAGTTAATTTTGTGAGGAGGGGGTGGAGGCACACCATGGAATGTGTGAGGGTCAGGGAAGAACGTGTAGAAGTTGGTTCTCCTTCCACCATGTAGGTCCCCAAGAATAGAGCCCAGGCTGGCAGGATGTACTTTATTATTTCTGTGTATGTGTCTGTGTGAATGTATGTGCACACACGGGCATGCGGTTGCCAGCCAGAAGAGGTCATCAGACCCCCTGGAGTTGGAGATACAGGCTACTGTGAGCCATCAGACATGGGTGCTTGGAATCAAACTCTTCTGGTCTTCTGGGAGAGCAACATGATCTCTTAACCACTGAGGTGTCTCTTCCCCCTCCCCCACCCTCTCAATCCTCTTTTACTCTTTGATTTGTTTTGAGGCAGTCTTGCTAAATTGATAAAGCCTCCTTGAAACTTACTCTGTAGCCCAGGCAGTCTTGCCTGAGCCACCCCAGTAGCTGAAAAGACAGGCCTGCACAATAAGACCTTTCCCTTCCTGGCCATTTGGCAGCATCTCTGAAAATGGCTTGCTTTCTCTCTCTCTCTCTCTCTCTCTCTCTCTCTCTCTCTCTCCATTTCTACACCTGCAGTGCATCTCTCTCTCATTTTCTCTCTCTGTCCCCTCAAGTGTGCACAAATCTCACACAGCTAACAGTAGACATCACTCAGAAGACAGAAGTAGGCATATCTGAGTTTGTGACCAGCCTGGTCTACAGAGTGAGTTCCAGGGCAGCTAAGGTTATGTAGAAAAATGCTGTCAAAAAAGAAAAAAAAAGAAAGAAAATCAAAAAATAAAACTGAAAAAAAAATAATAAAAGTACAGGAAGTAAGAATGAAAGTTACTTCACATTCTGCTCTGGCCTCTACATGTGTGTACCCACTCTCATGTGAGTGTAACACACACATGGGGGGGGCAGGAAGATATGATGTGGTATTACGACACTAGAAATTGTTTCCAGTGTAGGGGATTCCCTTTGTTGCCTGCCCGCCTGACTTCTTCACTGTTTGTTTATTTTTTTTTCTTTCCTGCCCATATGACACTGCTTGTTTATTTAACTTATTCATGTAATGTGTTCATGCAGAGGTCAGAGAACAGCATCTAGATTTATTGGTTCTTTCGTTTTGCCAATGTGGATCCTGAGACTAGAACGCAGGCTTTCAGTTTGTGACAAGCACTTTTACCCACTGGGCCATCTCAGAGACCTTTTTTTGGTGTGTGTGACAGGGTTTCGCCATGTATCCCAGGCTACCTTTAAACTGATTGCATAACGAAGACTGGTCTCAAACTCAAAACAATTCTTCTACTTTCTAATTGCTGGGATTGCAGGCATAGACCAGCAAACCCAGCCAGAAGAGGCAATTTTTGAAGAGGCCCTGAGGGTCAGGAAAAGAGACCCCTGCAGGGAGGAATAATGAAGTGCAGAGGTCCTGTAGGGAGGCTGGGATCTGCGTGCTCAAGCAATTGAATGAGGCTGGGACAGCCTAAAGTCAGAGGCAATGTGGAGCGTTAGTGGGTCAGAGATGACGTCGCAGACCTGGACACCAGCTAGACCCTCAAAGACCTTGTTGATTGAGTGAACAACCTGAATGCCTTTTGACACATTAAAAAGGCGCAGGAGAGATCCGAGAAACTCTAGGAGCTAGGAATAACATGAAGATGAGACTGTCCTGCGACTGTCGGGGCATTCGCCTAGATTTAGCCATGTGAGACCTGCTCCACTAGACAGCTGATGAATGAATGTTAAAGCAGATGCGGGGCTGGGGATGTTGCTTAGTTGGTGGAGTGCTTGCCTAGTGTACATGAGCCTAGATTCAGTCCTCAGCAGTGCATGCAGCAGCTGTGATGCCGTGGGCTGTGGTCCCAGTGCTGGGGGAGGCAGGACGAGGAAAGGCAGGAAGATCAGAATGTGAAGGTCATTCTCAGCTACACCACGGGCTCAAGGCCATTCTAGGGTACGTGTTTGTTTATTTGCTTGAATTAAATGTACAGACTGAGCTTGAGAGCTGGAATGAGTATGGGATGTATGGATGCCTGTCATGACCTACAAGAAAATCTATGCAAGCTGGACCGCGGTGGTGTGTGTCTTTAATCTGAGCACTAAGAAGGAGGTACAGGCAGGCAGAGAGATTTCTCAGTTGGAGGTCAGCCTGGTCTACTGGGCAAGTTCCATGACAGCCAGGGCTAGACAGAGAAGTCCTGCCAAAAAAAAAAAAAAAAAAAGGACAGAAAGAAAAGAAAATCTATGCCACCTTGGCTTCCTCCCAGCTCCCCTCTCCAGTCAGTCAGTCATCGGGTCTATTGATTCTCCTGCCAATAGCCCTCTCTCTCACAGCCGTGTGACACCCAGTATAACCTCATCTGCTGTTGCCTGGACCACTGCAGATACTGTCCATTCTCAGCCTTGTGATGGATAAAATTGAATGTCAACTTGACCAAGTCTACAATTATCTAAGCAACAAACTTACGGGCATATATGTAAGGGAGTTTCTAGATGGAGCTAACTGAGGTGGGAAGACTCACCCTAAATAGGGGTGGTCATTTGAGTTCAGCATTTATGGCTCTCTGCTCCTGCCCCTCCCAGCCGGGTGGGCTGCACCCTGGAACTGTGAGTTGGTTTTTTAGAGACAGGGTTTCTCTGCAGTTTTGGAGCCTATCCTGGAATTAGCTCTTGTAGACCAGGCTGGCCTCAAACGCACAGAGATCCGCCAGCCTCTGCCTCCGAGTGCTGGGATTAAAGGCATGTGCCACCACCGCCCAGCAAAAAAGAAAAAATATTAACCAGTCTCTTGCCCTCCAGCTCTTTCCCCAACAGGTCCTTGGGGGATGTTTGACAACCACATGTATCCCTTCCTTTCTCCTGCTCCAACATCCAGCACCACTTTCTCCAGTTTTGAGCGCTGATGTATCAGTGATAAACTCAGAAGTGACTCCTGTCTCCGAGCCTTCATGTCTTCATTGGGAACAGGGAGTTAGACCAGATCATTCTAGTCTAAGGTCTAAGGAATTGATATTACACATGGAGTTTCTGTTTGGTTTGGTTTTGAGAAAAGGTCTCATGTAGCCTAGACTGGTCTTGAACTCACTATATAGCCTAGGATGACTTTGAATATCTGATCCTCTTGCCTCCACTACCTCCTGAGTACTGGGATAACATGTGTGTACCACCACACCCAGTGTGTATGGTTGGCATAAGAAAAGATCTCACTATATAGCCCTGGCTGACTGGAGCTCTCTACATAGATGAGTCCCCGGCCTCAGACTTGTAGAGATCTGCCTGTCTTTGCCTCCTGAGTGCTGAGATTAAAGTTGCATACCGCCATGCCCAGTGTCATTATTGTTCCTTTAAAATAGTCTTGCCATGTAGCCCAGATTGTTCTCAGACTCTCAGTCTTCCTGCCTCAGCCTCCAGAGAACTGAGCTTACAGGCGCATGCCTGGTGGAGTTTTAGAAGCTGTGATTTGAGTGGGTGGTGCAGGGCTGTGGTGAAAGTGCCTGGTCTGGAATCCTGGTCTCATGGATGAACAACTTCACCTCCTACTGCTTCTGCTTTCACAGGGGTAAACGAAGATATTGGGGCTGGCGAGGTGGCTGAGGGTAAAGGCACCTGTTGAGCAAGCAGGATTTCGATTACTAAAACCCACACCAAGGCGGAAGGCAAGAACTGACTTCCCAAGGCTTTCTTCTGACTGCCACATGTCCACCTTTGCACTCACAACCACAGAGACATCATGCACACACGTGTGTGCGCACACACACACAGTAATAATGATAATGGCAATAATAAAATTTTTAAATGGAGCTATTAATAGTCAAGGGAATGAAATAATGAAATTCACATAAAGCAGAGCTGTCCAGACCCAAACACGCCACCCAAACACGCCATGTCCAGACCCAAGTCAGCGGGGACACTACCAACACCTGCACATTTATTTATTTATCAATCTATTTCTGCTTTATTGTATTTCTTTTTTTTTTTTTTTTTTTTGAGACAGGGATTCATGTAGCCCAAGCTGGCCTTTAACTCATTTTGTAGATATAAATGGCCTTAAATTTGTGATCCTCCTGCCTCCACCTTCCACGGGCTGGCATTGTAGGTACAGACCACCACATTTTGTTCATGTGATGCTGAGGACGGAGCCCAGGGCTTTGTGCACGCTAGACAAACACGCTACCAATGAGCTACTACTACAGCCTCTGCTTATTCGTCTGCTCTACTACATACAGTTGAACACTTATTGTTACAGTCCAAAAACGAGATGTCCACCACTGAGATCAGGGTTCGGACAATTGCAATTCTTCTTCTGCATGGCATTTGCTTGTTTCTTTGTTTGTTTTTTGACAGGATTTCTTTGTACAGCTTTGGCTGTCCTAGAACTAGCTCTGTAGACCAGGCTGACCTGTAACTCACAGAGATCTATGTGCCTTCCTCTGCCACTGGAGTGCTTGGGGATTAAAGGCGTGTGCCACCACCAGCTGGTTTGTGCCTGGTTTTGTTTGGCTTGCAAGCTAAGTTTGGGCTTTACATTTTTAACTTCCTGATAGAAAAGCAAAAACAAAAAGAGAGAGAGAAAGAAATATTCCACGACACTTTATGATTTGAATACGAAATGTACCTCAACAGGCTCATATGTGGAAAGCTTGTTCCCCAGCTGGGGCTGTAATTTTAGAAGGTTCTTTAGGAAATGAGACTTAGCTAAAAGATGACTTGGATATAGATTTTGTCCTTGCCTGGTCCTTACTCATTGTCTCTGCTCTCTAGCAACTTCATTCAACTAAACACTTGTTTATGACGGTGGCGAGGGTGTGTGTGGTCTGAGGTACACAGAAGGGATGGAGAGATGGCTAGTTATCAGTGTGCACCGCTCTTGCAGAGGACGCAGGTTCAATCCCAGCACCCGAATAAGGCAGTTCACAAGCATCTGTAACTCCAGCTCCACAAGTACATGAGTTCCCATAACCACATACACACACACACACACACACACACACACATATACAGAAAAATTAAACAAAATAAAATTTTAAAAGGACCAAGCGAGAACAAGGTGGGGATGGGAGCTCTGACATAATTCACCAACACTCTCCACCCTATGCCTTGAGGCAGAGTCTCTCGCTGAACCTGAAGCTCATTATTCAACTAAGTCAGTAAGTTCGAGGGACCACATGTCTCCAACTTCCCAGTGATAGGGTTTGAGGCATGCATTGCCATACTGCTTTTTTGTTGTTGCTGTTTTTGTTTTTACATGGTGTTATGGATCTAAATTGAGGTCCTCACTCTTGCAAGGTAGGCACTTTACCAATGAGCTATCCCCCAAGCCCAAACCACACACTTTTACTTCTATGACATTCTGCCTCACCACAAGCTCACATCAATGGAGTCAGACAACCCACAAAATGAAGTCTGTGAAATCATGATCTAAAGCAATATTTTCATCCTGGAAACTGTTCTCTCACCTCTCAGAGTGATCTCATTTGGGCAGTAAGGGCTCTGAACCCACATCTCTCTAGGTTTACAACATGTGGCTCAGCTACTGCAACCCACAAGCCTGAAACACGAGCATGTACCCTGGAATAGGGTAAACAGATCAAAATCTATTAAATGAATTCAAGAAAGAGATTCAGTCAAGACAAGGCGGTATACACCTATCACCCCAGCACTAGGGAACATGAGGTAGTAGATTGCCATGAGTTTTAGGCTAATCAGGTCTACATATGGAAAGTTTACCTAAGCCCCTCCCTATGCATGCCCTGGATATTTCACCTGGGTGTTTTATCACAGTGAGAGAAATCAAAGTAGAACACCACACACACACACACACACACACACACACACACACACACACACGTCAGACTTCCAGCCCCAAAGGCATCATTAATCTGCAGTTTGACCTTGGCCCAGCAGACAGTTACTGGTTCAGTGCTTGAAGGGTGGCTTTTGGAAGCAGAATACTCTTGGTTCAAAGCCCAGCTCTGCCATTGACTGGCTGAATCGACCGGTTCCATTCCTGTGATCTGCAAACAGTGGGACTTTATATCCAACATACTGGGAAGACTGAATAAAAGTCCCCATGGGATCCACTCTTGCCCCACTTTCTCTCTCTAGGCTACTATTTTTCCATCTCAGAAATGATGAGCCCTTTCTGCTCTGACACTCTAGGATCGTGATATCCAACATGTCTTATTTTAGCTCGGTGTCTGGCTCGAATGCTGAGATTTGAGTCTGCACGGAGGCTGCACCCTGTTTTCCCTGGGAAAGGTCTCCTCAGGTTAGGGTGAAGGCTTGGGGAAGATTTGGCCTCAAGAGAGCTGGGGGAGGAGCAGGGATATCCTTCTGTAACACAGTGAACTGTAAAGATGGACCCACGCTTCAGCAGAGCGAAGAGGAAACACACGCTAGATTAATATAATATATCATATGTATGTATATAGAAAGTATCAGCTCAAGGGGCTAGAGAGATGACTCGGTGTGGAAGAGTGTTCAAGCATGTGTACCTAAGTTTGAATTTCCAGCACTCGTGTACAAAAAGGGACATGGCTACCGTGTCTGTAACCCTAGCATTGGGGAGTGGGGGCCAAGACAAGCAGATCCTCTGACCTCACTGGAACCAGTCTAACTGAAAAGGTGAGCTTCCCAGGCAGGAGCACATCCTTTACCAAGGCCATAGGCAGAGGGCGTCCGACCAAAGGACACCCAGCACCCCCCCCCCCCCCGCTCTGGTCTCTGCATGTACACGTACAGGTGCAAGGATTCATGTACCTCACGTGTACATCACACCACACACAATGCACACACATTAAAATAGCAATCAACTGGAAAGACCTGGTTTGAGTTAAAGTATGTAATGGTAAACTAATTTGGATTGAATTGGAGAAATAAGCAAGAATGAATCAGGGTTAGTTGGACAGGATTGAGGGGATGAAATACATTTCATCCCATCAGTAAACTGATCTGAATAGAACTGGATTGGACAAAGCTGGAAAGGTTAGACTCCCCAAAGAGCGGCGTTTGGATCTCTGGACACTGGCATCATCTGGAAGCAGTGCCTTGGGTGTGTGGATCTTAGAACCCTTACTTCATCAGGTGACGGCTGACAGCTCCCCACAGAGTTCTTAGAGGATGGAGTGTGAGCTCACACATGCTAAAGATAAAGAGCCTCCCACCTCAGGAGACGATGAAATCTGCACCCTAGCTAATGGCATGCACTGTGAAGTGGTGGTGGTGAAGGACACCAGAAATACACCTTGAAATGCTTTTAAAAAATCAAAAACCGAGATAAATGATAGATAGTTAGAAGCTTAGACAAAGGGTTGGATATAGCTCAGATGGGACACGGCTTGACTAGGCACACGATAGCTTAAGTTTGATTCCCAGCACCATATAAACTGTGACTGTATTTCCAGTACTCCGAAGGTGGAGGCAGGTGGCTCAGAAGTTCAAGGTCAACCTCAGCTAGTGAACTGGAAGGTAGCCTGAGCTATTTGAGATCCTGATTCCAAAAAGGAAAAAGGAAGAAAAAGGAAAAAGAAGGGAAGGGAAGAGACGGGGAAAGGAGAGACAAGGGAAGAAAATGGAAGGAGATACGATGAGAAGGAAGGAAAACAGAGACGGGATGATAAAGGGAAATGTAAACCCAGGAACAGGTCATCATCGGCTGACTGGAATCAATGGGCCCATGTGGCTCACTATGAAACTCTTGTCTGTTTGTTTGTGGAAAAAAATTAAAGTAATAAAATGTTGCACCCAAAATAAAGAGCTCTGTAAACTGTTAATTTCTAAAATAACAGTGCTGGTTAAAAATACAACTTCTGGAGGCGAGTGACGTGAGTTTGACTCCCAGCTCTACCCCTCACTCTCTTTTGGCCCCATGCAAATGACTTCATTCCTCTGAGTGGCTCCTTCCATGTCTATAAAATGTGGCTATTAATAGTCCTCACCTCATGGCTTCTATCAGAGCAGAACCTGACACCTGATCAAGAATGTAGCTGTTGTTTAAGCTAAACAGCACAGTGCATGGACACTATGCCATCTCTGCTTCACATAGAGATCCTACATGCCTCCTAGGCCACACAGCAAATAAACCTCTCAGTGGAAGAAGGTCCCTTTCTAGCTCCTAGAAGTTGAAAGTCTCTTACCCTCCTTGCCCCTGCCCCAGCCCACACACAGTTCCTTGGACTCACCTGATAAAATGAAGAAGATGCCAGACACGAAGGCCAGAATGGTCCTCTGAGGTCGGATGTGGCCAATGTTGCTGATGACAAAGGCGGTGAACACAAGGAAGAGACTAACCATAGGGAAGGGAGTAGCCGTGCGGACCGTCTCTGGGGGAGGTGGACAAGAAGAAGCAGGGGTGAGGGCCAAGTCTCCAGTGAGCTACTTCCCCATGCCCTTCACTATTCTTCCCTTTAGCTTCCCCCCTTTCTCACCTACTCCATCCTTTTGTTAGTTATGTCCTCTGCTAACTCCACTCTCAACCAAACCACACCCTTGGAGGGACCCCACCCCTCTCCTGCAGATACCTCCCCATCCCAGCCAAGACATTTCTATTTGACTCCTTCTCTCCCGCTATTCTTTCTTCTTTCAACCCTCTGCCCTCTGTGTGAACCCACCCCTATCCTACCTAATCCTGCCCTTTCTCCCAAAACCCTCTTGTTGCCTGTGCCCCTTCCCTGATCCCCCTCACTCAAAATATTCTCCGTGTTTTCCGTCACCAAGTTGATCTCTGGTTCAAGAAAGTACTCGGAAGCCACACAACGCCCCTTCTCCCGACCTGGTGGGGAGAAAGATAAGAAACCATGGGTGGAGGAGAGGCTCCGGGGTTCAAGGGAGGCTGTCAGGGGCAGAACAGGACCCAGGAAGGAGATGGGAAATTTCACCCAACATTTACAATCTACCCTACTTTTGGGGCTCGAGAAAAAGGGTTGAGTCAGCTGAGCATGGGGGTACAGGAGTGTAACCATATCTACTGGGGAGTCTGAGGCAGGAGGACTGTAAGTTCAAGGCCAGCTGGGCTACATAAATGAGATTAAATCCAGTCTGGACAATTTAATAAAGCCCTGTCTCAAAATAGGAAGTAAAGAGGAAGCTAGGGATGTAGCTTGGTAGAGCACTTGCCAAGGATGTATGAGGCTTTGGGTTCCTTCCCAGGTACTGAAAAATGAAGAAATTCATAGAATGGCAGGCCATAGAGTTTTGGAAGATCTTAGTTGCTTTGAATATTGGAAGGTGGAAGAGGGCAGGGCTAGATTTTAACATTTGAAATGAGGAGGGAGCTGTGGACAAGGATTCCTGGGTTCCTAAGGTCCAGAGAGCTGGGGTGTCTGAAAGGAAATAGTCTTAGGGTTCAGCTAGAAGGCATGGAATCTTCCCCATTACATGAAACATAGGAGCTGTCCAAGGAATAAGTTCTGAATCTAAACTGTTGACAGGTTTTGTTTCTTTGTTCTTGTTGTTGTCATCGTCGTCGTCATTATTATTTTGTTTTTTCCTGACAGGGTTTCTCTGTGTAACAGTCCTAGCTGTCCTGGAACTCACTCTGTACACCAGGCACAACCTCACAGAGATCCACCTACTTCTGCCACCCAAGTACTGGGATTTAAGGCATGTGTCATCACCACCTGGTTTTCTTTTCGTTTTCTGAAACAGACTCACGTATTCCAGGCTGGCTTTGAACTCCCTCCATAGCTGAGGCTGACCTTTATCCTCTTGCTTCTGATCTCCCAGGCCGTGATTACAGACAGGCACTCTTACACATAGTTCTTGGAGTTCCAGAGGTCAGTCCCAGGACTTCTTGTGTGCTAAACGATCATTTGACCAATTGTACTACCTATAGCTCTAGACCCAGAATTCTGATTTATTTTTAACTGTCACTTTTAAAAGTATATTACTCATTTTGGGGGAGACAGGCGGGGTGTGCCTGCGTGCAAGTGTGGAATTCAGAGAACAACATTCTCCTTCCAGCATGTGGGTCTGGGGATGAAACTCAGGTCATCAAAATGCTGCTTAGCAACCTATCCACTGAAGCACCTCCCTGACCCTAGGCTGATGACTTCTAAGAGGTTTTCGACATGGATTTTGAGTACCTGAGCTTCACTATCTAGAGGATAAAGGGGGTAGGCACGAGGGTTCTGTGCTGAAATTTAACTTCCGGAGAGAAATAAAATTAACTTCTGGATTCTTGAAGTCTACAATATGTGACTATAGATAAAGTCTTTGGGGTGAGAGAGGGCAGGTCAGGGGGGCACCTGCAAAGAAGCAGACTCTCCAGAGGCCAGCGTGCAGCGCCATCTTGACCTCGGTGGTCTGGTTCTGCGGCAAAACGGTCCCCTCCTCCATGTACAGCCAGTAGTCCGTGCTGACCGCGATGCCCACAAGGAGCAGGCCGCAGGCACCAAACACGCTGCTCAGCAGGGTCAGGGCACGGCTGCTGCAGTGACTCATCCTGAGCGGCGGGGGGCGCCCTGTGGGGCCTGTGGGACCAGAAACTATAATAGAGAGTGCCCAGAGTCCACAGCCCCATGCAGCCATGTAGGACATTATTAGCTCGGGTCAGAGAGACAGAAACCCCAAAACCAAACTTCTAAGTTTGATTTCTGTGCAGTGAACCACCATCCCAGCCCTGAGCTCTGAATAGAGATACCAGCTGTTGACTCCAAACCTCCACACTGGACTTCCCTGACCCTTCATTGTGCTCTGTTCTTATGAATGCAGATCCTCAACTTGAGATAAGACTTGCAGCCACAGTCTTTAAATTCGACCGGGAGATGATTCTTGACTTGAGCCATGTCTATACTAGAGGTCCAAAGAATCAGTCAGGATTCTGACTAGACTCCAAATTCTCAACTCATGACAGAGTCCCCCAGATCCAACTTCCTGTGCTGGTGTGGAAGCTCAATTTTAGAAGCCAGACCTTAGCAGAGTCCTTAACCTTTGAAGTAAGCCAGTGACTCAGAAACAAGCCTCCTAATTCAACAGCTTCAAATTTGGACCTGGTACCTCAACCCTGACCGTGTGCCCTGATTAACTCTCAACTCTGCACACTAGACACGCCCCCCACAAAGGACATTTTAAAAACTGGGGTACGAGGTTTAGACAATGAATTACGGACGACTTAGTTTATTCAGAAATTTTATCCCATGCTGCCCAGCTTAAACTCTATGCTCTGACCTGTATATTGGAATGTTCTCTGTAGAACCTGTCTCTGAAGCACATTTGATAATCCTCAAAGTAGGTCACCACTCAGAGCTCCCTAACCCTATACCCTGGACTCCCACACTTGACTTCAGGCCTATGTAAGACTTTGAGCACAGCCCTGCTCCTGAGTTGGCACTCTTGGATGCCTATCCTTACCCCAACACTCAGTTGTAATTTTTAACCATCTCCTCTGCGTGTATGTGTGTGTGTGTGTGTGTGTGTTCACATGTTTGTGTGCGGGCAGTCAACTGTGGTGGTCAGACGACAACCTCAGGTGTCTGTCACCTTGCACCATGTTTGAGTTGTTTGCCCCTGCAAATGCCAAGCTAGCTGCCATACAAACTTGAGTCAGGGACTCGTCTGTCTATAACTCTTATCTCATCCTAGAAATGCCTACATTACAAACACTTGCTATCATGGCCATTACATGGGTTCTAGGACTCTGAACTCAGGTCTTCACACTTCTGTGGCTAATGCTTTACCTTTGAGTCATTTCCCTAGCTTGTGGTCAAATCATTTGTACAATATCAGTTCCAAACCTAACCCTACTTTTCCAGATCCAGGCATGTCTCTGAACCTGGGATGCTGGACTTTGTTCCAGGACATTAGGACCCAGAGATCTGAAGAATCATCTGGATTAGAGACTCTAGAATAACAAGAGCCAGAATAATAAGAGCTTGAGCTGGGCCCTCCAACCCAGCATTCCCAGAGATCTCCAGTAAAAACCAATGCCCTTCATCCTGCAAACAAGAAACCAGCACTCTGAACTGACTGTCCAATCAGGAATTCCAGTACAACCCAGTCCATTCCCCCAATTCTGCCAGACTCTGAGCCTTGGTTTTTCATACTAGAACTTCCAGTCAGTAGTGTCTCAGTCCTCCACTCTTCAAGCAATACCATCTTAGACCTCCCAAATTCCAATTAGGAGCTCAGAAGTGCTAATTGGGGGGGGGTATGCTGAAGGCTTCCAAATCTTTTTTATGCATGTATTTATCGTGTGTGCATGTGTGTGTATTGTGTGTGTGTGTGATCATGGTATTCATGTAGAAGTCAGAGGACAACTTTCGAGAATTGGTTCTGTCTTCTCACTGTGAGTCTGAGGGATTCAGCTGAGGTCATCAGCTAGACAGGCCAGACACTAGGACCTTTACCATCTGAGCCAACTCAACAGTCCCCAAATTCTTTATCTCTACACTTACACCCCCACTCACGGGACAAGAAATCCCACCTTGCCACAAAATGCCATGATGTGCACACAGGACTCATCTTGGTGTCCCCAATTTACCTCAGCCAGAGTCCTCTATGACCAAAGACACTCATTCCCCTTTTAAAAAATTATTTGTAGGTGTGTGAGTCTGCATGTGGGTATGTTCAGGAGAATGAGACCAGAGTTGATAGACCCCTGGAAAAGAGGCCAGAGGTGATTGATACTCTGGAACCGGAGTAACAGACAATTGTGAATCATCTAATATGGGTGCTGGGACCAAACTCCAGTCTTACGGAAGAGCAGCAAGTGTTCTTAACCACTGAACCACCATTTCTCCAGCTCCCACCCTCGATCTTTTTCATTATAAAGTTTGAGACACTCCCCCCAAACATTTTCCCAACAAAGCAATTAAGACGACCCGAGACCCCACTTTCCACATTTCCTCATAATTCTGTGAGCATTGGGAATGTACTTCATCCCAATAAGACCCTAGAATCAGAGTCACCCCGACATCCCCGCACTCTGAGCCTCCAGAACTCCTGACTTCCACCCTCAGCCTCCTGAGGACCCCAAGATCTAGATTCTGTCAGAGCTCTGGCTAGATTTTCCTCCCATCCCCCTCCAAGTGGCTCTGGAGCTTGACAGCCAGCTGCCTGCTCAGCTTCCAGTCCTCGGCTCAAACAAGCATTATCCACCCAGTCACCCAGTCACTGGACTGTCTCCGTCCAGGTAGCTGACCTCAGCCTCTGGGGCTGCTCCTCCGACTGGATTCACAGTGGGGAAGCTGGACCTTTCCAACTCCCCTCACTTCTCATATTAAGCCCACTCCTTCTCCCGTTCAGTTCATCTTCTTTCTACCTGACCCACTCAGAGCTCTTTATCTGCAGCCATTCCTCCTCTGGGACACCCCCACCGCCATCACTACCAGGCCTGGAATCTCCTTCTGGTCTTTTACCCCAGCGTTTCCGCGATTTGGATATTGAATGGCTGAAGTTCCATTCCTCAAAGCCCAAGTCCAAACTCCATCTCGCAGACCGTAACTCTTCGCTTTTCTGGGGACCCTTTCCCAGACTAACAGCTTGCTCTCCCGACCTGGGCCCTCCGCCTTTATCCGTTACCACCTTCTTCAAAGGCCCTACCTAGACCCTGCCCAGTGGCGACGATCTCTGAACTCAAACACCACGAGTTTGTTTTCTTACTCCCGGACCCTCGGACCCGGTCCTCTGGGATCCACCAGGCCCAAATGTCCCTCCATCCACCCAAACCTTCCCAAATTCGACATTGGAACCCCCAGGATCCCACTCTTGGAGCCCCTCTAATCTCCCTGAGTCCCAACTCCCGCTGAGAGTGGTCTAGCGCGGAGACCCCAGCCTTGCCGGACCCTCCCCTCGCACTTACCTCTCTCAGGGCTGGGCGGACGCTCCGGGCCGCGGGCTCCGCAGCCGCATGACCGGCCCCGCGGTTTCCCCCGGCCGCCGCCGCCGCCACCGGGGTCTCCGGTGCCCGCGCCCCCCGCCCCCGCCCCCGAGCCCGGCGTCCCGGCCCCCTCCCGGCCTCCCACCCCCCACCCCCCGCGCCCGCGGCCTCACTCGGCGGACGCAGCCGGGAGCAGGGACCGGCGGCCGCTCATTGGCTACTGCGGAGGAGGGGAGGGGCAGGGAGGGAGGGGGAAGGATGCAGAGACGGAATGAGATGAGCCTTCAGGATGGGGGGGCAGGCAGGGAGGGAGAGAGAAAAGAAACAGAGGCAGAGAGCCTGAGAGGGGCAGAGAGAGAGGGAGAGAGAGAGAGAGAGAGAGAGAGAGAGAGAGAGAGAGAGAGAGAGAGAGAGAGAGAGAGAGAGAGAGAGAGATTGATTCTGGAACTCACGAGTCCTGAGACTGGAGGAGACAGACAGAAAAGGAGAGAGAGAGATGGAATAGTTTCAGGTGTCCCCACCCCCACCACTACAGAGGCCCTGGAAGTGGAGAGGTCAGAGAGCCCCAGAATTCAGGCAGGAGAAAGCTCAGAGGCCTTGGGTCAAAGAAAACTGAAATCCAGGGATCTTGAGCTTGGAGATGGAGTAGGGAAGAAAAAGAAATAGAGATTAGAGATTGATGATAGATAGATAGATAGATAGATAGATAGACAGACAGATAGATACTCTCTAAGGAGAGACAGCAGGGGCAAGCCGGAGTGGGAGGTCCCCTGGTGAGGACTGGGGCTGTAGTCAGGCAAGGGGCGGAGCCTGGGGTCTGGGCAGCTGGAGAAGGCGGGAAGGGGCGTCCCGGGCCGGGGTCCCTAGAGCAGCAGGCGGGCAGGCGCAGAGCAGAGCCGGGTCCTGCAGCCGCCGCGGAGCCGGGAGCGGGGCCAGCCCCCCCCCCCCGCCGTGATGTCAGCGGGGCCACTCTTAAAGGGGCAGGCCGCCTGCCGAGGGTCGGAATTTGGGCTGGGGCCTTCAGGAGCGGGGTTAGGGGTACAGGAGTGGTGGTGCCGGAGAAAGGGATAGTTTCAGCATCCAGTTGGAGTGGGACTCGGAAACCCAGGGGAGATGTCAGGCCCTCAAAGGAACCTGCTAAGCTTTTGAGGTTCTGTCCCCTCCAAACACACTGACAGGCACATCATTCTGCTGGCCTGCCCGATCCAGTGACTACATTCCCCATCAGCCCTGGCGGCCAGAGGCCAGCACCTGGAGCGAGGGTCAGGGTCTTCTCCGATGTCTTCTGGGAAACGTAGTCTGAATTGATTGCTCCCCTCCACACACTTATCGCTCCCCTCCACACACACTTGCAAGTGGGTCAGGAGAGAAAAAGGCCGGGAGAACGCTTCTGCCTGTTTTCTGCCTTGCTAATTGGTTTCTAAGCCCCCAGGTTCTGATTGTCTCGCCTTCTGTGACATGGGGTCCATCCTTTCTTCTGATCATGTCTGTCTCTCCATAGGAGGCCAGCCTTTCATCTCCCTTTCCATGGACTTCTCTGGATCCTGGTGTGTGTGTGTGTGTGTGTGTGTGTGTGTGTGTGTGTGTGTGCGCGCGCGCGCGCGCGTTTGCACTTTGCTCTGGGTGAGTATACACGTGTGGTATCTGGGTAGAGGGTCGGTCCTTTGCTGACACAATTAATGGTCAAGGGGTGTTCTTCCTCATTAAGTATTTGACTACTTCTTTAAAGCAATCTCTGTATGTCGCTCACATGCCGAAGGTGTCTTTGCTTTCATTTTACGGGTCTGTGCAGTCTCTCGCCCCCATCTCTCTCCACACCCCCTATGTTTGTTTCTATGTACAGCCGGCCCACCTCCGCACCCCCTTCATTCCCCAAGCTTACAAGAAAACATCCAAACATTTTAGCATCAGCATCCCAAATTTATTCTCCAGCAGCTGTGTCTGGGTGGGAGAGGCTAAAGGAAGGGGGTGGGGGAGAGAAAAGTCCCAGAGAGTGGCAGGCACTGCCGAGGACGTGGATGGGGAGGTGTGCTTCCGACCAAGGCTGGAGCCATGCACCGGGGCAGGTGAGCAGTGATGGGTTCTGGAACAAGTCTAGAACAAAAGCTGACTGACAACAGTCGGGGAAAGAATCCTCCGTGCATGCCAGGAATCCCCAGAGCTTGGAAGGGAGGTGGCCTGGAACACGGAGCCCAGCCTCCCACTTAACTCTACAACTGAAGTGGAGGTAGGAGGGGCCTTGAAGGATGCAGGCGGGCTGATCTGGAATCTTAGTCTGGAGCAGGCAATCTCATGAGACTACTTCCCCCAGGATGTTGTAGGGGGGGGGGGGGGGAGAAGGCATAAAACTACCAAGATGGAGTCTAGAACCCCACACGGAGTGGGGTTTCTGGGAACAGTAGGAACAGCATCCAGATGTTGGGGGTGGGGTGGGGAAACAAGGCTCAGCACAACGGAATCTAGAGCACAGAAAGGCTCTAGAGACTGCATGGCGTTTAAAATGCCAGCGACGCTTGGGAACAGCATCTAGAACCCGTTGGGGTGTAGGAAAGAGGCCAGAGGCTGGGGTGCGGGACCTAGAATCTGGACTAGAGGTAGGGAGGGGCTGCAGCCGGCGTGGCGGAGGGGGCACTGGGGACACCTAGTGGTGGCAGGTGAGATTACATGACAGGCACAGGCACTGGGCTTGTGGGGCTACGGGCATCTGGGTGCACGAAGTCCGGGTTTACGTAGGTAAAGCCCTGGAAATCCGATTGGTCGATGCTGGCTAGGACCAGGCGGTCTGGCGGAGTCAATGCTGGCGCCGCCCGTGTGAAGAACTTGTCAAAGTTTTCGCCACTGCGCCCACACTGTGATATGAACAGATGGAAAATTAAGTTCTGAAAATCAGAACCTAGGCACACCCCCGTAGTCTCTGATACTCCCTTTGGGAGCATCTCTGCCGAAGGGTCCCCACAACTCCACACACAGGTATTGAAGGTCGGGAACTCCAATCCCCAGGGATGGAAGCTGGGAGGGCAACTGACCGGACGTGGTCTGAACGGAGGTGCAATCTCCAGTCTCTCCAACCTCTCCCAGTCGATCCAGCGGAAAAAGCCATGTGCCCGGATGGTGGGTTCACCATCTGGCCCTGAGCCCAGGCGCTTTCCCGGGTGCTTGGTCAAGAACTGTGAAACACACACAGAGAGGGCCTGCCAGATAGCTCATTGAGTAAAGATTTGCCACAAGCCTGATAGATGACTGAGTTCAATCCCTAGGACTCACATGATGGAAGGGAGAAATGACTCCCTAAAATTGTTCTCTGAACTCCACATATGTGATATGGTATGTATGTGTGTGTGTGCGCGCACACACACAATCACAGATTAAAAAATGCAATTTAAAATGCCTTAAAAATCAAGTGTGGTGATCTAAGGATCAGAGAAAATAAAAAAGACATAAGAAAAATCCCAAAGGGGGAAGGAGGGAGGGAGGGAGGGAGAGAGAGAGAGCTGGAAATAGAAGATCTCCTCTGGATCTTCTATGCCAACTAAAGAAGAAGAAACTGGGGCTTGGGGCTCACAGTTTGGGCAACTCATCAAGATCCCTAAAAAATAAAAGTCACAGGAATTGGAGGTAATCTGACCCATCCAGCCCTGGAAAGACAGGCCTTTCCCTTTCGGCATTCCCCACAGTGTGCCAGGATGTGGGTACTGCAAAGGATGATGAAGAAGCCACCCTTGGTCTGAAATGACAGCAAGGTGGCAAACTATTGTTCAGCCAACTTTTGCAGCAGATGGCCGTAAAGAGATTTGAATGATGGGAATCTTTTTCTAAAAGAGTTGGCAACTGGGGTGTATGGGATGTGGATCTAAAGAAGTTGGGAGCTGGGGCTCTCACCCCCTTGCAGATGGCCACCGCTTCCCGGGAAAGTGACTTGGGATAGGTGACAGTTTGTTCCATGATGGCTTGAAACAGCTCCTCCTCATCTTCCCCATCAAAGGGTGGCTACAAAAGTAGGGAGAACAATGTCAGGGCTTGACAGACTGCCTTTCCCGAGCCTGCATCCCTTCATTATCCACTTCAAACAAGAGCATTCTGATAATGCACCTCCACCCCTGTGGACAACAGCCCTGGGAAAAACCTAGAAAACTATTCCACCTTCATCTCCAATTGCCTCTCTCACATGCTCCAATTCTGTGTGTCTCTCTACTATCTGCCTGTATTTTTCTGCTAATGGAGTGTTAATTAGGAAATATGTCATCTAATGAGAGAGGTAGAGAAGGAGAAAGACACACACAGAGGGACAGAGAGTCACAGAAGGAGAGGCTGCAGGGAAGACTAGAAACAATTACCCTCACTGAAAGTGTTCAGTCTTCCATGGTTAGGAAAGGCAATATGAAGTAAAGGTTTGCTTGTTTATCTATTTGTTTTGACACAGGGCCTCATTTAGCCAGGCTAGGTGGCTAAGATGACTCTGAACTCCTAATCCCCTTATGTCCACCTCCCAAATGTTGAAGTTATAAGCATCTAATAACATGCACAGTAACCTTTTGGATTTACAGACATCCTTCCCAAGCTCATACCACGGCTATCACTTTGTTCTGGATAGTGGTGATACGGTTCATCAGACCACTAAAGAGGTCCCCAGGAAAAGGATGAAACAAAAGCCAAACTGACGCGGCTAAAACAATGTTTCAGGACCGTGGACAGCGCTGCCCTGCCCCAGCTTCCTGCGATTTAGCACTAGCACGTTTTCTTAGACTGGGCTCCGGTTCCTTCAAGAATAATGCCTTACAAAAAGGAGCATCCACTCAATGTAGTCAAGTCAACACAGCCACACTTCCCCTTACCTGTCCTGCCAACATCTCATACAGCAGGACCCCAAAAGACCACCAGTCAACAGACTTCCCATATGGCTGATAGGCAATGATCTAGAAGAGAAAGTAAAGAGAGACGTCTTTTGAGACAGAATCTCATGCAGTTCAGGTTAGTTTCGAACTATGTATCGAAGGGTGACCTTAAACTCTTTATTCTCCTGCCTCCACCTCCTGCCTGTTAGGAATTCAGATACGTGGCACTGTGCCTGCTGTGGCTACTTTAAGATGTGCAGAACTTCTCTGGCCTCTCTCTCTCTAGATCCTGACCTATTTCAAGTGTTTTTGACACAAATATTTTCCACTCTGAATATTTTAGCAAGAGCTCCACCCTTTGGAAAATCCAGGAAATGATGTTTATATACTTGCAAGGTTCCTTTGCGGTCAGATATAAAGGCTACCTAAGGGCTGGCAAGATAACAGCTTGCCACACAAAGACTGATGACTAGAATTGGATCCTCAGAACTCACATAGTGGGATGAGAAAACTAACTCCCTGAAGTTGTTCTTTAACCTCTATATGTTACACACACACACACACACACACACACACACACACTCATAAATGCAATACTTTTTTTTAAGTGGTGAGAACAGGCCCTGTAAAGTTTTCTTAAAACCCCCACAAACATGCTGTGACATGTATACCCATGCATACACAAAGTAATAATAAACTTAATATTTTAAAGCCTATCTAGGCCAGGCACAGTAGCACACACCTTTAGTCCCAGAACTCAGGAGGCAGAAGTAGGCAGATCTATGGGAGTTCGAGGCCAACCTGATCTACAAAGCAAGAACCAGAACAGCCAGAACTACACAGAGAAACCCTGTCTTGAAAAACCAACAAAAACAACAACAAAACCACAGAAAAAGTTTGTCTCAAAAAGAAAAGAACAAAGGGGATGGGTTGTAGGGATGACTCAGTGGTTAAAACTGCTTGCCACATCAGTGTGAGGACAAGAGTTTGAATACCCAGAACCCACATACATGCCAGGTGGGTGTAGTGACCCACCTGTGATTCCAGCCTTGGAAGGTGGGGGCAAAGGACCCTTAGTACTAGCTGGCTCGGGAGACTAGCTATATCAGAAAACTCTGGGTTTGACTGAGAAAATATGCTTCAATGAATAAAACAGAAGAGTGGTGGAGGGTTCCTAACATAACCCTGGGCCTCTGCATGCCTGCATAAACGTGCCCACACACATGCAAATATGCATATACATGTCACTACACAAACACACACGAGAAAAATGGAAAGCGTTCCTTAACATTCAACGGCAAAGCTACAAGCACTATCAGTGAGCTGCCATTCAATTCTGTACTAAAGGGTAAGCCCCACACAGCCAGCACACAGAAGAGACAAAGCCTCACAGCAGGCATAGTGTTCTCAGGCCTTCCCACTCAGAATATACTAGAAATAGTCTCCACCTTCTCCACTTTGGAATAGTGCATGCTCCACTCACGCTCCTACAAGCCGATCCTACTCCTGTACACTACTCACCCTCTAGTCCTGCCGGCTTTACCCATTTGAAGGAGGGAGATCGAGACCACTGTGAGTGGTACCATTCCCTAGGCAGGAAAGCCTGAAGTGTAGGAATGGCACAAAGTGTATGGGCTGAGCACTGAGCACACGTGTGAACACATTGCTTTCTGCTCTTAACATGAAAGTGCTCGGCACAAGAGTCTCTCCACTCAAGGCATTGGTGGAGACTACCATAGATGAGGACACAAACCAAGGACAAGCCTTGCCTCCTAAGACTATTAGACAATTGCACCCACTGAGAGATGTTCACAGAGCAGCAGGCTCAGGGTTACCTCAGGTGCTATGTAGTCTGGGGTCCCACAGAAGGTTCGGGTTGTGGACCCAGGGAAGACATTCTCTTTACACATGCCAAAGTCTGTGATCTTGATGTGTCCTTCAGCATCCAGCATCACGTTATCCAACTTGAGGTCCCTGGAAGGTGAGAGTACAAGGAAGAATTGCAAAAGAGTAGTGTGATGGTCAGTGTTCCGTGTCAACTTGATACAATGCACTATCTCCAGAAAGAGACTCTCAGGGAGGGAATTGTCTAGAACTGGTTGGTCACTGAACGTATTTGCAGAGTTCCTTGATTACTTTAATTTAGATAGGCAGACCTAGTCTACTGTGGGTGAAATCACTCTAGACAGGATACTAGCTTCGTGAATTAATTCATTGCTCTCTACTTTTACCTGTGGGTGTGAATAGCCTTGACTTTTCCTCAGTGATGGAAACTGTAAGCCAAACCAAATTTTCCGCTCCTTGTTTTTGGTTTTTTGAGACAAGGTTTCTCTGTGTAGCTTTGGAGCCTGTCCTGCAACTCACTCTGTAGACCAGGCTGGCCTCGAACTCACCGAGATCCACCTGCCTCTTCCTCCCGAGTGCTGAATTAAAGGCATGCATTATTATTGCCCAGTGTCCCTTGGTTGTTTTTGTTAGGTTCAAAAATTGTGTGTGTGTGTGTGTGTCCAGGTGCCTGGGGAAGGATGCAAAAGAGGATGTCATGGCCAAGTGGCAGTAACGTACGCCTTTAATTCTAGCACCAGGAAGCAGAGGCAGGTGGAACTCTGTGAGTTCAAGACCAGCCTGGTTTACAAAGTGAGTTCCAGGACAGCCATGGCTACACAGAGAAACCCTGTCTCGAAAAACAAAACAAAACAAATAAACAAACAAAAAAGTCAATGTCATATCTCCTAGAGCTGGAGTTACAGGCAGTTGACTTCTGTCTTCTGCTGAACAATCTTTCCAACCCCCTTGTGGTGTAATTTAGAACAGCAATGGGATGCAAAACCCAAAGCAACTAGCATTCAGCAATCCGGAGCTCTGTGTTGGAATCACATCCCTTCAAGGGACCTATTTTCCCTCCATGGAAAGTGCTGGGGCTACTGACCTGTAGATGATGCCCTGGTTGTGAAGGAAGAAGAGGCCTATTGCGATTTCTGCAGCATAGAATCTGGAGGAGCACGTGGGAAGTGGGAAGGTCAGTGACAAGACCACCCCCTCCCGCCTCCCACTCCCTTACTGTTGCTGAGACTTACGCTGCATGGGGCTCCTTAAACTTGCCCAGCTGCTGAATGTGGTACATTAAATCGCCTCCAGTGACATACTCCATCACGAAATACAGGCGGTCCTGAGGAAGAGTATGTGTGGCTTAGTGTCAGGGACACACCACACCTGGACAGAAAGGTTTTATTGTTTTGATTTGGTTTGATTTTGGTTTTTCGAGCCAGGGTTTTTCTGTGTAGCTCTGGCTGTCCTGGAACTTTCTATGTAGACCAAGCTGGCCCCAAAGTCACAGAGATCTGCCGGCCTCTGCCTTCTAAGAGTTGGGATTAAAGGGCTGGACCACAACTGCCTTTTTTATTTTTATTTTGAGTGTTTTGCCTACATGTATGTATGTCTCCACATATGTACCTAATATCTTTGAGTGTCAGAAGATGACAATCAATTGAGGCCAAGGACGTGGAGATTCCACCATGTGGATGCTGGGAACTGAAAGAGCGGTAAGTGTCTCTAACTGCTGAGTCATCTCCCTAGCTCCAAACTATTTTTTGTTTGTTTGTTTATTTTGTTTTGTTTAAAGACAAGATCAGTGGTGGTGCATGCTTTTGATCCTAGCACTTGGGAGGCAGAGTCAGACAAATGTCTAAATTCGAAATCAGCCTGGTCTACAGAGCAAGTCTCAGGATGACTAGGGCTAGTCCTGTATTACAAACATACAAAGAAAAAGACAAGGATGGTCTCGTGTAGCCCAAGATGGCCTTGAACTCACTGTGTAACTGAGGATAATCCTGAACTCATAATCCTCCTGCCTCTGATTTCCAAGTGCTAGGAATACAGGGATCTAACACAGCCATCTAAGAACAGCTCTTTCCTCCTGACCACCTGGGACAGACATGGAGACCTCCCAATTCACTCTGCCAGTAATCCAGAGGAACTGGACGAACACATAGGCAAGCTCCGAGATTCTAGCCCTGCCACCTCAGAATCTCCTCAGCCCTGACTCTGTTACTCTGATTAGCTGATTTTCTAAGAGACCCACAGGACTGAACTGAAATCCAGGAGCACTGAATCTCATGCTGCAGCCACACGTATGTGTAGCTCTGCCTGTCTGGGGCCAAAGGTGGCCAGCTTTCACTGCGGCTATCAGTTTTTATTTCTCTAGGGGGAAACTGTAGATGGTGTGTGCACATATGTGTATGTGTGCATGTATGGGGTCAGAGAAAGTAGGATGCCCACCTCAATCATTCTCTGCCTTATTCCCTCGAGACAGGGTCTGTTAGTGAACCCAGAGTTAAGGTGGCACCCAGTAAAGACCCTGTGACTCTGTTTCCATCCCCACCCCCACAGTACTGGTGTTACAGATGCTCATGAAGCCACAGCTGGCTTTTTACATGGGTGATGGGAATTCAAACTTAGGTCCTCACGTATGCATAGCAAGCGTTCCTACCCACTAAGCCATCTCTCTAGCTCCTATTGTTTTTGTTTGCTTGTTTTGTTTTCGAGGCACGGTTTCTCTATGTAGCTTTGGAACATATCCTGGAACTCACTCTGTAGACCAGGCTGGCCTTGAACTCACAGAGATTCTGCCTCTGCCTCCTAAGTATTGGTATTAAAGGTGTGTGCCACCACTGCCCGGCCATAGCCCCTATTATTATTTATAGGCTCTCCACTCTTAGGCCCAGGTTAAGTTCAAGCTTGTGGCAATCCTCCTGTCTCAGCCTCCAAAAGGCCAGGATGACAAACGTAGGCCATTACACTCACTTACCTGCAATTAATTTTTGCTTGGTCAGAGACCAGGGAAAGTGAAGTCCTCCCCAATCCCTGAGGATTCTAACTTATTGTTCAATCCCTCAGTCTCAGGGAAATTCCCTTTTCTGACTCATACTTCAGTCAGAATCCAAAAGTAATGAGCTCACCCTGGAAGCCCAATTATTCTGGACATGTCCAATTAGAAGACATCACTAAGGGCTGGGGCTACAATTCGTTTGGTAGAATGCTTGCCTAGCATTCCCAAAGCCCTGGTTCGATCCCCAGCACAGCATAAACAGGCTCATCCTCTATGAATAGCAAGTTCAAGACAAACCTGGAATACACAAGACCCTGTCTCAAAGGAAAAAAAATTCCCATCTAACTTATTCTTGGCTCAAAGCCACAGAACACTGGCTACAAGCATTGGAAATTGAGTTCACAGGAACCACAGAGATTCAGACCACACCCACTCAGATTCCTTCCTCTGACCATGCCCTGCATGGCACCAGCAACTTCACCCTACTGGATCCCTCTTGTAGGACCACATTCATTCATTTTTAAAATTGATGTTTATGGGAGGTGGTGGTACACACTTTTAATCCCAGCACTCAGAAGGCAGAGGCAGATGGATCTCTGAATTCCAGGCCAGCCTGATCTACAGAGTGAGTTCCAGAACAGCCAGGGCCACACAGAGTAACCTTGTCTCAAAACACCAAAAAAATTGTTTTGATTAAAAATAAATAAAATTAATTTTTAAAATGATTTTAAATTAGGTATTGGGGCAGGTATGTGCATATGAGCACAGGGGTCCCCAGAGACCAGAAGCATCAGCACCCCCTGGAGCAAGAGTTACAAGCGGTTATGAGCCACTGCACATCTGGGACACATGGGAACCAAACTTAGGAGCTTTGCAAGAGTAGCCCATTCTCTTCACTGCTGGGCCATCCTTCCAGATCACTCATTCATTTCTTTATTTTTATTTTTATTTTATTGAGATGGTGTCTCACATTGTCCTGAAACTCACTCTGTAGACTAGGTTGGCCTCCAACTCAGAAAGCCACCTGCCTCTGCCTCCTGAGTGCTGGGATTTAAGATGTGCACCATCACCTCCAGACTTATTCATTCATTTTAACAATTTATTCATAGTTGTATGTGATATATAAGTGTGGTTACATGCATGTGAACCCATGTGTCCCATATGGCAGTAATGGTGTCTCTTAGCTCTTATTGCTTTGAGACAGGGTCATTTTCTAAACTGGAAGCTCACCAAAGTGACAAGCCTGGCTATCTTGGGACCTATTTGCCTCTGATCACCCCCCATTCTGCCCCCACCCCACCCCCACAATGCTGAGGCCACAGAACACACAGCTGTATCCTCATTTTTTTGTTGGTGGTGGTGGTGGTTGGTTGTTTTGTTTTCAAAGCAAGGTTTCTCTGTGCAGCTTTGAAGCCTGTCCTGGAATTCTCTCTGTAGATCAGGCTGGCCTCGAACTCACAGAGATCCACCCGCCCCTGCCTCCCAAGTGCTAGGATTAAAGGTGTGTGCCACCACTGTGCGGCCATATCTGACTTCTTAAGTGAGGACTGGGATTCAAACTTGGCCCTCACACTTGTGAAGCACGCGCTCTTACCCAGCGAGCCATCTCTCAGCACTGGCCACATCCTCTCAGAACACAAGGTTCTTTTTGCCTTTCCCTGAACTCAGCCTTCTGAACCATGATCCCCATCCCTCCTTCCTCACCGGTGTCTGAAAGGTGGAATGAAGCTGCGTGAGAAAGTGGGGCCGGCCTCCGGGACCTCGGCCTCCCAGGGCCAGCACACGTTTCTCCACTAGGGTGCAGTCCACGTCATCATCCTGGACTATGACATCTTTTTTCAGGATCTTGATGGCATAGAGTTCATCAGAACCTCTGCGCTCTGCCAGCATCACCTACAAACAGATGTCCGAAAGGACCAGTCCATTTGAGAAACTCAAGGCTGCAGGGCCATGTACCACGCTTCATACAGAAGACAATATGAGAGCCCCTTCCTTCTCTCCCAGAGGACCAGATATTCTGCAGTTGCGTCTACTCCCCTTCAGAAGAGTGCTGGCATGTAAGTCCCCCCACCCAAACTTCCCCCCTAAGGAATAGAAATCCAACCTCTCTGCAGGCCTCCTCCCCTCCCTCCAGAACTCCAGGAATCTAACCTTCCCGAAACTGCCTTTCCCTAGAACCATGAGGAAGCTGAAGTCAGAGATATGCAGGCGTCCTGGGCTGGCACTGAAGAAACATCGCTTGGAGTCCGTGGGACTGGGAGATGGGGAAGGAATGGGGGAGGAAGAAGGGCCCATCCGCACTCTCTGTGAGAAAGAAGAGAGAGATCCAGAGACAGTCAGAACCTAGGGAAGTCCCCAAGGGACACAGCACCCCCAAATGAAAAGGACCAAGAGAGACAGAATGGAGAGAAAACGGCATTGTTCTCATTCTGTGTTTAGCTTAAGAACATTCTCAGGCTATGCTCACCTGTAACCCCAGCACTGGGGAACCTAAGGAAGGAGAATGGAGAGCATAAGACCAGTCCGGGCTGCCACAAGACCTTGTCTCAGAAGATAAGAGAGAGTAGAGAGAGGTGGTAGAGGGGAGAGAGGGAAGAAGAGAAAAGGAAGGGAAGGAGGGAGCGAGGGAGCGAGGGAAGGCAGGATTCTCCATAGCTGGTGAACCTATTTTTTAAATTAACACCTAGTCAGATCCAAAGAATTCACATCTATAGATTTGCACCTGTTAGCCTCTAAACCAGAACTCCTTGAGGGATCAGAAGAAAAAAAATACACCTGAGTCTCACTTCCAGGTTTTCTGGAGATGGGGCCTGAGAACTTGGACTTGAAACAAGATGCAAGGGGACACAGTCTGAGGACACTGGTCTGAGGACAACACTGAGTTTTGATGATGGAGTGTTCTCATCCTTTCCTGCCTCCACCTCTCGAGGGGGGAGCAGGGGGTCCCATGACTGAACTACAACAGCTGCCACATGTGTCCCTCTATACCCACTGCCATCTTTTCTGATATGTGCTCTGCTCTGCAGGCAGAAGGACCAATTTAAAAATAAATAAATCAGGTCATATCTTCCCTTTGCCTTCAAAGCCTCTAACGGCTTCTGTGTATTAAGATTTTATTCCCTGCAGCTTCAAAACCAGGCTCTGATCGGTCCTGAGTGTCCTTCTTCTCTCTGCCCCTCCCTTTCTTTCCATGATATAAACCCTGGCCTCATTCGCCTAGTCCTCTATCTCCCCTCAAGGCCTTGGGAGGTGACACCAAGTCTTCTTAAAGGCTGTCCTGTCCCATCTCCTGCAATCTGTTCCTCCTTTAGACCAGAATTAAGTGTCTCCTTCGCAGGTGTCTCCTGATGGCTTTAGCAGGGTCAGCCACCTCTCCTGAGACTCCTTGCTACCATGGACAGCTCCTACGAGGCTCTGAGTGATTAGCATCTCTCCATCAGTGTGACTGTCGCCTTACTCCCTGGGAGATCCTACAGAGCAATCTGTTTGTTCTCCAAGACACAGTGCCTGGAGTAGAGCCAGGTTCAAGAAAAACTGCACCTGTATCTGTACATGTACAGACACATATCTGAGATAGAGAGATGGATGGATGGATGGATGGACGGACAGACGGACGGACAAAGACAGAAAGAGACAGAAAGTCAGAGTTTTTGCTTTTTTGTGTGACGAGATCTCATGTAGCCCAGACCAGCCTCAAACTTGCCATGTGCCTTGGACTCTTCAATCTGCCTGCTTCTGCTTCCCAAGTGCTAGGATTACAGATACAAGCCATCTAATCTGGCTTCAAGAAGCAGTTCCTACAGAATGTGTTCTTGTGCAGAGGTGTAGTCTGACCTTCTGAATTTGGGGCCCGATCACCAAGGGCATCTCTTCATAACCTCATCTACAATGTAAGTGGAACAGGTATAATTTCCAATAGAGTTAGCAAGAGTTGGTGATTAACATCTGCAAATCACTTAGAACAGTACCCTGTGTGTCCCTTTTTATCCAGCACTGGGCCTGAACAAGCTAGGCAAGTGAGCTCTATCTCCAGGCCTCTCAAGGACTTTCTTTGTTTTTTGAGACAGGGTTTCTTTGTGCAGCCCTGGTCTGTCACATAGTAGGTCTGCATTGGTGACACTAATGTGCGTTTACTGGTTATGGAGACAGCTGTGGAAAACACCACACACAGTCATACCTAATCATTGGTACTCATAGACTAAGCAGTTAGTCCACACTGGGTATGGTGACACATGCCTGTGACCCCAGCACTAGGGAGAGAGAGGCAGAAAGATCAGAAATTTAAGGCCAGTCTCAGCTACATAGTGAGTTTGAGGCTATCCCGGGTTATATGAGTCCTCCCACCCACCTACCGCCTTTTCTTCAGATAGTCTCACTGTGTAGCTTTGGCTAGCCTGGAACTTTCTGTATAGACCAGGCAGCCCTCAAATTCACATAAATCTACCTGTCTCTGTCTGTCTCCAGGATGATGGGATTAAAGGCATGTGCTACCATGCCCAGTTTAATATTTAAATTATCTCAGGATACAACACAGCTCCGCCCAGAACCCTCCATTCTTGCTTGGCTTAAAATCAGACATCCTCGTGAGGGATGACACAGCATTCTCTCTGATGCCATCTCCTTTCCTTCCCCCACACCCTTTGACCAAACTTCACTGTCCTTGTTGTTTCCAGACCTGGCTCCTACTTCAGGGGCTCACACATGCCCCTCCCTCTGTTGCAAGGCCCTTCTCTGGGGATCCTCACTCTTTGTCTTGCTTCATTTAGATCTTTGCTCAACAGTCCCTTTCTCAGGGAAATCTTCTTAGTGCAAGCTCACATTATTATCAGTAGAATTCCCAGTGCTTCTCGAAGAAGATCACAGTATTACCAACAGAATTCCCAATGCTACTCAGTGCTCATTGTTTTCCTTATCGCTTATGACTTCCTAACATATTGTCATGCACTTTAGTTTTTAATAGTAAGAGGACTGAATCTGGAGTTTCATGGATTCTAGGCAGGGGCTCTACCACTGAGCCACCCCCCCCGCCCCTCACTGGGGGATTCTAGGCAGGGGCTCTACCACTGAGCCACCCCCCAGCCTCTCACTGGGGGATTCTAGGCAGGGGCTCTACCACTGAACCACACCCCAGTCCCTCACTGGGGAATTCTAGGCAGGGCTTCTACCACTGAGCCACATCCCAGCCCCTCACTGGGGGATTCTAGGCAGGGGCTCTATCACTGAACCATAACAGTTCCTCATTGGTGGATTCTAGGAAAGAATTCAATTGCTAAGCTATAATTTCAGCCGCCCCCATTTTTTTTTCACTTTCCATTTTGAGACAGGGCCTCACTAATTTGCCCTGCTGTCTTTGAACACTCCATAGCTCAGGTTGTTGTTGAACTCATCCTGTAGACGGCAAGCCATGAACTTGAGATCTTCCTACCTCAACCTTCAGAGTAGCTGGGATGGCTGGCGGGCACCACCAGGCCAGAATCATGTCTTACATCATGGGTGAGTTGGATGGAGAAAGGACTGATTTGTCGGCTGCATAGGGATCCCCAGGGACTAGACCCTTGCCTTGTATGCAGAAATGGGCTTTTATTTTTTGAAAGATCAAAGGAGGGGAATTGTCACATTGCCTCCTCCCACCCATCAGCACTCTCTAGGAAGTTGTCCTGACTCTCAGACTATGCTGGTTCCCTGGTGCCTGAAGCTATTTCCACCATCAAACACAGTCCCGTTCTGATGTCTCAGGCTGTCTCCTTCATTAGAGAGGAGCCCTAGGGAATGGCCTGATTCTTTGCTGGCACCATGCTTCAGGAAATAGTGTTCAATGACCAAATGAGTGAATGAAGAGAACAGTGTCTTCACTACAGAGACACAAAGCTCAAGGGCCAATTCAAGGAGAAGCTTCACTGATTGCTCACTGTTCGGGGTAGACTAAGACCTCAGGACCTGTAATTGAACTCAAACACCTATGATGGTGGCCCTACCTCATGTAGTCACTGACATTTTTCAACAAACACAGAGTAGGTGCTCAACTTATGTGTGCAGAATTGAAGACAGGAATCAGGAAGATAATGAGTGATGCTCACCTCATACAATTCCAGGGGGTAATTACAGGCCTGCAGAAGAAGAAAAGCCACAGTCAGAACCCCTTGAGAGATAAGTAATTGCCCTAGAGCAAAGGCCCACAGGGGCGCCTAATACCCCAAAGTCATGGGGATTAAGAACTACAATTCCCATGAGACCCTGTGACCTAGACCCCTAAGAAAAGTTGAGGAAGGAGCCCTAAAGTCTTCTGGGAATTGTAGTCCCAGTCCCAGTGCTATACCAGGGATAGAGGGCAAAGCCGGCTCTGAAGATGGGGAGGCTGGGCTGGACTCCCCTGGGGGAAGCCAGTCAGTCGGTCAGGGTACCTCAAACTTCTGGAGGAGGCTGCAGTTGTCAGCATCGGCCACCGGTACATTGTAATACTCGCCCTCCTCCTGGTTCAGTAACTTGTACCTGACATACAGACGGAGACCAGGGCCGGGCAGGGATGGGGGGAAGCAGGGCACCCATGGGAGAGGCAAAGACATCCAAAGGGAGGTAAGTGACACAGAAAGACGGACACAGAGATGGAGAGAGAGAAAGAGTGAGATACGGAGAGAGGGGAGAGGCAGGAGGGGAGAGAAGAGGAAGAGGAGGAGGAAGAGGAGAAAGGGGAGGAGCTATGTTGGAAGATAAAGGGGGAAAAGATGGTGGCCTAAAAGAGAGACCACATATGGAAAGAGAAGGTAACACCCAGGTCCACCACCAGCCCAGCCTTGCTCCTCACCATCCATCCACAGGAGCCTTGAGGAGCTCTGAGACGCCAAAGGACATTGCACCCATGAAATCATTTCGGGATGTTCTATCCCAATCCCACACCTCCACACTGAGCCGGCGTTCCACATCCCCTGGTTTCAGGTTGCTGTGGGAAGGGTGGAAGCAGAGTGAGGAGCCAAAGCCATGGCTCCCCACTTATTTTTACCCCAGGCACTGGAGATTTCCCCAACTCTGACCCTCAGAGAGTCTCCCCCACTGTCACAGGTTATAAACATAGCTATCACAAGCTCTCTCCATTCCTCCCAAATTCTTGGTCCCTTTCCATCAATTCTCTGCCTTTTCTCTCATTACTCTGACTTTCTGTGCTCCTTCTCTGGGTCTCTGTCCTCATGTCCTGGCTTCCTTTTCTGTCCTTGTCACTCCCCTCCTCCTCTTCTCTTTGTTTCTTTCCTTCCTTCCCTTCCTTCTCTCTCCTTCCTCTCTCCTTCAGTCCTTTCCTTTCTTTTGGTTTTTTTTGTTTATTTGTTTGTTTGAAACAAAACCTCTCTATGTCATTCCAGCTAGCTTTGAACTTGCCTCAACCCCCAAGTTACTGCCATTACAGGCATGCACAACTATGTCCAGCCTCTTGATCTTCCTAGTTGTTTCTGTCAGTCCATCCATCTGCCCTTCTCTTCCTGTGCCACCCTACTTCTTTTCCTTTTTCCTCTTCTGGACTCTTCTCTGGACCTCTCTTTGTTTTCTTTTTTTTTTTTCTGTTCTCACATATTCTGACCTCCTGTCTGAGCACTTGTGTGTCCATCATCCTGCCCGCTCATTCCCTCTGACTGCTTCCTTAACAATTTAAATATTTTGAATGTGTATGAATATTTTGCCTGCACATGGCTATACACCACGTGTGTGCCTGGTGCCTGTACAGGCCAGAAGAGAACAGCAGGTCCCTTGGAACTGGAATTGCAAGTGGCTGTGCCATGCAGGTGCTGAGGTCCCAGGTCCTCACCAAGAGTAGTACTCACACTTCACTACTGAGCCACCTCTCAGTCCCTCGGTCTGCTTCTTGAGAGTCCTGTCCTCCTCACTCTGTCTCTCCTCTGATATTCTCACTCTGACATGTAGGGCACTGAGGGGGAGTAAATACCCAGAGACCTTCTGGATCATTCCATTCCTGTCTCCCAACTTCTCCTGTCTCTTATTAGAGATTTCCTCTGCCCTCTACCCTGCCCCCAAGCACTCTAGGTGGTGTGGGTTACTGGGACTCTCAGATCCTCCTCTGTCATCACAGCCCCAGAGCTCACAACACGAAGGTCTCGTTCCACACGGGATTCAGTGTGGCTTTCACAGTCCTCGTCTTCTGTTTCGTCAGGTTCCGAGGGTCTGGGATGAGCTTCAGTTTCACATAGGGATCAGACAGACCATTGGGGTCCATAGGAATGAGGTTCCGGGCCTCGCCAACTGAAGGTAGAAGGCAAGGAAGGATGACTTCTTGAGTTAGAGATCCAAGAAATAGCTCCCACCCCTCCCACAACCAACAATCAGGAATGCAGGATCACAGCCAGCAAGATGACTAAATGATAAAGGTGCCTGCCACCAATCCTGATCATCTGACATGGCAGGAAAGAATGACTTCTTCCCACTGTCTTCTGACCTTCATACATTCACTGTAACACACAGTGCACACACGTACACATAGATGTACACATGTACCTGATAGATAAATGAATGTTTAAAAATAATAAAGAGGGGGCTGGAGAGATTGCTCAGAGGTTAAGAGCACTGGCTGCTCTTTCAGAGGTCCTGAGTTCAATTCCCAACAACATTAAAGATGGTGACTTACAACCATCTTTAATGAGATCTGTTGCCTTCTTCTGGCACATACATGCCAGTAGAATATTGTATACATAATAAAAAATAAATAAATAAATAAATCTTAAAAAAATGAAAAAGTAATAGAGGCTGGAGAGATGGCTCGGTCATTAAGAGTACTTGTTTTGCAAAACACCTGAGCTTGGTTCCCAGCACCTACATGGTGGTTGGCTACTATAGCTCCAGTTCCAGGAGATCTGACACCCTCTTTTGGCCTCTTTGGGCACCAGGTACTCACATGGTGCTCATACATACATTCTGGCAAAACACTCACACACAGAAAATAAATACATCTAAAAACAATATTTTTTTAAAAAAGAATTTAAGGCCAGTTTCCTTTCTCTAGAACTTATCTTTCTACCACCTATATCCAGGACATGTGGCCTGTTGCCTGGAGCATGTGCCCAGAAATCAGCATATTTCTTCCACTAGAACTCAGGAGTCTAGAGTCGAACTCTGCTTGGTAAGTCAGATCTTGGCTCTCATTTCACCCTCTCAATGGCCACTAATTGGAAATCTGGGATGAGATTGGGGGATATAGCTTAATAATAGAGTGCTTGATAAGCACAATGAATTCCTAGGTTCAATCTCCAGTACTAGCGCGCGCACACACACACACACACACACACACACACACACACACAAGCCTGGCGTGGTGTTGCTTATCTGTAAACCTAGCATTAGGGAAGTAGAGCCATGTGGGTCACAGATTAGAGACCAGTCTTTCCTGCATATCTGCTACATATCTAGTTTGAGGGCAGCTTGGGCTACATGAGACCACAGCGGGAAGACGAAGGCTGAGGCAGGTCTTCTGCTAGAAAGGGATTGGATAGATGGTGGGGATGGTGTCAGAGATGTGGGCGGTGTCTTTGGGGGGTGTGGTATGCCATGATGGTTCCCCACAGAGAACACCCAAGGTGAGTTCAGCCAGCCTCAGCTCTAGGTTGAGGGCGTGGCTACTGAGGAAGCAAGTCCTCACCAGTGATGTGGATCTCATCTGACGTGGGAGCCCGGATTTCCAGTTGCAGACGTCCACGGCGCTCGGTGTGGTCCACGCCGCACAGGGAGGGAACGCTGCGCACACAGCGTCGGTGCACGTTCATCTCGCAACCTGGAGGGACAAAACTGGAGTTAGCATTTCAGGCACAGGCGCTCACCATTTCCCCCTTAAATCTCCCCTCCACCCAGACAATGCATTGTGGTTGAAGGAGCGCCCTCTAGTCCCCGATCTGGGCTAGGGCAGCAGACATCCTGGTTGGCACACTCACAGGAACATTTCATGCCCTGGTGCACCAGACCATAGAGGAGGGAACCACAGTGGTCGCAGAAGGTGGGGCTGCTGTAGCTGTGCAGGCGGAACTTGTGCTTGTTGCGAGGATCCTAGGGAGCAGAGAAGAGTCATTTAGGGAAATAGGATTGGGGGAGGGTCCTAAAATCTTAAGAGAGGTGATTTTTTTTAATGGTTTATTATTTTTGCCTACGCATGTCTGCACGTGAATGCAAGTGCAGGTGGAGACCAGAAGAGGGCGTCAGATGCTCTGGAGCTGATGTTACATGAAGTGTGAACTTCCCAATACGGGTATGGGAATGGAACTCAGATTCTTTAGCAAGAGCAGCAAGTGTTCTAAACTGCTTTGCCATCTCTCCAGCCTTGGAACTTTTTGTTTTTATTTTTAGGCCATGAGATGGGGTTTCATGTAGTCTAGGCCAGCCTTAAACAAGATGTAGTGGAGGTTGACCTTGAGCCCCTGATCCTCCAGCCTCCAACTGAGATTGTAGTAGGCATGGACCACCATGTTTGGATAGAACTACCAACAGAGAAGTGTCCCCAGTCAGAAAAACATCCTTTCGGTATTCTTCCTTTGGCCTCGCTATCTATCAGCTTTCTGCTCCACCTCTCTCCTTTCAGTCTATCTACACGAATTCACTGAGATCCTGCTGTATGTCAAGCCCAGCACTGAATAAATACAATTAGAAATCTGTCACGTGGAGGGACTGGAGATTTAGCGCTATGAAATGCCTGTCTGACCTTCATGGAATACTCTGCTCCCCAGCACCCCATAAACTGAGTGTGGTGGTTCATGTCAGAGGGTCAAGAATTCAAGGTATCATCCTTTAGCTGCAAAGCAGCTTCAAGACCTATCTCAAAAAAAAAAAGAACAACAAAAACACTTGTCACCTTACATTTTTCTTTCTAATGGAGGGAGATGAAATAATAAGCACAGTAAATAATAAATAAATAATATAGTAAGACAAATGTTCATGGCTATTTTGGAGGAAAATAAAGCAGCGGTAGGGACCATCAGAAACCTGATGGCACAAGCCTGTCATCCTATCTATTCTTGAAGTGAGACAGGTGAATCAGAAATTCAAGGCTAGCCTAAGGTGCACAGAGAATTCAAAGCCAGCTTGGATAACTTAGTGATACCCTGTCTAACATTTTAAAGGGGCTGGGAGTGTTGCCCGGTGATACAGCACTTGTCTGGTATACATGAGACTCTGGGTTTGATCCCAGTATTTAAAAAAGAAGCGGGGGGGGGGAGGCTGGAAAGAAAGAGGCAGCAGGGGAGGAGGAGGGAGAGAAGGAGGATGGGAAGGAGATGAGGATGGTGAGAATGAGGAGGAAAGAGAGGAGGAGGAAAGAGGAGGAAGAGGAGGAGGTTGAGAATGAGGAGGGAGAGGAGGAGGAAAGAGAAGAAGGAGGGTGAAAATGAGGAGGAGGGAGAGGAGGAGGAAAAATGAGGAGGAGGGTGAGAATGAGGAGGGAGAGGAGGAGGAAAGAGAAGAAGGAGGGTGAAAATGAGGAGGAGGGAGAGGAGGAGGAAAGAGAAGGAGGAGGGTGAGAATGAGGAGGGAGAGGAGGAAAAAAGAGGAGGAAGAGGAGGGAAGTGAGAATGAGGAAGAGGGTAAGAATGAGGAGGAGGAAGAGAAAGAGAGGAGGGAAAAGAAGGAAAAAGGAAGATGAGAAAGAGGAAGAGGAGAAGAGAATCAAGGAGCAAGATGGAGAAAAAAATGAAAGGAGAGAGAAGAGTGGGAGGAAGAAAAATGGGGAAGAAGAAAAGGAGGAAGATGAGAAGGAGTAATATCTGACGCTGGAGACTCAAAAAGGAGTGTTCAGGGAAGCTCTTAATCCACAAAGTGGCATGAGAGCTCCCAGAGTTCATCTCTCTCTCAACTTGCTCTCCGAGGACCGGTGAGCCACCCTTAGCCCCAGGTCCTTCACTCGCTGCCTCCCTCCAGCCTGCCTTCACCAGGCTCCATGTGAGACAAGAATCAGTTACAGCAGGCACCAGAGGGCCTGACCAGATTAATGGGAGACTCACAGCAGAACTTAGTATGTGAGACATGCCCATTGCTGCTAGTCTGACAGCAGTTATTGTGGTGCTGTGGTTATTAGGAGGGATTTTATTGCTGGACCTGAAGAGCTCTGAGTTCAAATAACAGCTAGGTCACTTCCCGGATGAGTGATTTGTGGGGTGGGGGAGCAAATTCATTTCCCTGTTGTGAGTCACAGCATCCTTCTCTGTCAAATAAAAATAAACATTCTTTCTATGTCTTAAAGCGACATTAAATGCCCAGGGTCCAATTACTCAGGAATTTAGGACATCAGTCATACCTTCCCCACCCATATTCCACCCTGCAGGGTAATGTCTGGTTCTTAGAAAATTATTTTACTTTTCCCTGCTCCGTTCTTCCCTTCCTTCCTACCTTCTTCCCTTCCTCCATCCCTCTCTCTGATTTTCCTTTCCATCCTTTTTACAGGCTTGTTTGAAACTTATTGTGTAGCTCGGGATGTTTCTTAAAGTCCCGATCCTCCTGCCTCTACCACTAAGATGCAGGCATCCATTGCCATGACCAGTTTACACAGTGTTAGGGATGGAACCCAGGGCTTCTAGGCAGGTGCTCTGGCATCTGAGCTACAGCCCCAGCCTCAGATTTACCTTTCTCTGAGCAAGCATTGGAAAGATTATCCTAAAGGGAGGAAAGTTAAGATATTCTCAGGCTTTCATTTATTTTAGTGAGATTGCTATCTTTACCTTTTAGATTTATGATTTTATGTGAATGAGTGATTTACCTGTATGTATGTATGTATGTATGCGTGTATGTATGTGCTACACATATATGTGCCTGGTGTCCACAGATATCTGAAGAGGGCATTTGATCCCCTGGAACTAGATGGTTGTGAACCACCATTGGATGCATGGAACTGAACCTGTGTCCTTTACAAGAGCAAAAATTGCTCTTAACCACTGAGTCACCTCTCCAGTCCCTAGTTTTCTGTTTGGAACTTGTGCACGCACGTATGAGTGTGCATGTACGTGTGTGTATATGCATGTGTAGGCACACATGTGGGGGTCAGAGGACAACTTGCAGGAATTCCATCCTCATCTTCTACTGTGTGGGTCCCAGGGATGAAATTCAGGTTGCCAGCCTTGGAGCAAATGTCTTTACCAGCTGAGCCATCTTGATGATCCAATATTTTCCTTACTCTGTTTCAGATACTATCCCAAGGGTTTGGCTCAATCGATACTGGACTGGAAAATGACCCCGTAATTAGGTACAATTCTCACCTCACTTTCTAGCCCAGGAACTGAAGATGTACTGTAAGTAATTAAGCCAGCTATTTCAACACACACCTGTCATCTCAGCATTTGGGGAGCTGAGCCCTCAGTAGAATAGGGTTTTAAGGACAGCCTGGACTACATAGAAAGATCCTATCAAAAAAAAAAGAAGAAAAACATGGGACATGGTGGTGCACACTTTTAATCCCAGTACTCAGGTAGCAGAGGCAGATGGATCTTATGTGGTCAGCCTAGTCTACACAGCAAGTTCCTGGCCATCTAGGGCTATATAGTGAGATGCTGTTTCAAACAAAACAACAAAAACAAGACCTCCAAAAGAAGCAAAAAAGACTTTTGATCTCTCCCAAAGAAACAGAAAAGCCTTTAAAATGTATTTAAATTTTTAAGGAAGACTGTAAGAGATAATTCCTCATTCATAGAGGGACTGGCATTCAGATCATGTGTTCTAGTTCAAGAGTCTCTGCTCAGATGGGAACAGAAGAAGAAGCAACTAATCTTATGAGCAATTATACGGATTCAAACCTACACTGGGTGTAAAATAGTTGATGAGTATGTATGTAATCAGGACCTCATAAGACACAGCAAGCGTTGGAGGCAAGCAGGTGCACAGGCAGGCAACAACACACCCTGGCAATGGTACACAGTGGTGCTCAATATGTGTTCTATGTAGTCACATTCTTTATGCAAATTTGTTTTCTTTACCTGACATGCAGGCAGGTGCCTCATGAGCCTCCATGGATCTTTCCTCCTGCCTTTTCTTTGAGACAGTGTCTTGCTATTTAGCCCAGTCTGCCCTCGAACTCATGATCCTCTTGCCTCAACTTACTGATTGCTATCTTCCTATGATAGCAACTTACTGATTGCTATCTATGAATCATATGACTATCTCTTGCCTTGTACCAAACTCTAGGAAGAAACAACCTCCGTTGAACCACTAAGGTAAGATTGGAAATGTCTAGATTGACGCTACCCTGTTCAACTATGTAGTTGTTCAAATTTAAATTGATCTGAGCAAAACAGCGTTTAGGTTTCTTTTCCTCACAGCATCCCTGTTTTGTGCCAGCTGCATGCTGCTGATGGCAAGCATAGAAAGAAAACATCTCCATGACCACAGGCAGGTCCACTGGCCACTGGTAGGTCACAGCTCTATTTAACAGGGGAAGAATCACTGGCTTGATGAGAAAGTGAAGAAGCAGAAAGAAACCAGTGCCCTGAGTTGACTGTGTTTATCAACCCCTGCTGTGCAGAGGGACAGGGCAAGATGGTTGTGGATCTGCATGGTTTCTGTGCACTGTGGGGTCTCTCTGAGTCTCCCTAAACATTTAAACGTCTTTTATCTCTACCACTTCCTATTTCACACACACCCTTAAGAAAAGTCCTATGTAGCTCAGGCTTGCCTGGAACTTGCTATGGAGACAAAGCTAGCCTTCAATCCCAGATCCTTCTGCCTCCACCTCTTAAGTGCTAGGATACCTGGCTTGTGCCATGACACCCGACTTCGAATTTCTCTTTTCCTACATCTCTGTCCATCTTCTGAGATTTTCTCTGCCTATTTTACTATTTTGGTTCTGGCATTAATAACTCTCTCTCTCTCTCTCTCTCTCTCTCTCTCTCTCTCTCTCTGTGTGTGTGTGTGTGTGTGTGTGTGTGTGTGTGTGTGCACGCACCGATGGCAACTTCATCCTTTCAATGACTTTTGGTCCCTTCAAGCCCTGCTTCCTTTCTATGCCTTCACCTGTGTCCCCAGTCTCTTCCAGGCCCCCTTCTCAGTCCCCCTTTTCAGGCCAAGGGCAAGGAATCTGGGCCAGACTAGCTCCCCCTATCTCTTCAGCCCCCCTCCCCTCCCAGCCTTAAAAATAGAAAGAGAAATTGGGACGGACGCCGAGGGGGTGAGGGCGGGGACATGGCCTGAGGAGGAGGAACCAGGTGTCTGGGCACTCACGTCCGTCTGGGGGCCCTTTCCAGCGCCTGGACACTCGAAGGTCACAAATTCGTGGCATCGGCGGTGAACCACAAAGCTGCAGACTGGAGATGAGAATGCAAGAGATACAGAGGCAGGGAGAGACCCCCATAGACACAAATTCAGAGCCAGGCATTCCAGCCCACAGAAGACCACAAAAAGAGGAATTCCCACATAGAGTCCAATAGAGAGAAAAATTAGAGGAGAGACTCAGACCAAGAATCACATGGAGACAGACAGACACAGCCACAGAGAGCAGGACGCAAAACCCCAAGAGATAGACTTGAAGGAAGACAAAAAGAGACAGAGAAACACAGTGACACAACCCCCATGTGCACACGTACGCATACACACACACACACACACACAGAGAGAGAGAGAGAGAGAGAGAGAGAGAGAGAGAGAGAAGAAAGCAAAAGGAGAGAGGAAGACGGGTTTTGAAGAGAAACAACAGAAATCCTTAGACATAGCAGAGAGCAGCAACTTGAACAGAAGTGAGTCTGGGGGCGCTGCTTCGGCCCGCCCCCCACCTTGAGTCACTCTGTTCTCAGCCAAGTGGCAGCTGGTGTTTTAGGACTCGCCCCCCTCGCCCGGCCCCCACCCGCCCATTAGTGACCCCACCCGGCCTGCCCCTGCTTTAGGGATGGATGGTGTTGTCATGGCAACGATAGTCTGGGGAGGGGGAGCTCTGACTTTGCATCTCCAAGCCCCTTCCCCCCCTTCATCTCCCCTTTTCCAAATCTCTCTGTTCCCATGGAAACAGATTCTCCAAATATCTGTCCCCACCTGGAGCCGGCCGAGGGAGGGGCCCCCAGCACCACCTCCGCGGTGGCCCTGCCATCAGAGTTTCCTCCCCACCACAGGCTGTGTCTCTGCCACACCCCCCGCCCAGGGCTCCCCCGCGCCTCTCTGGGGACCACAGAACACGTGTGTCAGCCGCCTCAGCTGTCAGGCCCCAGCCTCCACCCTCGGGGGTCCCAGGAGTCCAGGTCTCAGCTCTTACCTTGACATTGCAGGCCCTGCTTTCCAATGCCCCTGGAAGAATCAAGGATCTAAGGTCAGTGCAAAGAAGGGTACCAGGGCCCTCCCACCTTTGCAAGACACAGGTTTGCGGTTTCCCATCCTCACCCAGGTGTCTGTGTGAGTCTCAATCTCTTTCTACTAGAACCAAGAAATTCTAGTCCCAGCTCCTTTTCCCTTGAACCCTGGAATCCAGCTTCCAACCCCTCCTCCCTCAGACCCAGAAACCCAGGCTTCACCACCCCCACCCTTGAGTCCAAGAATGGGTGCTACAACCCCTTTCTGCACAATCGCTTGGGGGCCGGTGTGATATGACCGACCCTCAAGTCCCCTCTTCCTCCAGCCCTCTCCCCCAGTCCGCTTCCCTCACCAGATGAAGTCGGTACAGTGACTGCAGAAGGTTGGCTGCTTGAAGAAACGAGCGGTGAACTTGTGGCTCTTCACCTCGTGGACCACCTTCTGCCTCAGCGCCCCCTTTCTGCAAAACAGGGGCCGGGGTCCCCCCTCTGAGTCGCCTCCGCCGGGGCCCAGACCCGCCATGGCCCCAGGAACGCAGTAGGGACCACGATCTGGCCCTTTTTCTGAGGAAACAGGTGGACGGGAAAGGGGGAACTCCGCAGACTCAGAGATGGGAAGGACAGGGGCGAGGCACCTAACGGTGAGCGGAGCAGGGTAGGAAGCAGCACCCCGTCACCGGCTGCACCGAAGGGGGAGCAGGCGGGTGGGGTCAGAGCAGAAGGCAGGGGCACCGAAGAGCCGCAGGCACGGGCGGCGGCGGCGGGAGCTCCGACTCCCGGCACCTGCTGAAATGTAGAAGCTGGGGGTGGGGGGTTGGGGGGGTGGGAGAGGCGTTGCCATGACGACCAAGGGGCGGGGTTTCAGCTTAAAGGAGCCCCCCCCTCGAGAATCCCGGACAGATGTCCCTCCCTCCTCTCCACGTGCACACACCCATTCCGCAGGCTATATGCAGGTAGGGTGTGTCCTCTTAGACTTGTCCATCCCCTTCTCTCCAAATCCATTCCATTCTGTCATCCTGGTCCCCCACACTCCACTTTCCTCCCTACTCAGTTGCATGGGTCGGTCTTGTCAGGCTCCTGAATCTGGGCTAGATCTGTGGGTCTCTGGTCTTAATCCTTGAATCAAGAAACTTATGTTCAGTGCTGAGGACTTCCGAATGAACAGAGAGGCTAGCGTCTCACTCCCGTGATGCTGCGGGCTCTTTATTGCTCTCTGATCTCTGAATTTACAGCTTCGCCTCCCTCTGGTTGTGTCCCATCTTTCTCTCCCGTTTCTTGTCTCTTCTTCTCTCTCTTCTCTCCTCTGTGTTTTCTCTCCATTTTCCCAATCTGCCTCTCTCCTTTTCTTGCTCACATCTCTCCTCATGCCCCACATGGTGCACTGGAAATGTTTCCATCTCCCTGCCTTTCCCGGTCCTTTCTCCACTAACATGTGTTCCCTGCTTCACCTCTGCCAGTTAAGTTCAGCGTTTCCCGATGTCCGTCACTCCCTGCTTTTGTATTTCTCCCCTTCTGTCGCTAGGGGATGCTCTCCCTGAATAGTTGCCTGTCGCTCCTTTCCTATGCCTCTTTCCTTCTGTCCCCATCTCTCGGACCCATTCAGGGTTTTTCTTTTTGGCTCTGTGATCCTCTTTGTCTTTGGGAATCCTTCCCGACTCCTTGTAACTCTGTCTCTAGAAGTCTCTTCGCCCTCCGCATTCTCCTGTGACTGTCTCTGGGAGTCTTTCCCTCCTCGGTGTCTCCCTGTGATCGCCCCCTCTCTGGGATTTCTCCCTCCTCTATCTCCCCGTGAGTCTCAGAGGCTTCTTCCCACTGTGTCTCTCCCTACAGCTCTCCGTCTCTGGAGGTTTCTCCCCACTCCGTGTCTCCCTGTAACTCTCCATCTCTGAGGGCCTGCCTCCTCGGTGTCTTCCTATGACTATATCTGGTTGTGGGGGGTTTGTGGATCTCTCTGTGACTTTGTCTCGGGGGTCTCTCGTGTCTCTCTGTGACTATCTGAATGGGGGCTTCTCCCGACTCTGTGTCTCCCTGGGATTTCCCTGGCACCCCCACCCAGGTCTACTCCCCTGCGTTCCTTCCCCCCCCCCCCAAGCCACGCCCCACGGTGCGCCTTTCCCGTAGTTCAGGCACAACAACTGGTCTCTTCTGCCAGGAAGCGGTTCATAGGTCTTGGGGAAACCTGGCCCGCCAGAGGCTGTCGAGCTCAGTGCACTCTGGGACTTATAGTTGGGCCTTCGTACGGGCAATTCTTGGGAAGCCCTCCCAGCGTGCCCTGCGCGTCGGGCTGGACGCCGGCATTGGCGCGGTTGTCTGTATAGCACCACGCCTTCTTTGCGGTTTTGCTTAGCTCGCGGTGGCGTCGGGATTCCAGAAGGTGCAGGAGAGGTGGAGGAATTCGAGTCAACCCTTAAACACCCGTCGCTGAACGCAGAGTTCCCTGCCCACCCTGCAAGTCACCTCTAGGTGTACGTGGCTTACCACAGCCTGAGTGTTCAGGTGCTGAGGATTAGACCGAGGACCTTGTACCGACTGATCCACCAACACAACCCTCTAGCTGTTCTTTCTGGTATCTTCTAGAAGGTATTCTGAACCGGGTCGGGGAAGGAGTGGGTGTGATGCCCTCTTGAAAATAGGGATTCATGCACTTAGGTCTTGGTAAACACTAAAAAATAAATAAATAAATAAATAAATAAATAAATAAATAAATAAACTTTTTCTTTCGCCTTGAGTGCGTGTCCTAACTGGCCCTTCTCCTACGTATTTCCTGTTGAATCTTAAACCCGGGTCAAAAGGCTAACTGACGTCCCTATTTAAAATATCAAAGCAGACCTGGCAGCCAGGTTCTCCCTGCCTTCCTCAGTCCCTACCTGTTAGTAGAGTATGGCTAGCATACCCCAATCCCTACCCTGAACTTCTCCAGCCGAGGATAAAATGCCCTTCCCCCAGTTGTCCTTCCGTTTATAACCCAGCTAACTTTCTTCTGTCTACCCTTCACTGCCCTGACCTCTTGGTCTCCTGGCTCTCCCCTCCCCGCTCTCCTCACAGTGCCCAGCTTGACCCTGTTCACTGTGAACTCTCCCAAATGTTTTTCTCTGGCTATGCTCTCCCTTTTCTCTACAATAAACCTCCTCCACCACACCTAAGAGCAATCATGTCCTTCGTTTTCCAAGTTACAGGTGGGGAAAAAAAGGATGGTATGATCCTGTGATCCTGAATTTTTTCTTTTTGGTGTTTCGAGACAGAGTTTCTTCATTTAACAGTCCTGGCTCTGCCAGAGCTCGCTTTGTAGACTAGGCTGCCAAATGCTGTTATTAAAGGCATACTCCACCGCCCAGATAATCCTGGAATTTTTTTTTTAAATGATTTATTTATTTTTATATGCATTGGTATTTTGCCTGTGAAGGTGCGAGACACCTGGAACTGGAGTTATAAGCAGTTGTAAGCTGCCATGTGGGTGCTGGGAGTTGAACTTGGGCCCTCTGGAAGAGAAGCCAGTGCTTTTAACCCGAGCCATCTCTCCAACCTGATCCTGGAATCTCTGTGTTCTACGTGTGTGTGTTTTCCGTATGTGATACCTTATTCAGGTGGATTTCAGCAGGGATGGGCAGGATCAGAACTGGATGGAGTGGGCCCCTCTGGGGAAAGGGTAAGTTGGACAGAGGGTAGTCAAGGAGGAGGCAGATATGGGTGGAACTCAGGAGAAAGAATGATGTCCATGAACTGCCAAGAGTCTATGCTGGGAAACATGGGGGAAAGGAGTGAATTTTGGAGAAAGCCATTGCACTCAAATTGGAATACATGGGTTTTGTTTTGTCCTCTGGGTAGAAGTGGCTGTTCTGCAACTAGCTCTGTAGACCAGGCTGGCCTTGAACCCAGAGATCTGCTTGCCTCTGCCTCCCAAGTGCTGATGTGCTCAGCTTGGACGCTGGATTTTTTTTTTTTAAGGCTTACTTGTATAAGTCAGTGTGAGTGGCGGAGACCAGAGGGTGTCAGCAGTTTTAACCTCTGAGCTGTCAGTCTCTTGAAACTGTTGTGAGCTGCTGATGTGGGTGCTGTGGACTGAGGTCAAGCATTTTTAACTGCAAGGACACCCCCTCTAGCCCCAGGACACTGGATTTCTGAGGTTTTCCTCCAGAATCTATGTGCGTTGCTAGGAAGAGAACTGCCAGGGCCTTGTACATGCTAAGCAAGCCGCTTGCCAAGCCATGGTGCTTTGTATGTCTTAAGTACTCATGCGACTCTCTGGGGGAGAAGTCATGTTCATGCCGTTCTTAGCCCACCTTCCTGGTTTCTGCCCTCTTTAAAAAGATGATAAATGTCTGTGTATGTCTGTGTGAATGTGGGCATAGAGGCCAGAAAAGAGTAATCTAGTCACCTTCCTGCACTCTGAGGCAGGAAGCCAGCAAGTCCCAGTGATTCTCCTGTCTCTGCCCCCCCTTCCCCAACCATGGCAGGAGTGTTGCGTGAGTTTGCGGGATGCTCAGCTTATTCCATGGATACTGGGATTCAAAGTCAGATGCTGAAGCATGTGCCTTTAGCCAACCTCCGAGCTCTCATGGTTTTACAGAATAATTTGAAAAACAAACAGGCTATGGTACATAGCTCAGTTGGTGAAGTCTAGCAATGCTGAGCTCTGGGTTCAGTCCTTAGCCCTACATAAACGGGGTGTGGTGGCTCATGCCTGCAATCCCAGCACTGGAGGCAGAGGCAGGCCTTGAGTTCATCCTGGGCTACATAGTGATTTTGAGGTCAGTCTAGGCTACATGAGATGGTCTTAAAAGAAGGAAAAAAAAAAATCCAGACACTGCCACTGTTTTCTGATGAGGCCAAGGTTCTTAGTCGCAACACCCCTCTGCCATCAAACTAAAGAATCTGGGTCTCAACCCTCTCTTTGAGCCTTTCCCACCCACCTTCCCAGACTCCCCCCAGTCATGATAAATAAAGCATGAGTCTTCCTGTTATCTTTATATTGAGATTTTAAAAAAGAACATTATGGATATGGGGGGTAGGTGGGAGGGGATGACTGACAGTAGGAGCTAGCAAAGCTCCAGAAAATTAAAAAAAATAAAATATATATTTATACACTTATAATATATATATATATGTATACCAAGTAATGCATGTGAGTCCCAGAGAAGCAGAAAAGCAGCAGCAAGAAGCAACTAACACACACAGACCTGGGTGCGTGTGCAGCACACACAAGCCATTCCAACCCTGACGCCCCCACCCCCCAAAGAAAAGATTGTTAAGAGTTAAGGAACTTCTCTCCTGAATGAGGTTACACAATTGGGGTGTGGTAGTACACCTGTAATCTCGGCACCCAGAAGGTGGAGATGGGAAGACCAAGGATTCAAGGGCAGCCTCAGCTACACAGCTTTGAAACCAGCCTGAGCTATATGAGACCCTGTCTCAAAAACCTTAAAAATAATAATAATAATAATAAAAAGCCGGGCAGTGGGTGATGGTGCAGGCCTTTAATCCCAGCGCTCATCAGAGGCAGGGGGATCTCTGTGAGTTCGAGGCCAGCCTGGTCTACAAGAGCGAGTTCCAGGACAGGCTCCAAAGCTACAGAGAAATCCTGTTCCGAAAAACCAAACAAACAAAAAACCCAAAAAGCTTCTTAGTTGTTTTGTTTTTGCCTTTGTATTCAGGAAAAAAAATCAAAGAGGCTCATAATGCCTTTAAGGCTGGCAAAGGCCGTTTTTCTTCTCCATGCTAAAGCAGGTCATGTTATTTTTAACACTGAGATAGGAGGGTACCATGACTGTCCCTCAGAAATACTTCAGAGTTGTCTTTAAGACCATGTGGCTATTTTGGTGGATTTTTGTTTGATGTTTTTTATGCTTGTTTTTTGGATAGCACAGAGAATAATTCAGCAAAAGGCATCCATCCTTTGCTTCATCTAGGATAGACAGGTTTTCAGGAAATCTGGTAAAAATTCAAGAGCCAATTTTAAGCAAAACTGAGTGACAGGTAGAGACAGGCTCTCTGCTTAATGACTCCTGGCTACCGGGAATCACTGACCTCCAGGGTTTTGAACTTAAAGGAGAGGCACAATATACAGCCTGCTCCCCAACCACTTTAACACACACACACATACTAAGGCACAGCTAAGGCAGGCAGGCAGGCAGGCAGACATGCTTTGGCAATGAGGCCCCGAAAGAGGCCCATGGGGTGAAGAACTGCAAAGAAGTATGGGATGTGTTGGGCCAGCACCTTTGAGGGGTGAGGGAGAGAAAGCAAGAATTCTGAGGGCTCCCAGGAAAACAGGCAGAAACAAGAATACGAAAGAAGTAAGGCAGAAAGCTGTGGAGACAGTTCAGGGGCAAAACAGGATATGGGGAAGCAAACAGGAAGAGGAAAGGGAAGAAAAAGAAACAAGGAAAGGGAACATTAAGTCAGGAAGAATACATAGGAGAAAGAGCAAATAGGAGGGAAGTAGGAAGAGGAAATAGCACGGTACCAAAATCTTGGGTAATCAGATGAAGAGGCCACAAGAAGGGACGGGGAGGGGAGCCCCTTGTTAACCTTAGACCTTGACAAACACCAGACGAGTGGAGTACACCAGATCAGACACGTACGCCAGCAGGTTGACACCTGTCAGGATGGCCACCGCCAGTCGGCGGTCCCAGTAACACACCGAGTGCGGGTGTGTATAAGCGCAGCTGGAATCCAAGGAACGCCGGGGGTAGCCATTATACCTCTGATCAAATTGGTAGAGGGGCCAGAGGACAATGGCAGTGGCATACAGGAGGACAGACAGTAAGGCTAGGCCTGACAGGAAGGTGGGAAAAGGGATGGGCAACATGTTAGTACAATCCCCCAGGTTGAGCAGGATGGTCACCCCAGCTAGTATGAAGCAGATGGCATAGACTGCCACACACCACTCCAGGGCCGGCTTTTGCTGGTACAGAAACGGTTCGCTGATGAAGGCAAAGATGATACAGGCTACAAAGGTCTCGAAGACTTTGAGCAGCCCTGGCACCGTAGCCATGTAGCCAGTGATCTCACCAGGCCTTGCACGAGTCCAAGCCACTTCAGTGGCATAGGCCAAACAGGCGACACAGGAGAAGGTGGTGGCGGCGATGGCGTGGTCCCGGGTACGTCCGTGAGCCATGAACTGCACATAGGTGGTGGGATATATGATGGAGGACGACAGGCAGAAGAGAGCTGCATAGCAGGCATAGGTGATGGGGAAGTTTCGCCACGACAGGGGGAAGCGGGTCTGGAGTCCACCCAATTCCACGATAAGAATGATGAGGGTCACAGCAAAGCAGAAACACCAGGTGAACATGGCCCAGTTACCCATGGGCCCAGTCCAAGCAGCCACACTGGCTACCAGTGAGAAAGCCACACAAGTGGAGATTAGCTGCAGGAGACGGAGGAGGCCCAGGGGCTGCGTCAGTGCCCGAGGGGACCCCACAATAGTGGAGGATGATGTCGTTGTAGTAGTGATGGTGGTGCGGGTTACTGTTACCGGCATGGCTGAGAAAAAAAAACAAAAGCATTTGGATAAGGTCTCATACCGAGGAATCCAGACACCAAGCTCCTCATCTGTCTTGGAACAATTACTCTAAACTCTGAAAAGGGTATGTCTCAAAATAAGGAATTTGTTAGTCAGGAAGTGGTGGTGAACACCTTTATTAGCAGCACGCAGGAGGAACTCTGTGAGTTCGAGGCCAGCCTGGTCTTCAGAGCGTGTTCCAGGACAGCCAAGGCTACATAGAGAATCCCTATCAAATGAAGGGGGGGAAAATGGAACTTGTTTATAAACTAAAAGAATGAATTAATTGATCAGCCGGGTGCTGGTGGCGCACGCCCTTAATCCCAGCACTCAGGAGGCAGAAGCAGATGGATCTCTGAGTTCGAGGCCAACCTGGTCTACACAGTGAGTTCTAGAACAGGCTTCAAAGCTACATAGAGAAACCCTGTCTTGAAAAAACAAAAAAACAAAACAAAGCAAACAAATAAATTGGTCATCTAGGCTCTAGGCTCATCCCAAATCTTCCTGTGAGAGAACTCAGAATCCAGAGACCCAAAGCAGCACTTCTTGCTCTCCTTCCCCAGGCACTCAGCAACCTCTCGACTGCTGGAGTATGGTGGGCCGGGGAGACAGTGGACAAAGGAACTTGTTGCCATACTGGACAAACTGAACTGGATCCCTGGGAGACACCTGGTGGATGGAAGGAGAGCACCAACTCCTCCGAGTCGCCACTGACCTCCACATGTGTGCATACAGAACCCACCCCAAACACACACCTAAGACTGTGGTCTTGGGGATGTGGCTCAGTTGATAACATGCTTGCCTACCATTCAGGAAGGCCTGGTCCAACTCCTGCACTGCACAGACCAAGTACAGAAGTGCAGACTGTGAACCTAGCATTTCAGAGGTGGAGGTAGGGTTACCGTGAGATAGAAGCCAGCCTGAACTAATCTAGGCCTGCCTGGGCTATAAAATGAAAGTCTACCTTTAAAATATATATATATGAAAGCTCATTCAACCCTCAGTGAGGACCACCAGGAAAAAAAAAAAAGCAACAGAAAGATTATGGTCTAAGATCCTGCCTGTGTCATTTCCTCCTCTGCATGACCCAGGGCTTTATACCCCAGGCCCTGTGAACAGAGTTCCCACTTTGCCCCTGCAGCAAGCCAGGCATCTCTAGTTTCTCCACAGCCAAGACTCCAACTTCCTCATACTTTAGGCCCTGTGAGTAGACTTTTTTTTATTTTTTATTTTGAGTATAACACAGAGTTTCTCTGTATAAATGCCCCAGCTGTCCTGAAACTCTCTTTGTAGACCACAGGTTGGCCTGGAACTCACTAAGAGTTGCCTGTCTCTGATTCCCGAGTGCTAGGATTAAAGGCGTGTGCCACCACTTCCCCGCAAAAAAGATTTCTTTTATGTAAAAGCAACCTAGATATTAGCAGCCCCTACACATCCAATATTCCAACTTTAATTCCAGCTCCCACATCTAACCAGAGCGCTGGACCTCCATCCTTCTCACTGCCCTCCCAGAGACCTCTGATTCAAACATCAAGTTTTCTTTCTCCCCTAAGTTTCACCCATCCTCCCCCTAATCCTACTTCAGACATGGAAACAGATCAAAAGACAGCTCAGTTTCCTCTTTCCTATCAGTAAGCCTATCACTTCCTATAGGGACTCAGTCAACAGGTTCCTCAAGTTCAGGAAAATCCAACTCCCTCCACTCCTACCCTTCAGTGGCCCAGCTTCATCCACTGAAATGTCTAGTTTTCAAGATCAGTCCTGCAGGGTTGGAGCTCAGGACAGGCCTCTCACTCTTCTGACATCCCATGTCACCCAGACATAGGATGGGGGTAGAAGGACTACCACCTTTTTTTCCAGTGACAAACCACAGCTTCTATTTCCTTATTCTGGAAACTCAGAACAGGGACTAGATGCCAGAGTCCTCCTCTGTATGACTGTCTGACCTCTCAGCTGATGCTGGGGAGGTGGTTCCCAGATCCTGGGAAATAAAACTTCCTTATTGCTAGTATCATTCTACAGTTATTTCCTCTGACTTGAACATCAGCTGCTGGAGGGAGGGGAGAAGCTCAAATGACTCAAAAGCTAGGAAGACCTGGGCCAAAGTAGATGCTCAGCTGGTAAAGGAACTTGCAACAGAGCAAGACCCACATGGTGAATAGAACTGAATTCTGCAAATTGTCCTCTGACCTCCGTATACTTGCCGCAGGTATGCACACACAGAAACACACACACAAGCCGGGCAGTGGTGGCACACACCTTTAATCCCAGCATTTGGGAGGCAGAGGCAGGCAGATCTTTGTGAGTTCGAGGTCAGCCTGGTCTACAGAGCAGGTTCCAGGACAAACTCCAAAGCTACAGAAAAACCCTGTGTGTGTGGGGGGGGGGGGGATGAGGAGGATGACATTGAACAATTAAGTAGATGGGGTGCAGGTGGGTGGTGGATATTTCATTGGATTGGGGGTGGAATGTGGAGGGTGAATATAGTTGGGCAGTGGTGGTGAATGCCTTTAATCCCAGTTCTTGGGAGGCAGAAGCAGGTGGATCTCTGAGTTCTAGGCCAGCCTGGTCTACAGAGTTGCAGATGGCAGATCTACACAGAGAAATTCTTTTTCGAAAAACCAAATAAATAAATAAATAAATAAATAAATGGCATGATAGTTCATTCTGAGCCGAACAGGTCGTGAACACGAATTCATTCAAGTTACCCTGAATGAAGTATTTCAGCATGGCTGCATTTTAAAATCAAACCATGGAAGGTATGACTTTACAGCTCTGTTGGTAGAGGGCTTGGCTAAGGCTCATGAGGCCCCAGGTTTGATCCTCAGCATAGGATGGACCAGGTGTGGTGGTACATGACTGCTAGCACACAGAAGGTAGAGACTGGAAGATCAGAAGTTCAAGACTATTCTCCGCTACTTAGGGAGTTCAAAGCCAACCTGGGTTATATGGGCTATATACTGAAAATATATTTCAATTTGAAATTTCACACAAACACCCACGCCAACTCCTTGGTTGCTGGGATGGTCCAGCCCGGACACATCACCCTTATTCACACGTGGCCTAAATTAGGGATCTTCCCGCGCTCACATCTGCGGCTATGCATGCGTAAAAGGTACAAGGCCCACCGACCTATGACCCAGGAATATATCTTTCATCACCCATGCTGGGGTGGGTTTTTCAGTGATGTCCATGCCCCTCCCTGTAAGTATCCCAATCAAGTCACTGGCTCAGCAGGCTGCACCTGGCTTAACAGATTATTTGGTCCATCATCCTTTTTTGTTTTTTGAGACAGGGTTTCTCTGTGTAGCCCTGGATGTCCTGGAACTCACACTGTAGACCAGGCTGTCCTGGAACTCACAGAGATCCGCCTGTCTCTGCCTCCCTTGTGCTGGAATTAAAGGTGTTTCCCACCACCCAGCAGCGGTATGATATCTTATGCTCTGAGACAAGCATAAGTTATTCCTAACTTTCCCTCAGGAAAAATCATGCTAAGGTCAGGCCCGCGGAAAGACAAAAGGGTAGGCTTTAACCTCTGGAAGCTCACACTGTCCCAGAAGAGCTCCCAAAAGTACACAGGAGCCAGCTCCTGGATACAACTTCTTAGGCACATGGGTAACTCTGATTATATCCTCTGGAACCCTACCAGGTCCCTCCTCTATCGGGGATCTAGGAATCGAGGCACCATTCCCCTCCTCCCTCATACCCAGAGATGGGGCCCTAGATCCTGTAGATCCAGTTCAATATTCCTGGCCAACCTCCCTTAGTAAGACCCAGGAAATCACCAGCCCTCCTATCATAGACTCAGAAGTTCAGGTTCCAAGCACTTCGCTCTTAGACTCAGGGGTCCAGGCTTCAGGCCCTCCTCCATCTGACTCAAAAGGGAAGCACCCTAGACCCTCCTGTCTTAGACTCCCGATCCAGAACCCCCCAGCCTTTTCCCTTAAACTTGGAGCTCTTCCTACCACAGCCTTCAAGCACTGTAATTATAATCTGGACCACAACTGCTCCACTCTCAAGAACTTGGAAAAGGGGCCACTAGCACACTCACCTGCTGTCTTAACTGAAGACTGGAAGGGGAAAGATCACGCTGCGAAGGCGGAAGTGGTTGAGCACCTGGAAAAGGCTGAATAGAAGCCCTGAGGAGGAGAAAGGCAGTCAGGACGGAACTCAGACTGTCCTCCCTTGCAGCACCGTGACCCCAAGCCCTAGACGCTACAGCAGGGACAAATCTCCCGGTGGGGACGCATACTTGGCTGCAGGCCCCGGGATGAGGTCTCAGAGGGTAACCGGAGGAAGCACCGCCCTCTTGTCCCTCCCCTAGGACTAGCCGCGTGGGCGAGGTGGAAGCAAATGTGGACAAAGGGCCGGCCCTCGGGACCGCTGGGGCGTGAGTGCTGTTAACCATTTAGCCCAGCCTTGTAGTCTGCAAGAGATCCCAGGGCGGAGGTTCTGAGAGCGGGAAGCCCGGCCTCGCCCGGCCCGGCGTCTCCGCGCCTTATAAGGGCTTTAAGTCGCCTCAGCCTGGGCGATGTGGCAGGGACCAGGAGGTGGTGCCAAAATCCAGGAGACCCAGTCGGAGGCTACCCACCCCTCCGTGACACCCTAGCTAGAGACTGGAGACTGGCTGTACGTGTACGCGCGTGTAGGGGGGGAGGGGGAGAGAGGAAGAGAGAGAGAGAGAGAGAGAGAGAGAGAGAGAGAGAGAGAGAGAGAGAGAGAGAGAGAGAGTTAACGTTTTCCAAAGAATCGGGAGGGTCTGTTTGTGGTTCCTTGAAAAGTGAGTTGCGAGAGCCAGGCAGAACTGACTGGGGGGGGAGGGGAGATCCTGGGTTCTAGGAGGAGGCGGGAGGGTGTGTGGTTCCTTGAAAAGTGAGTTGGAAGCCAGGCAGAACTGACTCCCACAAGTTGTCCTATGACCTCCACACACGCCTTGTGGTACGTGCGTCCCAAACCCCATGCAAAGTTAAAAATCTATTTTGAGACAAGCTCTTGCTCTATAACCCTCGCTCGCCTGGCGCTCACTATGTGCTGGCCTGGAGCTCACAGAGATCCGCATGCCTCTGTCTCCCAAGTACTGGGAATTTTTATTTTATCTTTTTTGTTTTTGTCCCTCCAAGAATGGAATGGAGATGAGTCTGGCCTGGTAGCGCAGGACTGTATTCCCAGAACCCTGGCAAAGGCAGAATTGGAAATTCAAGGCCTTCCTGTAGCCATAGACTTCAAGACAAACCAAAACTCAAAACAAAGAAACAAAAAAGGGAAGAAGGAGATCGGTAGTGGTGAGGTAGGTGGAGGTACTGGGTTCAACCCCCAACAACCAGTGGGTATGTGGTTAGGGAAATAAAACTCTTGAGTACCCACCAGACCTGAACTCGCTTTAAAATGCTCCGAATGCGCCTTGCTAAACTGGAGGACGCATCGCTTTCCCAGCACCAGGCTGTAAAACTCATGCTAAATTAGAATTAGGTACACACAATAAATGTAGGTTCCCAGGTCAGTGCTAGTTCACCTGGTAGAAGCCACAGGAAGGGAGAAACTCAGTTTCACCTGGAACGGTTAATGGGAAGCCAGGATTAGTCCCATACCCGGCACTGTAAAAAGTGGGCTACTGATTGCGTTTAATCCCAACACTCAGGAAGCAGAGACAGGCGGATCTCTGCGAGCTCAGGGCCAGCAAGGTCTACAGAGCAAGTTCCAGGACAACCAAGGTTATACACGTCTCTCTCAAAAAAAAAAAAAAAAGTAGGCTACTGTCCCGCCATAAACATTGGAGGAGGAGGGAAGAAGAGCATAAATCCCTAGGCCTGGAGGAACGTTGTTTAGGAAAGGAGGAAGAAAAAGGGAGTGATGACGCCCTTGCCCCTCAAGAGGGCCTCTAGCACTGTTTGAAATCAGAGCTCAGGAATGCTCAAAGACCTAAGCAGGGCAAGGAAACGCCCCTTGAGCTTCCTCCTAGATCTAGTTCCACTCTCCCGGGCCACACCCAGCACCCCTGCTACCACCACCCCCACAGCTACACTCCTGAGGTCATCTATCATACCATAGACTTGGGCACTGCCCTGATCAGACTCCCGGCCACGCCCCACACCATCAGTGGACACAGCCTTAATGCCACAGCTCCCCCCACACTCCAACTGCCCATATAGGGCCTCTGGAAGGAGGTTCAGACCACGGACTTCTCCCCCTCCTGAGCACCTCTGGGCACCAGATGCAAACCTCGTATCCTCAGATTCAGGGATCTATACTCCATCTCTCCAGGTCCTCAAACCCTAGAGTCCGGATCCCAGTCGCACTCGCCTCCTTCACGCCAAGTTCAGAACTCAGTCCCTCCTCCCTCAAAACAAATTCAGACCCCCCCGCCCTCCTCCGGATTAAGCCCCAAATCCATCCCTCCGTGCCCCAAGACCCATCTAAATTCGGATCCCAGGCCTGTTCGGTCTTATCTAGTATTCCAGACCCCATTTTACCTTTCTCAGCCTCAGGGGCTCAACCCCCACCGTCCTACCTCAGACCCAAGTGCCCACTCTCTAATCCCTTCTTATTACCTTCTAAGACCTGTATGAGCTCAGAGTTCTGGCTCAAATGGGAGTGTTTCTAGGGACCCAGACATCTGAATCCCTGCTCACTTCTCTTTCTAGACCCCAGGATCTTGGGCTACCACTCCTTCCCTTCGGGGTCCCTGCAGCCTCACCTCTCCAGTCAGTGGTGTCTGCGGCAGAAACAGAGCAACAGCTGCGGACCAGAAGGGTCTTGGGCTGGGTGGAGTTGACCATCTGAGAAGCGTGCGAGGGCGGGGCTGAGGGCGGGGCTTGGGTCTGATTTGGGCGGTGAAGGGGGGGTACTTTCCCTCCGCTTGGGCTATCCCTGGTCGGCCCCCAAGGCGGGGCTAATGTCACACCACGCCCCTCTAAAGACTAGAACGTCGCCTATTTCTAGCCAAACCAGGGAGGGGGTGCAGGGCTGAGGTCACCGTTGCCGTGGAGACAAAACAGGAAGACACAGCAGCTGGCGGCGCGGGGGCTCCCAGGGGCTATCCTCCTTGACATAGCTCTAGAATGAACTCTCCAGGGTAGGCCCGAGAATGCCGTTGCCGTAGAAACCTACATGTTTACGGTTTGTTTTTAGAGCCCCCTTCCCCACCCCACCCCCGTCGCCCCCAGCTTGGGTACCCACGCCTAGTCTTATCCCTCATTCAATTCTCCCTCTCTCTGCTTCTCTGTCCTTGTCTATCTGATCCCAAACGCTGACCGAAGGAAAAAAAATTATATCCAGATCGCAGCGTATTTAAGACCAGACCTCATAGTTTAACGGAATCTATGGACTAGGGTCTTGTCTACCTGAAAAAGAAAGGAATTTAGGGTGCCAGGCCTAGAGCTTTTAGGAGTTCTGAGCAAGCAACCTTGAGTAGCAAGGCTCCACCCGCAAAGAACAAAGACCATATTTCTGTGTTTAGGGGGGTCTTCCTAGACGGGAGTGGGCCGGAGTGGGCCATACACTGTAACTGCGACAAGAGGACTGGGCTACGCCTCAGAAGATCACAGTCAAGAGAGGCGAAGGGGTGATGAATAGTAGCTAAATTACTGGAAATCTGGGGGGGGTGTCCCCAGACTTCTGAACGATCAGATGGTTTTCAGAATATATGTGGCTGGTTGTCTGCTGAGTCTCCTGAGTCTCGAAGGGCGAGCTATTTTTGGCTAGCATTCCTGCCTTCAGGAAACAGGGAGGGACTCAGAATCTTTACGAGGACGGGCCTAGAGCCTGGAGTTCTGAATTCTGGGTTCTACCATATGGGAGGGATACGGCGGGCCCCGTGGTGTCCCGAGGAGGAGGGGGCAAAGCAGGGAAGGGCTTTAGGATTGGGCTTTTTTTTTTCCCGTCGGATTTGAGGACCTGAAAGATTGGACTGAGCCAAATGGGAAAGGGAGTTGAAGGTCGTGCTGCCGAGGGAGCTGAAGGTCGCGCCGCCGGCCCCTTGGGCAGGGCGGGGACCCGGGATACCTGGCTCCCTCCCTCCTAGTCGCTCTCACTCACCCCGCTCTGCAGCGGTCCCGGGCGCGGCCCTGCTCCGCTGCTGCTGGGCGGGGCCTAGTGGCGGCTGGCTGCAGATGCTAGGCTCTTCCCCGCGGCTGCTTCTGGTCGTCTTCCAGAAGGTCTAAGGAGGCTTAGAGGCTCAGCCCAACAGTGGGATCCAGGAACGTTGCGAAGGGAAGGGTCGGAAGGGGTCCAGGAGCACAGAACCGCCAGCAACGTGCCCTACGGAGGAGGGAGGAGCTGTAGGGGGGACCTGGGCGCTTGCTTAGGGATTGGTGGAGTGGGGGTGGGGACCGAGGTATAGGGAATGGGTAGGTGAAGAGCTGCAACTCACTTTGCATTCCCGCGAAGACACACAAAAAGACCCTCTTCGTCATCCTCTGGCCTGCATAAGGGAGGGTTTTAGTTTAGTTTAAACACACACACGTTTACTTATTTTATGTGTTAGAGTGCAAATGTGGAAGTCAGAGGACAATTTGTGGGGTCAGTTTTCTCCTTCCGCCATGTAGGATCTGAGGATCCAGCTCAGGTCATCAGTTTGGTTAGCAAGTGCCTCTATCCACTTGAGGTATCTTGTTGGTCTGTGGAAGGCAGGATTTTGCTTTTTGTTTGTTTTTATTTATTTTTTTGATTTATTAGTTTTTAATGTGTCTGAGTGTTTTGCCTTCATGTGTGTATGTGCACCACTTGCAAACCTGGTCTCTTTAGAGGTCAGAAGAGGGAATCAGATCTCCTAGAACTGAAGTTACATATGGTTATGAGCCACCTTTGTGGGTGATTGAACCCTCTTCCCTCTACAAGATAAGTGCTCTTAACTGCTGATCCATCTCTTCAGCCTGCTGAGAAGTTTTTAATAGGTCCAGCATCAGACATTTGCACACGTGCGTGTGCACACATGCACACACACGCAGAGAATAAACCTATATAGTCTAAAAATAACGTGTTGTGTTTCCCATAGATTCTATTTACAAGCCTCGTTAGCACTGGGGTTCAGGCTTAGTAATATCTCTCTTCCCCTTCTATCAGTAACAGCTCTCTCCCCCTTCTACTAAGTAAGCCACACAACCACGAAGTTGGAGGCATCTCGAGTGGTCTACAGAAGTCTTAGTTTACACAACTTACCATGCCATATCCTGTGGTAGAACTATTTCCTGTACAGAGATGATGTGTAACCCTTGTGTCTGTGTTACCCTCTCAGTACAGTTCGCATGCCACTGTACCATATGGGAGCCTGGCAAGGGCCTGGAGATTGAAAGAACACACAAGAGACCTGGGTCATTCGAAAGGAGATCAGCTGAATGCTGTTTATTCAAATTTAAGGAAAGCCTTAAATACCTTGCTGCTGCACAATGGAATAGCCCCCAGGCAGGTGGAAAATTACCACACCCAAGATGGAGTCAACAATGCCCTATAGCTAATCACCAGGCGGGGCAGAAGGAGCACAGGAACAAACAGGATGTTTAGCTGTCTGGCCAGAGACTGTCCTCAAAATGAACCCCAGGAGCAGGAGCAGTGGATCAAGTCAAGCCTAATGACCCGAATTCCACCTCCAGAACCCATGTGCTAGAAGGAGAGAACTGATTCCCAAAAGTTTTCTTCTGACTGACACATGTCCACTGTGGCATGCATTCCAACACATGCATACACACACACACATGCACAAATGTACAACAAATAACAAACAAAACATCTCAGTGTTCAGGGTAACATGAACAAGATACAAGAATAATCTGGGGTGCATACATGTGTGATGCTAAAGATCGAACCCCCAGCCTCAAACATGCTAGGTAAGCTCTGTACCACTGAGACCTTTCCCCAGCCCAGTTTGCAAACATTTGAAGAGTGAATCACAGGGTGTGATTTTGAAGAAATGTTACTCTTGGGTTCCCAGACCTGTGTAACCTGGGATCATGTATGTGCTACTGGTTCAGTGTTTACCCAAATGCCCCCCAATCTGTCACTCTTACCGCCTTTCCAATAGGCTGTGCCTGTGTTCTAGGAGGCTGACTGCTTTGGGAGTGTTGTGGTACATGAACAACCCCTCTCCAAACACAAACCAACTTCTAAATAAACAGTCCCTTGATCAGAAGCAGTACTGTGTGCTTTAACACGATGGTGAATGGTGAATAGGACCATTCATTGTGCACACACAGGCTGCATTTGGCAGAAGTGAAAAGGGCAAGAAAAGCAAATAACAAGAACAGAGTTACTTATTCCATGGAGAAGAAACATATTGCCCAACCCATGTTAGGAGAGGCCCAATGTAGAAGCCTGGGTATTTGCCTGGCCTCCATAGTACACTGTGCTTCCTTGGGGGCTCAGCAAGTGTTGCTGCCACCAGCAAGATTTGCAGTCGTTGATGATGTGACAGGCTAAGATTGGTGAGTTGAATCTATTATGGTCTTCCATGGCTATTTTTGCTTAGGAGCCGAAATATCCAGAGAAGAGCTTGTAACAACGCCTGTGTTACTCTCTACGGTACAATTCGCACTACTGTACCATTCGCGAGCCAGGCAAGGGCCTGGAGATTAAAAGAACACACAAGAGACTTGGGTCACTTGTGAGGAGATAATGCTAAATGCCGCTTATTCAAGCTTAGGAAATCCCTTAATATACCTAACTGCTGCACAGAGGAATTCCCCCCAGGCAGGTGGGAAATTACCAAGCCCAAAATGGAGTAAACAATGGCCCTATAGCTGTAGCTAACCACCATAGTGGGGGGGGGGGCGCAGAGGGAGCACAGGAACAAACAGGATGTTTAGCTGGAAAAAACAACAAGATGTCTGGCCAGAAACTGTCCTCAAGATGAACCCCTAGAGGAGGAGTAGACCCATGTGCCCTACAAGAGCTGACCAAGAGACACCAAGCAACCATCTGGTCTACCACGTGACATAACAAAATTCCCTCTAGTAGAGGTGGTTATGGGAAAGTTCATGAGATATAAACTATGAGATAGTTTTCATTCTCACAACTTCTAACACCTACTGTTCTCCTGGAAGCTTCGCCCCAGGCCCTGGCATTCATAAACCCAAAGAGCCTGGAATGTTCGGGCTGAAGCTCCACCCCAAGCTGCCTCCCCCTAGCACTCTCCAAACCCTGCTTCATCTCAGAAGGCCTGCCAAACAATGACCTCTCCCCAGAGATGCTCAAGACCACTCCCACAGGGTACTTAAACTGCCCCCCAGAAAACAGCGTGGTTTTTTAGTCTTTCTTTCCTGTTTCCTCTGGGTGGGGTGGGGGGTACGGGGTACTGGAAAGTCATCTGAAAGTCTTTTATCCATTAAACCTAGGCTTTTTAATTTTTGTTTTGTTTGTTTGTTTTTCTCAAGACAGGATTTATCTGTGTAGCTTTGGAGCCTGTCCTGGAACTCGCTTTGTAAACCAGGCTGGCCTCGAACTCACAGAGATCCGCCTGCCTCTGCCTCTGCCTCCCACCATTACCTAGCCTTTTGTTTTGTTTTGTTTTTGTTTTCAAGACAGGGCTTCTCTGTGTATCTCTGTCTTGGAACTCACTCTGAAGACCAGGTTGACCTCAAACTCATAGAGATCCTCCTGCCCCTGCCTCCTGAGTGCTGGGGTTAAAGGCATGTACCACCACTGCCCAGCCCTTAACCTGGGCTTTTTTTAATTGTTTGATTTGGTCTGATTTGGATTGCTGCGTTGGCAGAAAGGCTTATTAAGGTGCAGAAACTTTTCACCTATTATATAAGTTTTATTTTCTGAACTAACAATCAAATCTTTTTCTATCTTACAATTCAATTAAAAGAATTTTTTATTCTAATGTATGTGTGCTTAGGTGAATTTATGTGCACCACAAGCATCCCTCAGAGGTCAGAAAAGGGAGTTAGATACCCTTCGTGTTAACGGATGGTTGTGAGCCACTGTGTAGGTGCTAGGACCTGAACTCAGATTATCTGGAAGAACAAAGATTTTGTTATTCCCAGGATGGCCTTGAATTTGATGGGTAGACAAGGGTGACCTTGTACTCCTTATCCACCTGTTTCTAACTCCCTAGAGTTGATGGTACAAGTGTATATTACCCAGACCAGTTTGTGTTGTTCTGAGCGTCAAACCCAGGGCTAGTGACAACACTGAATACAACAGCAAACAGCTGTCTTCCTGGGTAAGGTGGCTCAGTGAGCAACCTTACATGCTGGCTCAACACATGTAAATTCAATCTCTGGAATCCATGGTGGAAGAAGAAAATTGTCTTCTGACCTCCATGCTCACATCTAGACATGCATACACATGTGTACACACACACACACACTTTTATACTTTAAAATCCACGCGTCCCGGGAGAGCGGCTTGCGATCCACCCCATCTGAGACTGGCTGTGGGTCCCTGCAAGATCCCGGCAAGTGGGCCATATGGTGGCAGGCAGACACATGGCAGGTGGGCAGGAGACAGAGACGTGGATAGACACAACATGTAGAGTGAGATTGAAATATTTATTCAGGGGGTTATGGAGGGGAAGGGGAAAGGGAGAGCAGAGAGAGAGAGAGAAAGAGAGAGGGAAATGGGGAGACACATGCAACCCCAAGAGGACAGTAAGAGAAAAGATCCAAGATGGTGGGGAGAGGTCAGGGGTCGCCAGGAGTGGGTGTGACTTGCCCTTTAAAGGATCAAAAGCATAATACACACATATAATAAAATTTAAAAGTTACACAGAAACATAGTGAGATATCGCCCCCTCCAGACAGGGTTTCTCTCTCTTAACTGTCTTGGAACTCATTCTGTAGATCAGGCTGACCTTGAACTCTCAGAAATCCACCTCCCTCTGCCTCCTAAGTGCTGGGTTTAAAGGTGCACATGACCACCACTGAGATCTTATTTAAGGAGAGAAAATGCTTCCATGGGGCTGGAGACCACTCTGTGGTTAATAACACTTACTACTCTTGCAGAAGACCTGAGTTCAGTACCTAGCATCCGTACTTGGTGGTTCACAATCAAGCCATGAGACTTGCAGGTAAATGCTTTTACTAGACAAACCATCTCCATGGCCCTGTTGGTACTTTTAAGATAGGTTCTCATGTAGCCCAGGCTAGTCATGAAATCCTTGCATTGTCTAAATTGACCTTGAACTCCTAATCCTCTTGCTTCCACATCCTGAGTGCTGGAATTGTGAGTTTCACTCTCCCTTGACATTTTTGGTGTTTTGAGACAGGATCTTACTCTAAAGACCAATCTAGACAGAAACTAGGAAGGGACATAGCCTAGGAACTCACAGCAGTCTTCTTACCTCTATTTCTCAAGTGTTGGGATTAGAGGTCTGAGCCACTGTGCCCAGTTCTATGATATAGATCTTAAATGTCCCACAAAGTCCCATGTATAGAAGGCTTGATACCCTTCTGGCACTATTTTGAGGATTCTCTGGAAACTTTGGGAGGCGGGAAGAGCTGGAGGAAATAGGTCAGTGAGGGGCGCATCTTTGGAGATTAAACCAAGTATCCAGGCCCCCGCCTCTTCCCATTTCCTCATCACCTTGATACGAACAGCTTCGGCATGCCTTCTCTGCTGCAGTGGACTGAACCCTCTGAAAGCATGAACCCAAACAAACCTTTCTTCATGTTCTTTCAGGAATAGTGACCACGGGAGCACAAAGTAACAAACGCAGCCAACGGCACTACTCTTGTGGTTTGGGATCACTGTTAAAAAAATAAAGTTTGTTTGAGCACAAGTGCCGTGATACCATGGTGGTCTGTCTGATCACCAAGACAGCTCAAGTGTAGTGGAAATGTAACATCCTAGAGTCAATTCCTAACACTAAAAAAACCAGGTATTCTGGTGCATCCCTGTAATTTCAGCATTTGAAAGGTGGTGGAGAAAGAAGAACCAACAATTCAAATTCATACATGGCTACATAGTGAGTTCAAAGCCTGCCTAGGCCACATGATGCTGTGGGACAATGGTCTGTACCCTGTCAATTGTATTTGAATAAAACACTGATTGGCCAGTAGCCAGACAGGAAGTAGAGGAAGGGCACGAGAATTCTGGAAAGAGGAAAGTTTTAATCTGCAGCCATCACCCAAATGCTGAAAAAGTACCAAGCCATGTAGCTAACACAGATAAGAATTATGGGCTAATATAAGTTATAAGAGTTAATAAGAAGCCTGAGCTAGTAGGTCAATCAGTTAATAATTAATGTAGACCTTTGTGTGTTTATTTGGTACTAAACGACTGTACGACCTCAACAACATGAGGCTCTGTCTCAAAAGTAGGGATGTATGAGCCAGGCAGTGGTGGCACACGCCTGTAATCCCAGTACTCAGTGTTAGGAATTTTCCTAATGTGAGCTCTCTGCCGAGGCAAAAATCTCAATCAAGCCAAATTAAAATATATCCAGGTTTAATGGGATTCCTGCTCTCTCAGGTGGGCCTGAGGGGGAACTGGGAAGCCGCAAATGTGATGTGGGGTGAAACAACGACAATGCGGGGGTGAGTGATGGAGGGAAGTGGGGGAGGAGACAGACACACGGACTGGGCCAGAACTTTTGAGGAAGCTGCTTAAATAGAATGGGGGAGGGGTCAAGATTTTGTCCGGCTGTCTTGACTTTCCTCCAGGGAGGGGTCAAGGCTTGGTGGGCACAGGAACAAAGATGGACCAGGACTTGGGACTTATACTCAGGAGTCAGAGGCATGCAGATCTCTGTGAATTGGAGGCCAGCCTGGTCTACAGGATGAGTTCCAAGACAGCCAACGTTGCAAAAATTCTGTCATCAGTTGAATTAGCCAATTGTAAGAAGCAGTTGGGCCCAAGGAGTGGAGTTTTATTGGAGGGTTTGTGACCTAACTACCCGAATAAAAGGCCAGGGTAGAGCAAAGCATGCTCTCCTGGGTGCTGGCCAGCTTGCAGCAAGCCATGGGAGTGAGAGCATGTGTGGCTGGTGGCTCCGTGCACATACCTTTTGAAACGAGACAGCGGTGCAGTGGGAATGGTGACAGTGTATCAACTGGTCCTGCAGTGGTGTAGCAGCCTCAATCTTCAGTGTACTAAAAGATTATTCCACAACAAACCAAAAATAGAGGTGTATGAGGTGTATGAGACAGCTCATTGGATAAAGATGCTTGCCTCCAAGCCTACTGGGACCCACATGGAGGAAGAAGAGAATCAAAATCGCTCCTTCAAGTTATACTCTGGTTTCATACTTACAATGTGTGGCATGCAGGGCCAGTCATGTTGGCATTCGCCTTTAGTCCCAACACTCAGGAGACAGAGGCAAACAGATTTCAAGTGAGTGTGAGATCTCAAGTGAACCCATAGTGAGTTCAAGGCCAGCCTGGCCTAATTATGAATCCCAGGACAGTCAAAGCTGTCTCATCAGACTCTGTCTCAAACAAAAACAAAAAGCAAGAGCTGGGTGTGGTGGAGCATGCCTTTAATCCCAGCCAGCACTCCGAAGGCAGAGGTAAGCAGAGGTAATCTATTTAAGGAAATATCTTTCCAATTGCCCAGTGCCTCTCGCTTTTTGTCTTTACTGGTCTATTTTCTAACTTTCCAGAAATATCCATTGCATAATATCCATTATTTGTGTTTCCAGAAATATCTATCCACATGTATTCAAGGAGTGTAGGTGCCCATGCCTGAGGTAAGATTCTGTTCAATATCTGTGACGGTTTGATTGAGAAATGTCCCTCATGATGTCAGGCATTTGCAGTGTTTGTTCCCAGTGGGTGGAGCTGTTTGGGAAGGATTAGGAAATGTAGTAGTTAGGGTTACTATTACTGTCATGAATCACCATACCAAATGCAATTTGAAAAAGAAAGTTTGGTTTGGTCCCCCTCCTCCCAGGCAGGGTTTCTCTGTACCTTGGAACCTGTCCTGGAACTAGCTCTTATAGACCAGGCTGGCCTCAAACTCACAGAGATCCACCTGCCTCTGCCTCCCAAGTGCTGGGATTAAAGGTGTGAGCCACCACCACCCGGCAGGAAATAGAGTTTTTATTTCATTCACACTGAAATGTAACAGTTCATCACCAGGAGCAGTGAGGGCAGAGGAAGAACCTGGAGAGGAACTGATACAGAGTCCATTGAAAAGTGCTGTTTACCGGCTTGCTCGGCAGCTAAGAGCACTTTTGCAGAGGATTCAGGTTCAATTTCCGGCACCCACAACCATCTGTTGTCCAGTTCCAGGAAATCCAGCTTCCCATCTGGCCTCCAAGGGCACTGTATGCACATGCACAGATATATCCAGGTAAAACACTCATACACATAAAATAAGCAAATAAAATTTTTTTAATGACATATATTTGCTCATATTGTTGGGGAAAGGTATACAAACAGCACATCTGTGGAGAATAGAGGATAACTTATCAGAGTTGTTTCTATTCTTCCTCCGATTCCTCCGGGTCCTGAGGATCACACTCAGGCTGTCTTTCTTGACAGCAATATCTTTACCAGCTGCGCCCCCTCAATGGCCCAAACATTCTCAGTTTCCTCACAGGTAATCATTGTGTCTTCACGCCCCATTCTACACCAGGACTTTTTAACTTAAGACTCTGTCCTAAAATTTTTTCCATTTCTGTAAACATAATTTCCTGATTCTATTTTTAAGCCATGTGCATTGCCTGGTGTTGCAGTACGCAGTCACACCCGTACTCTCAGCATTCAAGAGGTTGCGGCGGGAGGATTCTCATATTTTAAGTCATGTGCATTGCCTGGTGTTGTGGTGTGCAGTCACCCCCATACTATCAGCACTCAGGAGGCTGCAGCAGGAGGATTCTTATGCTTTTGAGGTTCTGGGTCATCACTGTGTAGCAGAGAAAGAAAAATCAGATGTGTACATTATTCCATTATCTTAAATTTTTTTTTGAGACTGTATTTCTTTCTGTAGTCCTGCCTATCCTGGAACTCACTCTGTAGACAAGACTGGCCTCAAACTCACAGATCCACTGCCTCCCGAGTGCTGGATTAAAGACGTGCACCACCACCCCCTTTAAAAACTTCAAAATATTTATTTATCTTAACTTTTTGTGTGTATAACTGCTTGCCTACATGTATTTAGGTGCACCATGAATGTACCTAGTACCCATAGAGGCCTCAAGAGAGAATCAGATACCATGGAACTGTACGGTTGTGAGTTACCATGTGGATGCTGGAAACTGAACCTGGATCTTCTGCAGAGCAGAATCTTAATCCCTGCGCCATCTCACCAGTTCCTTAACAATTTTTATTACATTAAAGATATTTTATTACAAACCAGGAGGTGGTGGCGCACGCCTTTAATCCCAGCACTAAGGAGGCAGAGGCAGGCGGATCTCTGTGAGTTCAGGCCAGCCTGGTCTACAGAGAGAATTCTAGGACAGCTAGGGCTACATAGAGGGGAAAAAATGGAGAAAGAAAAAAGAAAGAAAAATATTTTATTACGTTTATTTGTGTTCAGGGTGGAGGACACAAGTGTTTGGAAGTCAGAGGAAAATCTATGGAAGTCAGTTTTCTCTTGATCTGTTTGGATCCTGGGAATTGAACTCAGGCAGTCAACTTGGCAGCAAGCCCCTTATCCAATGAGTCCTGTCAATGGCTCACATTTTTAAGTGTGTGTGTGTGTGTGTGTGAATGAGTGAGTGTGTGTGTGTGTGTGTGTGTGTGTGTGTGTGTGTGTGTGTGTGTGGTTGTACTTGCTGGTCATAGGGCTGTTTGTGGAGATGTTAATTCTCTTTCACCATTTAGCTTCTGAGGTAGCCAGATTTGGCTGCAAAGACCTTTACTCACTGAGCCGTTACATTATCTAACTTTTCATTGTGAACCCAGTTCACTTAACATGGAGGCTTGACTCATTTCCAACATGATAAATGCCTTTAGCAACTTTAGAAATCAAGTAGATTTCCTTCCTGCCCTGTCCCCCAATGCAGCCCACGCCTTCAAAACAGACGACTTCATCCTCTTCGGTCTAAGGATGACAAAGCTGCCATCTGTTAATCCAATCTGCACCAGGAAGAAAAGAGACTCACTTCACCACGTGAAAGCCCCTCTCCCATTCCACCACAGGGGAATTTCCCAGGGTCTCACCGGGGCAAAACAGCCACCGGAACTTGTGCCTATCCTGGCTCTTTGCAAATTATGAATTTGCAAACCAGGAAAGGAGAATTGTGTCTGAGGATGCTGAGTAAATCATGGACGCCACAGGAAGACGAGTATCAGGCCCAGGAATCTGTCAGAAAGCCAAGTGTAGACAGCCTGAAAAACGCTTCCTAAGTCCGGTTGCAACCTCAGCCGGCTTGTGAGGTTGCCGCTTGTGAGCAGCTAACTGTTCACCATGCCCCAGTGACACTGACTGGTCATACAGTCGCCCTGCTGCCGCTCACCAACGTTTCCAGACTTCTTTTGTTTCTTTTTTGTTTTGTTTTTGAGACAGAGTTTCTCAGTGTAGCCTTGGCTGTCCTCGCTCTGTAGACCAGGCTGGCCAAGACCTCACAGAAATCTACCTGCCTTTGCCTCTGAGTGCTGAGATTAAATGTGTGCACCACTACCACCCCGCGCCAGATTTCTTTATATCTTTCTTCTCTAACTGGTGAGGTTTGAATTGCAGTTTAAGTGTGTCCCTCCCGGAGTCATGCACTAAGTGAGGTGTTAGGCCTGGATATGGCAGAGTTGAAAGGAGCTAGACTTTTAAGAGATCAGTCACCTGGGATGCTGTCCTCAGAAGCCATTAATGTAGTTCTTGTGGGGGCTCTGCTCAGTTCCCCTGAGAGGAGTGCTGTGTGACCAGAAGGCCCATGGTAGTGCAGCGCTATAATCCTGGTGCTCTATAACCCTGGTGCTCTATAATCCTGGTGCTCAGGCAGTAGGATCAGTGGTTCGCGGTCACTCTTACCTTTGAAAACAGATGAAGGTCAGTCTGAGTCACATGAGACCCTGTCCCAAAATCAAAACAAAAATTGAAAATAAAAACACAAGAATCTGAAAGCCAGCCAGGCATGGTAGAAAATACACCTTTAATTGTAGGTGTAATCTCAGGAGGTAGAGGTGTATTTTCTACCACGCCAGTCACACTCAAAACAAAACAAAAAACTCCCAACTCCTCCATTCTGCACTTTAACACACAAAATTAGGGGCTGGAGAGATGGCTCAGCGTTTAAGAACACTGGCTGCCTTTCCAGAGGACCCACGTTCAAACACTCCCAGCACCTACATGGCAGCTCACAACTGTCTGTAACCCAGTTTGGATCAGGAATCTAACACCGTCACACCAATGTGCTTAAAATTAAATAAATTTTAATTGAAAAAAAATTATTGTTAGGGGAGGTGGAGATAGGGTCTGACTATGTGGTCCTGGCTGGCCTGGAGCTGGCTGTAAAGACCAAGCGGGCCTTGAACTCTCAATGAATCAACTGACTCAGTATCCTGAGACCTGGAATTACAGGTATTATTTATCCTTGTTGAGTTCAAAGATTGACATTTTAAAACCCTCTTACCACTCGTAGTGGCAGCAAGCACTTTTACTTGCTAAGCCATTTGTCAGCCCCAAAGTTGGACTTTTTAAAAATTTGAGACAGAGTCTTAATACTTAGTCCTGGGTTGCATAAATCCGTAGTACACAACATGTTTTGATGTACATAAATACTTGGGAATGATAAGCTACCTCATGTATACATCACCTCACATATCATTGGAGGCAGGGTCTCACTGTGTAGTTCTGGCTGGCATGGAACTCTGTATGTAGACCAGTCTGGCCTCAAAGTCACAAAGGCTTGCTGGCCTCTGCCTCCCACATGCTGGGATTAAAGGCACACACCTGGCAGGTATTATTATTTTTTCACATGATCAGAACCCTTACAATCTTCTTAGCCAGTGGGCATGGTAGTGTAGGCCTGCAGTACCAGCAGTGGGAAAGCTAACGCAGGAGGAGGGTGGACAGTGGCAGATCAGCCTGGGACATACAGGGAGATTGATCACAACCAAAGAAAAGCTCCCACGCAGTCTACATAGCGAGCTCCTTTTCTCTTTCTTTCTTTCGTTTCTTCTTTTTTTTTTTTTTTTTTTTGGTTGTTGTTGTTGTTCTTTTTTTAAAAAAAAAATTTAATGGTTTATTTAACTTTATTTTATGTGCATTGGTGTGAAGGTGTCAGATCCCCTGCAACTGGATCTTCAAACAGTTGTGAGCTGCCATGTGGGTGCTGGGAATTGAACTCAAGTCCTCTGGAAAAGCAGTCAGTGCTCTTAACCACTGAGCCATCTCTCCAGCCCCATGTTGTTCATTTTTTGAGACAGGGTTTTTCTATGTGTCTGTGGCTGTCCCAGAACTTGCTTCATAGACCAGGCTGGCCTCAAACTTAGAGGTCCTCCAGCCTCTCTGCCTTCCAAGTGCTGGGATCTGTTGTAGGAGGCTGCTTGCTTGTTCCTGGCTGTTCAACCCTGAAATAACCACACAGAAACTATATTAATCAAATTATTATTTGACCTATTAGTTCTAGCTTCTTATTGGCTAGCTCTTACATCTTAATTTAACCTATTTCTATTAATCTGTGTATCACCACTTGGCTGTGGCTTACTAGCAAGGTTCCATCTAGCATCTGTCTCTGGTGGGGCTACGTGGCTTCTCCTGACTCTGCCTTCTTTCTCTCAGCATTCAGTTTGGTTTTCCCCGCCTACCTCTATTCTGTCCTGCCAGGCCCAAAACAGATTCTTTATTAACCAATGGTAATCACAGTATACAGAGGGGAATCCCACATCAGGGATCAAAGGCATCCACCACACTACTTGGCAATTTTCAACAACACCAATCATTGTTATTAGCTTCAGTTTTACCCTGTTACTCCCTTGGCCTTTTTCTTCTCAACTGTCTCGTTGAAACTTTGTGTCCTTTAAACAACAGTGTCCTAGTCCTCCCCTCTGCTGACCCTGGAGCGGTTCTTTCACTCCTAGCTTTCTTGAGTTGAACTGTTTTTCCTCTCCACATGTGAGTGGTTTGTTCTATGTCAGATTTATTTTAGTTACCGTAAAGTCTTGCAAGTTCATTCATCTTGTGACAAAGGGCAGGAACCCATAGCCAGATGCAGTGGATCATGCCTTTAAGCTCAACCTTTGTGAAAAAGAAGCAGGAGAATTTCTGTGAGTTTAAGGCCGACTTGATCTACATACTGAGTCCCAGGACCAGTCAGGGCTACATGGAGAGACCCTGTCTTAAACAAGCAAACAAACGAACCCCTAAAAACAGGACAGAAATCCTCCCCTTCCTTCCTTTGACCTTCCTTTCCTTGTTTTATTTCTTTCTATCTGTACTGAGAATGGTCACCAAAACCTCACACACTCTAACCAAGTTCTCTACCATTGGAATATATCCCCAGCCCAACTTTTTTTTAAGGCTCAATAATAGTCCATTATATATCTCATTGCTGTTATCCATTCATCTAGTGATGGCTACTCAGGCTGCTTCTCTTGGCTGCTGAGACGGTGGTCTGCACAAACATAGGATGCAGATATCTCTTCCTACACTGGTTTCATTTCCTTTGGATGTATACCCAGAAGCTGGATTGCCTCATCAGATGGAGGTTCTATTTTTAATTTCTTAAGGATTCTGAAATGATAACATTTAAGTCAAGAAATGAAAGATACAGAGAAGCCAGTGATTTGGAAGATCTCAGGAAAGGCTGGGCATTCCAAACTAAGGACTGAGTAGACATACGGGTCCAGAGCGTGGAATCCAGGATGAGGAGCCCCATAGCCCAAGGGGCAGTGTAATGGAAAGTTGACAGGACACTATGATGAGATGGGGAAGTTATATAAAGCATCTGGCTTTTGTTCAAGTATAAAGGGAAGCAACCAGAGGCAGGAAGTGACACAATTCCACTTCTGGTTTTGAAAGAACCTGGGTTGAATTTTTTTTTCTTTTCTTTTTAAGGTTTTTTTGAAACAGGATTTCTCTGTGTAGCTCTGGCTGTCCTGGAACTCTCTCTGTAGACCAGGCTGGCCTCAAACTCACAGTGATCCACCTGCCTCTGCCACCTAAGTGTTAATTTGTGTTTGTTTGTTCTTGTTTTTCTAGACAAGGTTTCTCTTTGTGTAGCTTTGTAGCCTGTCCTGGAACTAGCTCTTGTAGACCAGGTTGGCCTCGAACTCACAGTGATCCACCTGCCTCTGCCTCCCGAGTGCTAGGATTAAAGGCATGTGCCACCACCACCCAGCCCAAGTGTTGAGATTAAAGGTGTGCACCATCACTGCTCAGTTGGATGAATCTTGCTGTAGCAAAGAAGTGAGTTGAAAGATGGAAGGGAGGAGACCTGATATGCTGGGATACTTGGGACCATTGCTGGAGGCTCCCCATGGGTGGCCACAGGGCAGCCTGGCTCTGGAAGCTGTAAGGAGATTATTTTTTATGTCTACAAGTATTTGTGTAGGGTTGTCTGCCTCATTGTAAGCACTGATGAAGCTATGAAGAAAACAAAGGCCCTGTCCTGGTGGACACAATGGAAGACTGATGGTACAGTGCTATGTGGCTAAGCCTTTTTCTCCTCTCCCCTGCCCTTCTCTCCCACCCTCCCCCTCTCCTTCCTTCTCTTCCTCTCTCCCTTCCTCCTTATTGCCTTCTTCTTTATTTGCTTTTCTATTACTTGGATAAACACCACAACCAAAAGCAATTTAGGGAAAAAAGGGTTTACTTCTCTCACACTTTCACATCACTGTCTATTATGAAGCGGAATCAGAATCTGATGCAGAGGCCACAGAAGAAGACTGCTAACCGGCTTGCTCTGTGTGGCTTGTTCAGCTTGATTTCTTTCCTCCTTTCTTTCTCTTTCTTTCTCCTTCCTTCCTTCCTTCCTTCCTTCCTTCCTTCCTTCCTTCCTTCCTTCCTTCCTTCCTTCCCATGTGTTCATGCAGATCTCCTGTATCCCTTGAGGCTGATTTCAAACTGAATATGTAGTTTAGTTAAGGATTCACTTTTTGGGGATGTGTGTGAGAGAGAGAGAGAGGATTTCTCTGTGTACCCCTAGCTGTCCTGAAACTCACTCTGTAGACCAGGCTGCCCTTGAACTCAAAGAGATCTGTCTGCTTCTGCCTACTGAGCGCTGGTCTTACAGGTGTGGGCCACCATGCCCGGCTTACACTTCTCATCCTCCTGCTTCCGCTAGCTGAGTGCTAGCTTGCCACCAGGCCAGGTTTATGCAGTGACGAGGGTGGCAGTGAGAGCCTCCTGCATGCTGGACAAACACCTACCAACCGGACTACAGGCCCAACTCTTCCATTATTGGTTTGCGTGTGTGTGTGTGTGTGTGTGTGTGTGTGTGCATTTGTGTGTATTGTGTGGGCATGCATGGCACACATGTAAAGGTCAAAGGACAGCTTTAGAGGAGTTGGTTCTCTTCTCCTACCTTGTGGGTTCCAGGGACATTCGGAACTCAGAACATCATCTTTCCTGGTGACAGGCTCCTTTACCCACTTGTCACCCACTTGTCATCTTGCCAGCCCATCCCTCTCAGTTTTTTTTTTCTTAGTAGTTTTTTGTTTGTTTCTTATGAGACAGGATCTTGCCATGTAGCTTTTTCTGGTCTAGTACTCACTATGTAGCTCAGGCTAGCCTAGAAGACAATCCTGCCTTAGGCTTCCAATGGCTGCAATTGTATATTACAGGCATATACAGCTCTGTCCTGACCATACAGTGTTCATGCTACATGAAGCCCCAGCACCTGAGAAACAACTCTGTGAGAAACTCTTTTTAGAAAATCTGAGGTTTAGCTTATAAGTTGGGGACAGAAAATACATCAGTCAAGTCACAAGCAAAGAACCAGGCATGGCAGTGTGTACTCTAATGTCTCTCTAATGTCAACATTAGGAGATTGAGGCAGAAGAATTTTGAGTTCCAGGCAAGCCTGGATGACAGAATGAGTCCTGTCTCAAAGTAGAGAAGTTAAAACAGGGCTCAGGATATATCTCAGTGGTGGAGTTCCTGCCTAGAATCCCCCAGTGGGCAGCTGTGGGTGTGGCTCAGAAGTAGAGCTTAAAACCCACCAGTAGGAGCAGGGGTGGGGATGTGCGCACCTTTAACCCCAGCACTGGGGAGGCAGAGGCAGGTGGATCTGTTGAGGAAAAGGACCTGCCTAGAATTCACCAGTGAGGATCTGTGGGCATGACTCAGTGGTAGAGCACTTGCCTACAATCCACGAGTGAGGGGTTGAAGACATGGCTCAGCAGTGTAGCAGCTGTCCTACAATCCAACCAGAGGGACTTGGGGCATGGCTCAGTGTTCTATTGCTGACCTAATATCTACCAGTAAAAAACTGAGAATGCAGTTTAGTGGTAGATCTCTTGACTATAATCCACCATAGTGGGGTCATGGGCATGGCTCAGGGGTAGATCCTCTAGCCTAGCATCCATCAGGGGAGGGGCTGGGGCCTGGCTCTACAGTGAACTCTGACTTCCATTCCCAATATATACACACACAAATGAGAGAGAGAGAGAGAGAGAGAGAGAGAGAGAGAGAAAGAGAGAGAGAGAGAGGTGGTTTTACTCTTCCTCATACAGACTGTGAGAATTCTTGTGGAATTTAGTCTCTGTGTGTTATGGAAGCTGGCCACATCCTCCTCCCATGTGTTCCCCGTATGTGAAATTGGATGTGAAGACAAAATGGGATCGGCTGGAAAGATGGGAAAGGATGTCATGCGGGGAGGCCATGGATGAAATGGAACCTTGTTTTGTCTCACTCTCTCTACTGTTTTTCATTGTGATTTATTATATAAGTACATGCTATAGGACTGTTCAGTGACTGAAGGATTTAATGAGCATAAAGCATGTAAACCATTGGTCCGACCTGCCAGGCAAGGCTAGACTCCTGCCAGAGCTCTGCCTCAGGACTCAATAAGGAAGTGTAATAAGGACTGACAAGATGGTTCGGCCTTAAGAGCTCTGGCTGCTCCTGCAGAGAACTGGGGGTCCCATTCCCAGCACCCACACTGGAGGATTCCTAACAACCTTTAGCTCCAGTTCCAGATGATCTTTTGCCCTCTTCTGCACTCCAGGGGCATTGCACATATATGGTACACAGACATACCTGCAGGGAAAACACTCACATATAAATCAGAAACAAGTCTACGTTTTTGTGAATAACAACAGTTGGGAATTGTTTGTGCCTGTAATCACAGCACTCTGGAGGCAGGATCATGAGGAGTTTAAGCCCCACAAGTAAATAATACATCTCCCTGAACCCCCACCCATGGCTAGCCTGGAAACTGCTATGTAGAATGAGCTGAACTGGAAATCAGAGATCCACCTGCCTCTGCTTCCTAAGTGCTTGGATTAAGTGAGTACACCACCACATCTGGCCCCACACAGTACAGAACATTGGTGTGCACCACCACTCCTGGCCTCACACAGTACAGAGCATTGGTGTGTACCAACACATCTGGTCCCACACAGTCCAGAGCATTGGTGTGCACCACCACTCCTGGCCCAACACAGTCCAGAGCATTGGTGTGCACCACCACATCTGGCCCTACACAGTGCAGAGCATTTGGTGTGCACCACCACATCTGGCCCTACGCAGTGCAGAGCATTTGGTGTGCACCACCACACCTGGCCCCACACAGTACAGAGCATTGGTGTGTACTACCATACTTAGCTACATAGTGAGTGTGAGAACAATCTGAACAATGTAATAAGACCATGTTTCAAAGAAAAGAGGAAGAGAGGAGGCAGGAAGAAGAGATCTTCCTGCTATCTGACTGTGCATCTCAAGCTGTTCTGAGGTCTGGAACTCATGTCCCTTGAGGCTGAACTTCTAGAGAGGTGGAGTTACAAGTATGCACAAGCCTGCCTGCCTCGAGTGAAGCAAGCTTCCTTCTTTTCTATGTATTATCATTATCACTGTCACCATTACCACCACTATCATCTTTATGTATGTATTTATTTGTTTATTTATTTATTTGAGATAGGATTTTCCATATAGCCCTGGCAGTCCAGGAACTTACTATGTAGGCCAGGTTAGCCTCAGATTCACAGAGATCCACGTGCCTGTGCTTCCCCAGGACTGGGATTAAGGGCATGTGCCATTATGTCTGGCAACTTCTTTTCTTTCTGTCGGGGGAGGTGCGCTCACACTGGCTAATTTTATGTCTGCTTGACATAGGCTAGAGTCATCTGAGAGGAGGGGATCCCAATTAAGAAAATGTCTCCATAAGATAAGGCTGTAGGCAAGCATTAGCCTTCAAGCATTTTTTTTTTTTTTTTTTTTTTTTTTTTTTTAGTTAGTGGCTGATGGGGGAGGGCCTAATCCATTATGAGTGGTGCCCTCCTTGGGCTGGTTGTCCTAGGTTCTACAAAAAAGCAGGCTGAGCAAACCACAGAGAGCAAATCCAGTAAGCAGCACCTCTCCATGACCTCTGCCTCAGCTCCTGTCTCCAGATCCCTGCTCTGTTTCAGTTCCTGTCCTGACTTCCTTCAGTGATGAACTATGATGTGAAAGCTTGAGGCAAATAACCCCTTTCCTCCTCAACATCCTGTTAGTAGTGGTGTTTCATCATAGCAACAGTAACCCAGACTAAGATAGCAATTAAGCAAAGGAAGGGGGTGGAGAGATGGTTCAGCAGTTAAGAACACTGGCTACTCTTCCACAACTCTCTGTAACTCCAGTCCCAGGGGATCCAACATCCTCACACAGTTATACATTCAGGCAAAACACCGATGCACAAGAAATTAAAAAAGAGGCAGAGGGAATCAGTGAAGGTGTAGGCAAGAGGATCAGCTGGTTTGAATTGCATCAGAGAGCCCCAGAGCATAATGGTTTTCTTGGGTCCTCAGGCTTGGCAGCAGGAGCCTTACCCATTGAGCCATCTTGCTAACTCAGTTCTGCATTTTCCCTACAACTCAATGGTAAATCTCTTGACTAGCATTTTGAATGCTTTAGGTTAAATTCCCTAAACCAAAGAAGATGGGTGACCTGGGAATCAGAACAAGCCAGGGGAAGAGGTACAATCCTGTAATCCCAGCACTCAGGGAACCAAAACAGGAGAATGGTGAAATTAAGGCTAGTCTAGGCTACGTAGACAAAACAATAATAATTATTTAAAACAAGAATAGGCCAGGTGGTGGTGGTGCAAGTCTTTAATCCCATTACTTAGGAGGTAGAGACAGGAGGATCTCTGAGTTTGAGCTAGCCTGGTCTATAAGAACAAATGCCAGGACAGTCAGGGCTGCACAAAGAAACCCTGTCTCAAACAAACAAGCAACAAGAGTAGGTTCTTGGGGCTGGAGAGATGGTTGGCTTAACCATTAAGATTACTGACTGCTCTCTCAGAGGTCCTGAGTTCAACTCCCAGCAACCACATGGTGGCTCACAACCATCTGTAATGATATCTGGTGCCCTCTTCTGGCCTGCAGGCATACATGCAGAATGCCATATACATAATACATACCTTTCCAAAAAAGAAGAAGAAGAAGAAGAAGAAGAAGAAGAAGAAGAAGAAGAAGAAGAAGAAGAAGAAGAAGAAGAAGAAGAAGAAGAAGAAGAAGAAGAAGAAGAAGAAGAAGAAAAAAGAAACAAAAGACTAGGTCCTGGGATACTTTCACTCTGGCTAGCTGTCACTCTTAGCCACATGGCCCTCTAAAATCTTCACTATTGTTCATGCTGAATAAAGTTATCTTGTGACATCTGCAAAAATCACAACAAGATAACGACTAAAAGAAAACCTGCTGGGTGGTAGTCAGCACTTAGGAGGCAGAGGCAGGAGGATCTCTGAGTTCAAAGCCAGCCTGGTCTAGGTCTAGAGAGTGAGTTCCAGGACAGCCTGGGCTGTTTCAGGAAGAAGAAGGAGGAGGAGGAAGAGAAAGAGGGGGAGGAGGAAAAAAGCTTAATATGTCACATCCCCTCTGGGGAACAACTGCAGTGGCTGCAGACAGTTTTGGTTGGGGTCAGGGAACACTACTGATAGCTTCTAAGAAGAGGTCCAGATGATCTCACCAAGCATCCAGCCAGTTCTAACAACCGAGAATCGCCCAGGCTGGGTCAACATGCCAAGAACAAAACTGACAGCACTAATTTTCCCCAGTCGATTTATTGCATAGTTTCCTAATTCAGTAGACTTTCCTTCAGCTTCCTGTTTGAGCCACGGTGAAATCACCAGCTGGATGCACTCGGGCCCAGTCTTGGAGACAGTCTCCAGCCCACGTAACCGCTGACTCAATCGCTCCTCCTCCCAGATGTGGTAGAGCAGAGCGTTTCCAACACCAGATAAACGGACTGTGCTGGTTTCTCTCCAGAATGCCAGCATTAGGGAGGTGGGGCAGGAAGTTCAAGGTCATCCTTGGCTGTGGTGGGTTTGAGGCCAGTTCTGAAGACTGGAGACCCCATCTAAAAGGGGCTGCGTAAATAGATAGCTCAGTCATGAGGACCATGAGTGCTGCTCTTCTAGACGACGGAGTTTAACATCCAGGACCCACATATGGTGCAGCTCACAGCTTCTGGGAACAGGGGATGGATCCAGTGCCCTCTTCTGGTCTCTGGAGCAGCTCCCCCCATACACATACGAACTTAAAAACTATAAATATGCAGCGGCTGGAAAACTGGCTCAGTGGTTAAGAGAACTTGCTGTTCTTGTGAGGGACTCAGGTTCGATTCCCAGCATTCACATGGAGGTTCACCACTCCCTCAGGTATGCTCGTGGTGCACAGACATATGTGTAGGCAAAACACTCTAATGAGCAAACTGAATCTAAAATAAATAAATAAATAAATAAAATGATTTTTTTTTTTTAAGGAGGTTGCTCTTGCTTTGGCAGCACGTATACTAAAATTAAAACGATACGGAGATTAGCATGGCCCCCGCACAAGGACAACATGCAAATTCGTGAAGCATTCCATTTTTATATAAAATAAGTGAAAAAATGTTATTTTAAAAAAAAGAGGCTGAAGAGACTGCTCTGCAGAGGTCCTGAGTTCAGTTTCCAGCAACCACATGGTGGCTCGCAGCCATCTGGTGCCCTCTTCTGGCCTTCAAGCATAGATGCAGGCAGAACTCTGCATATGTAATAAATAAAATCTTCTTTTTAAAAAAAAGGATGAAAGCAAGTTGGCTCTTCAGATACATCAATAGCGAAGGAAATGTCTATATAAGACAGTCAATGTCGTTTTTTTAAAAAAAGAAAAAATGTAAAAGCAAAAAACAGGGCTCAATAAGATAACCAGGTGGGTGAAAATATTTGCTGCCAAGTTTGATGATCTGAGTTCAATCCTTGCATGCCCTCCTTCCCCGATTCTCCTCCTCTCAATCTTTCCCATCCTTCCCTCTCTCCTCAACTAAAAATGTTGAATGTCTGTAAGTGTCTGTTTCCTCTGGCAGCATTGGGTATCTCTGACGTTTGGGTCCATGGTGCAATGACCTCACAAATATTTTCTAAGTAAACAGTCAGTGGAATTTATTAGGTTGTGGTTTTAAAAAGTTTTGTTGCTGCTGTTTTTTTTTTCTTTTCTTGAAAAAGAAATGGGGTCTCCCCGTGTGGCCCAGAGTGACCTTTGGCCCCAGCTCCCCTAGAGCTGGTGTTACTGATAGATTTTCTTTATCCCTCTGTGTGACGAAGGATCGTAGCATGAGCCCTTATGAATTTACGTTTCTAAGTGCTATTGCATGAGCTGTTAATCTCAAATGCTGACTGACCTTTTGAACCGGTTTTACTCTCCGCAGCTGGTGCCTGACTTGAGGTAATTAAGACCCCTTTTCCCCCCCTCACAAAGCAATGACCTTGAATTTACACTTGATCATGTTTTATTAAGGTCTCTGCACTCCTCTCGCTAAGGTCTCCACACTCCTCTGCAGCTAAAGCCTTTGTTCCTTACAATTTCT